>NC_136519.1:5562688-5630188 GCF_053919585.1 Euprymna scolopes
TCAAAATAGGCACCAACCTAATATTAATTAACTGCCATCCAAGTTTCAACCTCTGCCCCATCGACGAAATGTTGCATCCCTCTGCCTGTTCTACAAGTATTTTAATGGTGGATGCTCCGAACTACCAGTCCTTGTACCCTCTTGACGTAAATACCCCTGACAAACCAGGCAATCAGCAAAATCCCACCCCTACACATTTCTAGATGTAAGAAAGCCTTCTACTATAATGGTTTCTTCCCCAGAACTGCTAGACTCTGGAACTCCCTTCCGGGTTCCTGTTTTCCCAACTGTACTGACATGCAGAAGTTCAAGTGTAATGTGAACAGACATCTTGCTGTTCTACTTCCTAAATAGTATCCCTTTCTTAGTTGTTGTTTCTCGATGTTTCGGCCAACTATTCCTCTGACCTTCGTTAGGTGGTAACCACAACGGGATAGGAACTCCGAATCTCCTAACTGCATTCTCAGCAATTACTGCCGTCCATACTTGTCGTCTTACCACGTTTTGGCCAAGTAAACCTCTGGCTGGCTTTGGGTAGGATTGAAACCGCTATCTTCAGACAATTCTCACCTGGAACTGTAGAGATTCAACGTCTACTTAACTTGGTCAAAACGTGGTGAGACGACGACAACTATGGATGGCAGTAATTGCTGAGAATGCAGTTAGGAGATTCGGAGTTCCTATCCCATTGCGGTAACCACCTGACGAAGGCCAGAAGAATAGTTGTCCGAAACGTTGTGAAACAACTTAGAAAGATAAGGATAATAATCCTCAATAAATTATGTTCCCATATTTTTTTTTTTTTTTTTTTTACTTGTATGAAAAGTTATATATATATATATATATATATATAAAATCAAAAATGTGTGTGTGTGTATGTTTGCTTTTTGTGTATATCTGCAAAAGGCTTTTTTCGTCGGCCTTCTTGGGGGGGGGGGTCGTTCATTCTTAAAACTTTTTATATCACGTCTAAATGATAATATCTACGACTTAACGACGGGGGGGGGGGTCGCCTGTCTATTTAATTTGTCCGACCTTGAAATGTTAAATATTCCAGATTTTTTTGCTTTCGTTTTTCGGTATAAAAAAAGCGAAACTCGATTCAAATAGGTAAACATTTGGTCAATGTCGGCTTTGCCGTCATATCAAACAATTGCTTTATTACTCCTCACCTAATAATGAATGGGGGAACCCCCCTCCCTAAAAAAAACTATCATTAAATACTAAAATTGTTCCGCACTAAAAATATTCACTGCTGAATAGCCATTGCTTACGACGTCATAACGTTTCTGCGATGACCTCATTAAGCAGCCACCTATCAATCCAACCTCTTTGACTTACTCTTTCTTGACTTGACTCCCTTTTTAATCGCTCTTACATTGTTACTGTCTCAGCCTATTGGCATCAAGGCTCTGGGTTCGAGCCTACCTGCCACCACCCCCATCGCTGTTTTTTGGTTTTTAATATCGTTTTTTTTTTTTATGTTTAAACAGGGTTAAGTTTCCTTTGTGTTCTGATTACCCCCCCCCCCAACGCACATGCCTACAAACACCCGGGCAATGCCGGGTACCCCCCACTAAGTGTGTGTGTGTGTGTATATATATATATATATATATATATAAGGGCAAATTGCGAATCTGTAGTATCTGATTTGCTATTTGCTTTCTCTCTTCCCCTAAACACTTAAAAATATTTTATCTGGCATTATTTTGCATGCGATAATATTTATATATATCTCCTCACGAGTCATCATAAATACACATTGCTCTTTATTATACAGTGGAAGATGTTATCTTATTTTAACGTCTACGATGATTTCTGTTCTTTCCAGATCAAGATAGAAAGTTCCATTGTCAGCCGATGTCTGATGAGTGCTTATTCCAACCTTGCTGGTCTTTATCCGCCAGTAGGTGACCAAGTGTGGAAGAAGGACCTTCTTTGGCAACCAATTCCAGTTGAAACCAGACCGGAGATCGAAGACAATGTATGTAAATGTATTCTTGCTGTTGATTATTACAACAAAAAAATAGTTTTTTTTTTTTTTTTTTTTTTTTGTAGAATTTGTTTCCATTCTACCGTTCACATCGCTTAAACAACTGATATATTGGTTATAGTCCAACATCGCCGTCTGAATTCAAATGAAATAACCCCTTATTTAAATAAAATAAAACCAACTTTGCAAATAAAATTTTAATGATAAAAAAGAAAATGGATGAAAGTTTAAAAAAAAAAAAAAAATGAACAGTCAAAATCTGAATCTAAAAGAATTTTTGAAATAAAAATTTAGTCAACAAATTCTGATTAAAGTTATAATTCTATACACTAAAAAAGCAAATGACAAACAACTATTAATCAAAATGGGAGAATGTCCGACATCAAAATCACTTCAGAAATGTAATTAACTAAAAAAAAAATTAGAATAAAAATAGGGAGGCAATAATTAAATGACATTTCTGAAACAAACGTGCAAGTATCAGCGCATTCATCAGACGTTCTGGTGGTTTGGCAGGCCAAGAGAAGGTTTTAAGGGTTTCCATGAATAATTGTGATAGAGGTGTTCATAATGCCAAGTCAATTCGTGTTGATCCATGGTGTAGCGCATCATTAACAATCCTAGACTGTTGAGGAAGTTGCGCATGGGTGGGTGTGGGGGGGTTGGGGATCTATCGTTTTACGCGTCTCCATGGCAGTTAATTGAAATATAAATTTGTAGAGAATGTTGGCATATTTTGATTGCAGAGCTCTGCTGTTACAGCAAAAAAAAAAATAGTTCATAATAAACGAAAAATGACACCTAGTTAGTTTACAATGAACAAAAATGTGGAAATATTTATGTAAATGATATAAAACCAAATGCACTTCAAGAAACAAAAATTGGAAAGGCAATATTTTTTTTTTTTTTTTTTTTTTTTTTTACAACTAAAAAACTGGTCGCATGAGAAAAAAAATTTAAATTAGCATTGCCAAAATCCAAATTGAGACAAAATTACAACCAGTTTATAATGAAAAAAAACAAAAAAAAACAAAAAAGTGCACGTTTTCGAACTGATATAAAACTTATTACACTTTAAAAAAAATCCCCAAAAAACAGGAAAGGGCAAACAAATAAACAGTTAGCAACAATCCAGTGATTTATAAACAATATGGTGTGAATTTGAAAAAAAAAAAAAAAAAAAAAAATTGTCACATCAGTGGAAATCTTTAAAAAAAACAAAAAAAAAAGATGCAAAATCTAAATAACATGAAACCTGTTGCAATATTTTCGTTCTATAATGGGGTATGATCCCACACAGTCGGACGATTCTATTTATAAACGATGCTGCTAAGAACTGACGAATCAAATAAATTCACGTTCTGCTACTAACCAATCAGAAGCCAGAATTGCTTCATAAATATTAAACCTTTTCTGGAGCAATTTCACATGTTCTTTTCCCGGGTTTCGACACGGTAAGAATATTTTGTTCTGTGGAACTGTCTACTACAAACAAGTCACCTCCCAGGACTTGTGTGTAACAGTGAACCATCTGAAACTGTTCTGAAAGTCAAAATGGCTTACACTTCTAGAGGTTATGCGCCCAGCGTGCGTCTTTATTTCGATGGATCCGAATCAAAATTCGAATTGTGGCAAGTTAAATTTCTGGGATATCTACGAATACAAAAGCTACACAAAGTACTACAAACACAACCTGAAAACAGAAACGACCCCGACTTCATTGAAAAGAACGCAACTGTCTTTGCGGAATTAATACAATGTTTAGATGACCGAAGTCTATCACTGGTAATGAGAAGCCCTGGACGACGGCTGCAAAGCATTAAACATATTGAGAGAGCATTATTTATCGAAAGGAAAACCCAAAATTATTTCTTTATACACTGAATTGACCTCTCTAAAACGAATGGAAGCCGAAACTATTACTGATTATATTATAAGAGCCGAGACAACTGCAGATTCTTTAAAAATGTCTGGTGAAGTTATGACAGTCTGTTAATTTCCATTGTCCTTAAGGGATTAGTGATTTCAAACCATCTACCACCGTGATAACCCAGAAAGAAAAACCCATGACTTTTAGCCAATTCAAGATAGCACTCAGAAGTTACGAAGAAACTGAAAAAATGATCACAGAAAAAAACGAATCCACAAATATCATGAAATTTAAAAGTACACACATAAAAACACCAAAATCGAATTATACCCATGCCAGGAATAAAAAACGCAACTTTGGCAAAAGCAGGTTTTTTCCTAAAAAAAAGTACAAAAATTATTTTCTATAATTGTGGACGACCTAATTACAAGAGTTTCTAATGTAGATACAGGACTCAAAATGGCGACTCCATTAAAAATGTAGAGAGCTCTGTTAGCGAACATACATTTTTATTTTCGTGTACATTTGATGCTTCAACAAACAATAATAATTTTCTTGTCGATTGTGGGGCCACGGCACATGTGATTACTAAGAAATCTGATTTTATCAATTTTGATCCCAACTTTAAGCCACAAAATCATTTTGTAGTACTAGCTGACAGGAGTCGAGTCAATGATATCGTTTTGAAAAGAGGCAATGCGAAAAAAGTTGTGATTAAAATAAAACATTAAACTTGCTAGTCTAGTCTCTTACTAAAGAAAATATTGGGTCGGATTATAATTTGTAATTGTTAGAATTTCGATTCTTGAGAAGAAGGACTGATAATTACTGTTATTGACGAGTTGGTATCAAATATTTTGTTTGATGAAAGCTATTGATAAGTTTAGATTCAGACCGATTTTATGTAGATAAGTTTTCAGAATGTGTGAGAGAATATATAATTATTTCCACAGCCAGACATCATGACTCTTGTGAGCTGCGATGTTGTTTGGCCGTGTAAATGATTATGATGCGATGTTGTTTGGCTGTGTAAATAATTATAATGCGATGTTGTTTGGCTGTGTAAATAATTATAATGCGATGTTGTTTGGCTGTGTAAATAATTATAATGCGATGTTGTTTGGCTGTGTAAATAATTATAATGCGATGTTGTTTGGCCGTGTAAATAATTATAATGCGATGTTGTTTGGCTGTGTAAATAATTATAATGCGATGTTGTTTGGCTGTGTAAATAATTATAATGCGATGTTGTTTGGCTGTGTAAATAATTATAATGCGATGTTGTTTGGCTGTGTAAATAATTATAATGCGATGTTGTTTGGCCGTGTAAATAATTATAATGCGATGTTGTTTGGCCGTGTAAATAATTATAATGCGATGTTGTTTGGCTGTGTAAATAATTATAATGCGATGTTGTTTGGCTGTGTAAATAATTATAATGCGATGTTGTTTGGCTGTGTAAATAATTATAATGCGATGTTGTTTGGCTGTGTAAATAATTATAATGCGATGTTGTTTGGCCGTGTAAATAATTATGATGCGATGTTGTTTGGCTGTGTAAATAATTATAATGCGATGTTGTTTGGCCGTGTAAATAATTATAATGCGATGTTGTTTGGCTGTGTAAATAATTATAATGCGATGTTGTTTGGCTGTGTAAATAATTATAATGCGATGTTGTTTGGCTGTGTAAATAATTATGATGCGATGTTGTTTGGCTGTGTAAATAATTATGATGCGATGTTGTTTGGCTGTGTAAATAATTATAATGCGATGTTGTTTGGCCGTGTAAATAATTATAATGCGATGTTGTTTGGCTGTGTAAATAATTATAATGCGATGTTGTTTGGCTGTGTAAATAATTATAATGCGATGTTGTTTGGCTGTGTAAATAATTATAATGCGATGTTGTTTGGCTGTGTAAATAATTATAATGCGATGTTGTTTGGCTGTGTAAATAATTATAATGCGATGTTGTTTGGCCGTGTAAATAATTATAATGCGATGTTGTTTGGCTGTGTAAATAATTATGATGCGATGTTGTTTGGCCGTGTAAATAATTATAATGCGATGTTGTTTGGCTGTGTAAATAATTATAGGTTTATTCTTATGAATTTAACCGCTTAAAATATTGATATCTTTTTTTATTCATTTATTGCAACTAGCAAAAACGTTTCCTCTAATCACATATTTTTGCTAACCTGGAAGAATGGTATCGTTACAAATGAACCTATACTACACTGCACTCAGAAGGAGGCAATGCTTAGGAAGATGGTTTCATGACGATAAAATAGTACATTTACCTCCTATTCCTAAAAAAGGCATAATACTTATGACAACAAGAGATGCTCTATTGTCTCCCACCTTCCGCCCCTATCGTCTTTAACAAAAGAGCACATAATGCCTGGAAGGGTGGTCTTTGTGATAAAAAGAACAGATACTACACTGCCATTGCTGAGCATTCAAAGGTTGTATAATTAATAGTAGTAGTATAGTTTTAGAAAAATACCAAATCTCCATTCGTAAGAGATTTTTATTTGTATCATTTGGATTCTTCAAACTAATGTTCTCATCTTCTGCGTTATTTTCACAATATTTACATCGGTGCAATCTCTGAACTCTGGGAAATATTTCTGTCAAACTTGTAAATCTACACGCAATTTTGAACGGAACTTTTTCTTTAATCCACTGGGGTAACATGCTCTCATTCCGTCAGCCATGACTGAGTAGAAGTCCAAAGTAATTTTCAATCTGTATTTTAAATTGCAGAATTGGATTCTAAATGATTCTGTTCAAAAGTTCTGTCCAGATTCCTGAGTTTGACAGAAAAAAATCCCTGAGTTCGACAAGGTACACCTGAAGAACCGGTTTTGTACAGACTTTAAAAGTTCTTGAATTTTAACTTTTGCCTTGAAAAAACTTTTTCTATTATTACCTTGAAAAATCCTTGAAAACATGGAAAATGTTTTGAAAATTTTATTCTTTATGTCCAATAAAAATTTGTCGAAATATTAAAAATGAAATTGAAATAAATTTTCCTCTATTTTTGCTTTCATTTATAATTTAAATTTTTTGGTGGGGGTGTAGTGTGGCCGCTATAAATAAAAATACCCCCCCCCCCCAAAAAAAAAAAACAAAAAAACTTCACTTTTCTTCTGCAGATGGAACTCTCCAGTGGCGGATTCCTCTCAACCCCCTAACAGAAAAAAAAAAATTGTGATAGTGTAAAATGAAGCTGGCTAGGCCAAAAAAAAAAAAAGATGCACCGTAGTAAAAAGTTAATATTTGAGATGAAATAAAAAGCATTTTAAAAAACAAAAAATGATGCAGGTAGATTGCAAAGTAACTTTTATTGGCTACTAGCCTGGGTGTCTGGCGTTGCCCAGGTGTTTAGAGTTGTTAGGGTTGAGCAAAAAAAAAAAAGGGGCAAAAAGGTGGTAGCAGTCAGGCAGGATCGAACCCTTGCCGCAAAGGAGGAAAAGAAAGTGGAGGGAAAAAAAAGTGACATCTTTACTGTTGCACCCATCACCAAACCAGAAGTGACAAATGTTTAAATTAAGGCTAGTCAATCGAAAAGAGGAGCTGAGTTTCGAAAATATGACAAGCGACCCCCCCCCCTCCTTGTAGAAAAGTGCCCAGATGAGGGTGAAGGAATTAATGTTTTTAGCCAATTTTTCGTCAGGAGGGTCTAGCTTCAAAATGATACCGATCTCGTGAAAATCTGTCGCCTCTGTCAAAAGTTTTAGACATACATACATACATACATTTAAACAGGCAGGTGAGATTTATATTATAGACTAGCGGGGATGCCCAGCGTTGCCCGGTAATTTGGAGGTGTGTGTGTTGTGGGGGGGGGGTAGATGAAAACAAATAAAAAAAAAAATGATAAAAAAAAAAAACAGAACATGATGGAAAAAAAGTTTTGGTAGGTAGGATTGAACCAGAAGCCTTGAGGCGAAGGTGGAAAATAAAGTTTGAAAAAAACTTGACACGTTACTGCTTGGCCTGCAAGGGAGAGTAACAGAAAAACGTTTGAATTGAGGATTGAAAACTGAATTGACATGAATTTAATGAGGGCAAATATTACATCATAGAAATCCCGCAGTTAACTTTTACTGTGAGGCAGTTTTTTTGTTTTTTTTTTTGTTTGCCAAACTTTGGCTGATTTCCCATAAGAAGGCAGGGGCTTGAACAGTCGAAAATAAGCGTTTAAAAACGCGGGTAGTTGAATGTCAACATATCGTTTTCTAGGTCAAATATCACGCCGTAGCAGTGGTAGAGAAAACTAATTCACAGCGCAAATTTTGTAAGATAAAAATCGCTGAAATAAAAGATATTTACGGCGTCGTTTCGTAAATCATAGATATTATAATCTAAGGAGTATATAAAAAGTTCTAAGACATTGTCTGGAAAAGGCCTTGAAAATGGAAATTGAAAATCTGTATGTAACCTAAAAAAAAAGGTCGGAGTTTAAATCGACTGAAGCATTAAAATCTTACCCAAGATGAGAACAGTAGTATGAGTCATATAAATTATCAATTCTCATCTAAAAAAGAAAAAAAAAGTCTGTTTCATCGTTTACCATGCGGATTGGATAGAATCTTATTTTAGAGGAGTCGTCTTTAAGAATCTTTGTTGATTCATTGGTTGGTCTGTCACATGTTTGTCTGTCACACTTAAATTTGAACTAGCCTTGACCTTGTAAAATATACCAATTGAATAGACTTATCTTAAGGATGGCTTTATCTTAATTTCTAGTTGAGTTGATGATGTATAAAGAGAGAAAAAAATTGTATAGCTTTGTTTTTCTCCTTTAACCCAGATGTTAAACATGGGAAAACCTTGCCCAAGATACGATCAACTTTTTGAGAAAGAAATGCGATCACATGAAGTAACAGATGAAGAAAAGGCCAATAAGGTAAGTAATTTTTACTGAATTTATTCTGTTGCAATTTATAAACATATTTTCGGGTTATTAATCATTTTGCTTTTTCCTTTTTCTTTCATTATTTATTTTATAAATTTTTTTTGTTGATAGTTTTTAAAACTATTTTTTCATTATATTTTTTTACATATTTTCTACATTTTATTTTTAATACCATTTTTTTTTT
Source organism: Euprymna scolopes (assembly GCF_053919585.1). Taxonomy (NCBI): domain Eukaryota; kingdom Metazoa; phylum Mollusca; class Cephalopoda; order Sepiida; family Sepiolidae; genus Euprymna; species Euprymna scolopes. The sequence continues at coordinate 5,571,663 of NC_136519.1, forward strand.
TGTTAGTTTATTTTTCTATTTTGCATTTAATTTTTTGTTTAATTTTGTTTTAATTTTAAAATTTTTGTTTTTAGTTTTTTTCCTTTTTTTTTGTTTTATTTTTTTGTATTTTTTGTTTTAGTTTTTTAATTTTTTTTTTTTTTAATAAAAAGAACAAAAACGACAAAGCTTGAATGTTGAAATTCATCTGTTGATTGAAAAAAAAAAAAATTTTTATTTTCAGGGTTTTTATGATTTCATTGACAAAATGACAGGAATTAAAAGGGAAAACATTTCATCGATTTGGTCCGTCATCGACACTTTAAAATGTGAAGTAAGTAACAAAATTCCACCCTCCTCTCATTTATGAAAATTATACTTTTCTTGTTACGGATGGACAAAATAACCTCCATCTCTCTTGATGACAAGCCCAGTTTATTTGTATAAAGATCCATATTCAAATACCTGATGACCTGAAAAGAAACCAGATCACAAAACACACACGCACATTTCATTGCTACTGCTGATTAAGCATTATTAGACTGTGTTCAGGAGAATTGGAAAAACAGATTATTATGAACTATCAACTAAACTCCAACATGTCCCCTCTCCGAAACATGGCAATCGTGTACCTGTTTTACAGGTATTTCAATGGCAAGTGCTTTGACTAACTCCGAGAACTAGTACCCCCATAGCAGCAATACTCACGATAAACCCAACAATCAACAAAACCCCACCATTACACTGCAGAGATCCCTAGATCTACGCGAATAGCTTTTTTCCCCTCAAATTGCTGCAGTTTAGAATTCCCTCTCGGACGCTTGCTTTCCTGATTCTACATGCAGAAGTTAAAGTGAACATGTCACTGCCCAACTCCCTAAATAGTATCCCTGCAAATCTGGTCCCAAATAGTAGTCCCTCACAAATAAGTAGTCCTGTGCCTTGATTTGGGTGAAACATCAATAAAAAAAAAAAAAAATTAAAAAATTAGGGTTTTCTGTAATTAATGTTCATAATGAATTTATCAAGCACTTGTTCGGACAATCCTTCTCTAAGGCTGTCAGTCCTGGTCGATGAGAGCTGTGAATCTCAAAAGGTCAGTAAAGTTTGACCTTTACTGCCTCTGCCGAATTTTGCAGGTTTGCTGGCACAATTGTGCCTCTAATGCACAAATCTAAATCATCTCCCTTAACCAAGCATTTTTAAAGAATCGACTTTGTTTAGTCGATCACACTGTGCCACAACACACTCTATACACAAAGCAATAGCTCCAAAACCAAGATTCGCAAAGACATCAGAGAGGCCAGCTTAAGACGTGGTTGCACACTATCAAAGCTGACGTCGAACTATGCCTCTGGTCCTGGGACTGGCTACCCATAACTATCTTGTTGTATGTAGTCTGTGTTCATCCATGATGCTGTATATTCTATTTAAAAAAAAAAAAAAAATCGATTTTACCCACCATGAGTGAATGTCGGCAATTTCTTAAATTGACTTTTTTTTTCAATAGTTAGCGGTAACAATTTTTTTTTTTTTTTTCAAAAGAACGTTTTTCGTGTCAAATGTGTCATGTTGTTTAAAAATAAATTTAATGATAAATTAACTTAATGTTGAAAAGCTGCAATTGTTTTTAGCAATGTAAGTTAAATGTTTTGCAAATTATTAACATTGTTCTTTAAGAAGGTTGTAGTTTGTTTGGAACTGTGCATAATGTGAAAGGATTTGTGTTGGAAGGCTATTATAATGCGGTTTGTAGGAAACACTGGATATGAGTTAGCATATAAAAGAATGATGATATTAAAAGGAATTTTCAATAATTTTCAATTATAGTAGAACCCTGGGATATGGTGGCCCTAGAATGCTTTTTTTCTGGGTATGATGTGGGATACGATGTTTTCCGGCTCCTGGTTATGGTATTTGCCCCGCCTTACGGTGTTATGTTATTTGATTATATACACGTGTATTGTCTACTGTACTGTATTTTGTTACTAATTTTTAATGCTATATCCTGGGGTTCTACTGTATATTATGTTTATTTGCCACCATAATGTGTCGTACAAGGTGTTTTTTTTTTGGGGGGGGGGTTTACAAAGGAATCACTGCTTATTAAGGCCCAGAGGCCACTCGAGGATAAGGGTTAAAGAGTGTACAGTGGTCAAATGGACAATATCATAGTAATCGTTAGTAGCATACATTTGGTAAATTGGATTACTTAAGGGGAACGGCTCATCAAGAACTTGATGTTCCTAATTTTCAAGAGTAGTATCTCTTCTTCAGGGGAGAAAAAAATAAAAATAAAACAAAGGAAAACCTCGCTGAACAGATGTATACGTTTCTTTTTATTTTCTCCCCTGAAGAGATACTACTCTCGAAAATTAGGGATATCAACATTTATTATCTTGTACGACACATGTTGGGAAATAAATGTAATATAATTGAAAATTATTTTCTATTATTCTCATCTCCAGTGTTTCCCATGAACTGCATTGATATAGCCTTCAAACACAACTCCTTTCACATCATTCCTTAACTTTTGTCCATTAATTTATTTCCTATTAAAAAAGAAAAAAACGATTATGTAACATTTTGTAACTTTGTATGACATTTATTCATTACACCATAATTTTTATTCATTAATCATGCATTACTTTTTAAGTAATAAACATATTTATGTCTTATTTCTGTTCCTTAAGTTGGTGCAAGAATGTTTTTTGATTAACTATATATGAAAACATTCTTGCACCAACCTAATACTATGGCCACTAGTATGTGTGTAGATGGAAAATGGACACCAAAATTCTCAACGTTTTTCATAAGTGAAAAGTTGAAAATGGTTCATAACGATTTTTAACTATTCACTCTTGAAAAAACCCACAAAACATTAAGCATTTTGGGTGTCAAATTTGTATCGTTCAGAAAAACTTAACTGAATGTTCTGTTTCTTTTGCTCAGAAACGACATAACATGACAGCCCCAAGTTGGTTGAATGAAACGATCTACAATAAATTGCTTGAACTTGGAAGTTTTTCTTTCCACATTAAATATGGTACCCCTATGCTAGCTCGGTTGAAAGGTGGTAAGTAAAATGAAATATTTTTGATAGTATTCGATGGTGCATGACTATTGTAACAAACTATGGAATTTCTATATTGCAGTAAAATTGTGTTCGATCTATTGTGCTCAGTTGCCATAGCAGTGTTGTCGGCCTGTGAAGCTATCGCTTGCCATAGCAGTGTTGTCGGCCTATGAAGCTATCACTTGCCATAGCAGTGTTGTCGGCCTGTGAAGCTATCGCTTGCCATAGCAGTGTTGTCGGCCTGTGAAGCTATCGCTTGCCATAGCAGTGTTGTCGGCCTGTGAAGCTATCGCTTGCCATAGCAGTGTTGTCGGCCTGTGAAGCTATCGCTTGCCATAGCAGTGTTGTCGGCCTGTGAAGCTATCGCTTGCCATAGCAGTGTTGTCGGCCTGTGAAGCTATCGCTTGCCATAGCAGTGTTGTCGGCCTGTGAAGCTATCGCTTGCCATAGCAGTGTTGTCGGCCTGTGAAGCTATCGCTTGCCATAGCAGTGTTGTCGGCCTGTGAAGCTATCGCTTGCCATAGCAGTGTTGTCGGCCTGTGAAGCTATCGCTTGCCATAGCAGTGTTGTCGGCCTGTGAAGCTATCGCTTGCCATAGCAGTGTTGTCGGCCTGTGAAGCTATCGCTTGCCATAGCAGTGTTGTCGGCCTGTGAAGCTATCGCTTGCCATAGCAGTGTTGTCGGCCTGTGAAGCTATCGCTTGCCATAGCAGCATGTCGGCCTGTGAAACTTGTGTACATCTCTCGCATCTGCTACATTCTTAGTCATGTTTTTTGTACGTTCATCACATAGACCATTATCATCCGCTCGTTGTGCTGCTCCAATTCCAACACTGGTCCCAGTGTCAATAGTGTGGTCTAAGGTGCTGCTACAAAAAAAAATATCTTTTCAAATAAAATTACAACTCCAGTTGGAAACAACTACGAAACAGGCTTGAAAATCAAAGCTCCCAACTGACTAAATGAAAACAAGTCTTCAACTAAGCACAATTCATTAGCCAAGGGCCCATCTCTAACTGAGACACACAAACCTATACTAACTGGTAGGTGCCAGAAATAGTGGTAGCATGCATTTGAAATAACAGCATTGTCAGTCTGTCAAGCTTTTGTTTGAAATAGCACCATTTGTGGTCTGTCACGCTTTCAATCCTGCTTCCTGAAATAAATTCAAGCACAAATCCTCCACTTTAAATAAAGTCAATGGTTATTTTTTACTTTTTTTTTTGTTTGTTTTTCTTTAGACCATCAGAAATAAGTTATGTATAAAAAAATAATTTGCAGGCATTATTCTATGATTCTATTTGAATATAGTTGTGAACACTGGCGAAACAATTTTTCCTTTTTGACGAAGGATATACACTAATTTCATTATTTTTATTGCTTGCAAGTGATTATAATGTTAATTTTTAATTAAAATCTTTTAAAAATTGTGAACAAACTGTTTTTCATAAAGTTTGAAATGGTATCAAATTTAATGTTTTAATACTTTTTTCTTTCATAGGCCCCTTGTTGAAAAGAATTGTGATGAATTTCCAGGATAAAATAACAAAAGCTGGCAACCCTAAGATGTTTATGTTTTCTGCTGTAAGTATATATACATATATATATACATATACATATATATGATGAACATTATGGAAGTATATATACATATATATGATGAATATTATGGAAGTATATATGATGAAAATCATGGAACTAATATTCCGATGTGGAGGCTAAACATTCAACATGTTTTTGTGAAAAAGAACAAATTGCGTCATATCTTTTAAAATATCTAACAGCTATATGCACTCACTTCATGCCACAATGGTATTTTTTTATTTTTTAGTGATCACCACTTATCAAGGCCTGGAAGCCACTCAGGGATAAGGGTTATTGCAAGTACATTACATTAGTGTGGAGATTTGACGAAGTGTCTACCTAAGGGGGCAGTTCATTAGGAATTTGTTAACGTTGGACTTGAAGACATCCAAGTTGTAGTCCGGTGGGAAGCAGGCAGACGTACTGGTATTTTCTTCAAATTACTCTTCCTGAAGAAGTCTTAAAATAAAGACAAAATGTAGATGAGCATATAATTTGACTTATCCTTTTTTTTTTTTTCATCTCTCTCTCTCTCTCTCTCTCTCTATATATATATATATATATATATATATATATATATTAGTCTGTTTATGATACAAACATTATTGGTTACATATGTGCATACATGTTTCAGTGGAATCCCAATTCAAGTGTAACCCCTACACAGGCTTAAAAAACCTGCAACTGATTCCAATCCCCATGGCATTACCTTTATCTCCGTCCAGTGGTAGGATTTGTCCCATTGCTGTGGTTCACTTGTCTCCAATCTTGGTCCGGCTTCCAAACTGTCAACAAGTCCGATCTGAAATAGACTACTCCGCCATGCGACAGTGTTTCACAAACAAGACAAAAGAAGTCAAGGATGAACTTTTTCATAACATGAAATAATTATGGCACTGAAGTTTACAAGTTAGTATGTTCATAAGGCGTTAGTAACTTTGTACAATTTATAGTGGCTGGCAGTCGTTCGCTAACAAAGTTCCTTGTTTGTTTATCGTTGATGTATACTTAGGAAGGAAATTGACTTAGAAAGAAAACCCGTGGAAAGTTTCAACAGGGAGGGAGGTCGTCGAAGAAGATGCGTGACAGTGTGTGTCCTTCAGATGTTTTCGCTTTTCGTTATACTGGAATCGGTTAGCTGTAACTCTGCCTTCTCGGTACGGGTCCCAAATGGCCACCAGCCAATCGGAGCCGACCCTTTTGCCTTTTGTCTTTAGCTAGTTCCAGTCACGTTCTGCTTCCCAAAAGTGTGGGGGAAGGGGTCCAAGTATTTCCATTACATCGAAAATTTCGGCAACACCGCTCCCTAACCGCTTCTCGACCCACTAGCAAGGCTACCCAGCGTTGCCCGGTACTCCATCTGGTCACACAAGGATAACACCTCATCAGACCAAAAAAAAGAATCTATATTGAAATGGGAGTGAAAATTACATTAGTTTTATAAGATACTGGATGTGGTTAACGTTTATGGAAGAAAGTGCAGTGTATACTTTGTGAATGTGAGCAGTAGGGTTTCCTTCACCAAACCTCCCTCCAAAAAACCTCCAATTAATCATATTCACAAAGTATACTTTTTTATTAGCGATTCTGTTGTATTTTATTTTGCTTACCTAAGCACTGAAGAAGTTAATATTTTTAATAAATATTGAAGTAAAAAATATTTAATAAAAAGTATAATTTTTTTTTTCCTTTTCTCCTTTGTTAAATTTGTCAGAAATAATTTTAGTTATTTATTCTTAACACATGTATAATAATAAAAAAATTTAAAAAGAAAAATCTGTTCAGATGATCCAAATAATTGATACTCTCATCTCTATATAGCACTCCATAAATAATCAAAAATGATAAAATACTAGTTTGCTTTTTTATTTACCAAAAATAAAAACAATTCAAGAAAAACCTTTTATGTAATGAAAAATTTTCATCAAACATGTTATCATTTTTTTTTTTTTTTTTTTTTTTTTTTTTAACACGATTGATGTTAGGGAAAATGCTAACAAAGGGATATAACTCTTTAAACAATTATGCCTCTTACTCTGCCTTACTCTTGCATAAATTGAGTAGATTGCTTCATCAGATTGTCCAACACAACTATTTATGTGATCCCATATGTGTGTGTGTGTGTGTGTGTGTGTGTATATATATATATATATATATATATATATATGTGTGTGTTTTATTTTTTATTACCGTTTGGTTACATATGTTTCAGATGAACCATTTCTGTAAGGTCTGACGAGGCTGTTAGATCGTAAACACTGTCCGACATCCGAAACATATGTAACCAAACAGATAAAACAGTAATAAAAAAAAAAAATAAAACACATATTTGCTCTGCAATAGTATTGAGCACTCTCTTTAGGTTTTTACTAATGACCAGTTTTACCAAATATATATATATATATATATAATGATACCCTGGTTCTTGCCAGATCACTGAAGCTAAGCAATGTTGAACCTGGCCAGTATTTGATGGGTGACCATTTGGGAAGGTTGGGCATTGTATGTACAGCCCTAAGTCCTAGAAATTTCCAGGTTGGTACCTGGAGCGCAGTAATTCACTGGGAGAGATGCAACCCCCAGTCTTCGTTAAGATAAGTATCTAGGAGAGGGGAAACTCTGATGTAAAAACCTGCAGTCTATTGTATACTCTATCCTGTGGCAGTCATCTGCACTGACGGAGGTTAGCAGTAATACCAAAAACCTGTGGTTTGTTTTACACAAAGCCTTCACCACTATAAACAAATCAGCTGTGTGGATTTCCGAGCAACTTAGTTGTAGCGGAAACTCATATGTTGAAATTGACGGGAGAGTCTATCAGACAGACATTATATATATATATATATATATATATATATATATATATATATATATAATATATATATATATAATATATTAGCAGGCCACCCTGCATTGCTCTGTTGGAAAATGTTTAAATAGGCTACTTTAATTTATACAAATTTCATATTACAGAGCCAATTCTCTATTGAGTATCATATTGTACCCAATGTATAGTAGTAAAAGTTTAAAAAAAAAAAAAAAAAAAACTTTGGTGCTGTGAACTAGAATTGAAACCAAAACATTTAGCTCCCCAGCAGTATTTACTATGATATGAGCTAAGTACAGATGGATATCAAAACTTTAGAGATTAACACAGGTTAACGTATAAATATATATTTGTGCATGTGTAGAGGAACACTTAGTCAACTTCCAATTTTTCCATTTTGAAGAAGACGGACGGTTTTTCCGTTGTCTCCCCCTCTTAAATTTGATTTGGCTTTTAGCCGGTAAAAATAGCTGCTAATGAGTATTAGCAGCTATTTTTACCGGCTAAAAGCCAAATCAAATTTATTCCACAGATCCAAATCTAAATATCGAGTTTCAAATCTATAGACGAAAAATTGACACTAATTTTGTAGAAACCCTTCCTTAAACAGTCATTTATAAACATTTTGTATTTGGACACGTGGCGCAACGGATAAAATGTAAATTAATCAATTTGAAGTGACAGCTGAAAAAAGATCCAAAATTAATCTTTCTCTTCACTATATCTCCCTTTCCTTTCTCCAACAATGGTTTATATAGTACTAGCCTGTGTGCCCGGCATTGTCCGGGTGTTTGGAGGTGTGTGCTGAGAAAAAAAAAAATGGTGGCAGGCAGGCTCGAACCTGTACCACGATGGAGGAAAAGAATGTGAAAAAAAAAATGTGACATCTTTGCTGTTGCATCCATTGCCAAACCGGAAGTGACGAACGTCAAAATTAAGGCTAGTCAATCGAAAAGAGTGGATTACTTTAGAAAATATCTGCAAAAAAAGTGACCACCCCTCCCTCCTTGTAGAAAACTACTTTGTTGAGGGTGAAGGAATTAATATTTTTGGCCAATTTTTTTTATATTTGTCGTCCGAAAGATGGAGGTTTAAAATGATACTGGTTCTGTCACTTTCCGACGCATCTGTCAAAAGTTTTAGGCAGACATACAAACATACATGCATACATTTCAACAGACAGGTGAGATTCATATAATAGATTAATACTTGTGATGTTTCCTATTGTTTATAATGGACTGTTTCAGTTTTCTGTTTTCTGACTATTCACCTCTTGATAACCAAAGAGTGTCGGAAACGAATGAGTGTATAAAATAGAAGCACGAGCTTGCCCCCCCCTCCCAAAAAAACAAACAAACCGAGAGGATTAGTGTAATAGATGGAAATCTCAAAACTACAGAATATGTTAGCATCATATTTTTTATGGGATTAAAATCTACGAGGAAAAAAAAAGTCAACGACTATGCAGTTTAACTTCCATATTTAAAAAAAGATTATAATTGTACAAAAACTTTAGAAAAAAAAAAAGGCTGCACACCAAAATTTATGCACATTTATTCTGTTTTCTTGGTTTTATAAAATTAAATTTGATAATTTCAAGCCAGTATTATTACGACTACCATATGTGGAATTAACCTGCCGGGCCGGGACGTTTTGAAGTTAATTAGGTTTGGTCAATGTTGGGGGGGGGGGGGCTTCATATTAGACAATTACTATTTATTTAGACACTGCCAGAGTGCCCCCCTTTTTGGGGACTTGTCCCCCCCCCCCCATTAAAAAACGACCTTGTGTCTAATTTGCTTTCGTGGGGAAGCAAATAAATACCTACCGTATGTGGAATTATGTTCCGTGGTTGTTGATTTTAATTTAAGCAGAATAGTAGAGAAAACATCCATCGTTAAAATTTTTTTTTTTTTTTTTTAATACTTGAGTTTTGATTGCTGTCTTTTTGAAGTCTAACAGAAACAAAATAGCACAAAAATTGTTTTTCTCTTTCTGTTATATATTGGTTATCATTGAAGGCACCATTTAAACATTTGTTACATATCGGTTATCATTGAGGTTATCCTAGGGTTATCACTGTGGGGCGCCATTTACGTTTGTGTATAACATAAAAAAGGATTCCGTGTGCGTATGATTGTCTCTAATATAAATGGTGGTGTGTTTGATTATCATAAAGGGAATCGTGTGTGTGACATGTATTTTCAGAACCTACCTCTGCTTCTTCGATGTTGGATCATCTGGGAATTTCTCATCCTGGAGGGAGACTTGATACCTGTTTGACGAAGATTTATCACTCCAAGACTATGAATGGGTTTTATAGTTTTTATTCCACTTTCCCCAGAGGTCCTGCAGAAGTGGAAGTGAAATCGGCTTGTGTGGGTTCTTCTTCACACACGTCAGCGTTCGTCTCCCCCCTCCCCAGTTAAGAGGGGGAGACAACGGAAAAACCGTCCGTCTTCTTCAAAGCCCAAATCAAATCTCCCAGATCTAGCCAACCTGACCACGTCACATATACGTAATCTGGTCAGCTGACCTTCGGTTCTGGTAAACGTGTCTACCTCCACGTTTACTCACCTCTCTCTCTCTCTCTCTCTGTAACATTTCATGACAGTTCTCTCATATTGAAATGAAACTGGATAAGAGACAGTCTTATGGGAAATAAATACTGACTCTCTTTTTAATATAATAAATTAAACATTAAAAATAATTACCTCGTTTTTCCAGCATGATACCACCGTGTGTGCCTTTTTGAGTGCCATGAATGTCTTCAATCAAAGATCACCTCCATATGCAGCCACTGTCCTAACCGAACTTCATGAACAACCCAAAGGCAACTTTTTCGTTCGGGTCTATTATAAAAACACCACGGAAAATATTACCGATTACATGACCGAACCTACACAACTGACTATACCTGGTAAGTGAAAAGCAGCGTTATTTATCTTCTTAAATGATGGGCTGATCAGCTCAGAGTAAGATTAAATGTGGACAGTATAGGGAATCTCCCTTGATTAAAACGGTTGGTATGATGAATCTGAATTGGAAAAATCACAACTTTTGGGCGTATAGAAATTGAAAGTTTGTGCTTATTTCCTGATGCTAAATATAACCCTATACATCCTCCGGGCCATATCTGTCGGTTTCTGGTTCATGGGACCATATTTGGGATATACCCCTAGCCATGTTTGTCGATCCTGGCTCACAGAACCATAGATGCAACCAAGCAAGGCTACATTTTTAACTGTCTAATGGTGGACCCTTCAAGGGTGACCAGCCTCTCACTGGTCACCAGAAAACACTGCTCTGATGCTCAGGGCATGCAAAATGTGCATGACCCTAAGTCTATGTGGCAACTCTTATCTTCAGTTGGCCGCTCGTCATCAGATGCTTTGTAGAGGCTCTGATGAATAGCTTGTATGCTGGCCTTCTCAGCTGCACTTTGGCATCGGTGCTGTAACAGTATTTCAATTCAGCAGTTCAAAAAAATAACTGAGCATTTCTTGTGAACAAAAATAATTATTTAAAAAAAAAATCTTAATGGTAAACTTTGTGCATGAAAAGCTAAGTTCTTCGAGTTCTCAATGACTTTCTGATGCAGGTTGTTACAACTAGGTTTATTTAGACAATTTCCCATCTAGGAACAAGAGCTTTTCAACTTAGCTACTCTGGGGGTTTGGCCCCTACCCCACCAGGCGGGAGGCCAAGGCGATGTGCACTGCTCGATTCCAGCCAGCAAAAGACTCCTATTTCTAAAAGCACAAATCAACTTCTTTCCCCTCTGTCACTTGTAGTTTCTTTTTTTCTTTCTCTTTCCTAACCATATCTCTTTCTTTTCTCCTTTTTCTTTCTTCCTCTCCAACTGAAATTACCTTTCCCTCAAAGAAACTGTATTATCTGTCCAAACTAACTTATCAGCTAACTCTCGCATTTTCCCAGTTTCGTTTCCATGCTCGCTTGGTGGTCTGACACTTAACTAGACCAGGTGACTTTATGACAATCTTTTCCAGATAATAGAGCAGATCTCTCGTCGCCATGTCAACTTCACTTCTCTTTTTTGTTAATCATATCGGCAAAAAAACATATTCCAGACTTTGGAAAAAAAAAAAAAAAAAATTTCTAATACCCCATGTCGAACACCCCACCCAACTCTTAGCCAGTAGCAGGGTGAATTGGTATTACTCGAGCAAGTAACATCGTTACAAAATACAATTGTTTTGTCTTTTTTATTTGATTTTGTTAACACCGTCTTCCACTGCTGGTAGTAATGATAGAATCATAAATATTGATTGATTTTTAAACTTCAAGTAAAACTAAAATCTATAGATCATCCTCCACAAGTGTATTTGTTTGAGAAAATATCTGCGCATTTAACATGTTTTTATGGTAATCCCAGGGAGGGGAAAGGGTAACTCTATAGTTAAATATTTAGACTTTTTATAAAGAATCTCAATCGGTAATTGTATCACAATCGTCCCATCACTACTTGATACTTCCTGTTAGATTGTTTGAATCTGGTAAAAACTGAGTTTGCAAAACCAGTTAAAAAAAAAAAAAGATCCAAAATTAATCTTTCCCTTTACTATATCTCTCTACTCTTTCTCTTTCCAATAACTTGCATAGTATTAGTGCTTGTTGTCATATTTCTTAGTTTATAATAGATTATTTTGGTTTTCAGTTTTGTTAGGTTGTCCAAAAGTTTGTAAACGCTTGCAAAAGAATTGAAATTTTAGACGCCAAGTAAAAAAAAAAAAAAAAAAATTAATCCTTAAAATAAAGACCATTCTTTTCTAAGACTTTCTGCCATCGAACTTTCGGATCTGGTCAAAGTACCATTCAACCGGCTTCAAATCAAAGAATTTTTTTGCACGTTTTTTTGACTTCATCAAACGAGTCGAATCGGCAGCCCTTCAGAAAATGTTGCATTGAGCGGAAAAGGCTGCATCTGATGAAGTCAGGACTGTAGGTTGGATATGGCAGAATCTCAACGCTGTCCAGATTTTCAAATGCGTCTTTGGTTTTCCTGGTTGTACGTAGCTTGGCATTGTCCTGCTGCATTAAGCATACTTTCGGTTGATCAGAGCTGGGTACTTTTGCTTCAATCTTTCATAGACCGACTCCAGTTGCTTACAGTAAAGTTCGGCACTGATGGCATGACCATTCGGAAGCAATTCAAAAATGCGCAGTTCCTTCAAAGTTCCACAGAATGCACAAAATTGCAAAAATGACACTTTTTACGCCATAACTTTTGCTCCATCGATTAGATTTTTCTGAAACTGAGCGAAAATGTGAAGGCAACGTTGGCCGTTCGCACTTCACACATGCAGCACCATGTTATTATTTTTAACTTAATAAGCAAACAGTGAAAATTGAAAACGAGTGATAGTGTATAAGATAAGTGCAAGACGTCAAACAAAATAACGTGTGCAGAACAGGAGACTTGGTTGATATAGTCGCATTGAAAGAATAGATGAAATTTATTGGGTTAGTAGGTGTAGGATTATTTTTGAGGTTACAGGGGTAGGGCAAAGAAAACATGAGGAAGTGATAAGGATGGACTTGAGAGAAAGAGGGATAAAGACCTGGGCAGAGATAGGTTTGTTTGGAAGTCAATTTCCAAAAGCTGTCCAACACACACTGGCATGAATAACCATAAGACAACTTTTTCATTCATATTAAAGAAACTATTCACGCATGCGCATTCGTGAAACATTTAGCAAACATAAGTTTGATGCCATGTCCCAATTTTTCAATTTTGCAGCCCTTTTTTCTGGATGAAAGCAGATTAAAAACATATCTGAATATCTTATATACAAAATTTAAAGTCTGTAGATTAAAAATTCATTGAGTATATAGGTTGAAAAGTGTCCTTGCACACACGCACATTCTCACTTTTATAGAAATATAGATTTGGACCTTTGATTTGTCATCTCTAAAATAACTACTAAAGTGTCGAATAGTCAAAATTGTAAAAAATGAATTGAGCGCTAAATATTCTGGTTTCGATTCCAACTGATAGCACTAGTCATTATTTTCAAACTTTTGAAATCATTAATATATATTGGAATCATTAATATATATTGGAATCATTAATATATATTGAAATCATTAATATATATTGGGTAATGAGGAAAAGTATAGGTTGTTTGGTTACATGTCTGATCCGACACAACTTAGCAAAATTATGTGACGCCGATCTCTGATCGTCTCCAGAGTTAAATACATCCTTGTTGAATATTTTTATTATCGCTTCCAGACCTTAAAAGCAAATCTTCCATAGAAGACCCGCATCGACCCAAATGTCTCTGACTTTGATTTATGGAAGAAACTGGAAATGGCCAAAAGCAAATTGTAGTATCTGTTCTGATACTTTTCATATTTTTTGTCAGTGAAAGAATTCCTTCTAGACTGAGGCAATATAAATTTTTATTCCAATCCAGAGTGTCCCTTTTGTGGGAGCTGGATTTTTTCTCCACAGTAAAAATTGACCTTGTGTCTAACTCTGCCCTCCTGGGGAGGCAAGTAATGGAACTGCTTTTTCATTTTCTTAAAGTTAGTCAATTACCCCCCCCCCCCGGTTAATAATTTAAAAAAAATTTTCCATTTTAGTGTCGAAAGAGAATAAAAAAAAAAAATAAAAAAAGTAGGATTAGTATTTGTGTGCTATAATGTTGTCTTCTGCATTGCCTTTTTTTTTTTTTTTTTTTTTTTTTTTTTTTTTTTTTTTTACCTTTGGCCATTTTCAGTTTGTTATTCTATTTAGTCCTCATATTTTGAGCGATGGTTCTGACGAAAGGGGAAGAATTGCTGTTTTATGGGTTACAATCTATCCATCTAACATTTATCGTTGACTTTTTTTTTTTTTTTTTTTTTTTACACGCGTATTACATCAAGTGGCTTCATGCCTTGTTTGCATCTCTTTAAATTGAATTTTTATCTTTTACAAGGTTGTGAAGCTGATTGTGCATATGAAAAATTTGTTGGACTATTGCAAGAAACAATTCCTGTCGACTGGGAGAAAGAATGTAAGGCAACAGCATTAAAGCCAGTCTCGCATAAATGTAAGTTGGTTTTGAGAACATTTTAAATTAAAATGTTTTTGCTCCTAGTCCAGAATTCACCTTATATTAAAAAAAAAAGAAGAAAAATCTGTATGATGTACATAGCCATAACGAAACAAAATATCATATTTCAAAAATTATATAAATTAGTTTTTCCAATGCCCCGACCTCCACCCGTGTTAAGAATGGCTTTTTAAAATCTTGCTAGTTTGAATTATTTGAAATTATCTTCCTTCAGACTATTTTCAATATTGGTTATGAGATTGTCTCATAGTTTAGCCATAAAATTTGTTATTCTTTATAGAGATTATTACGCTATTGCACACGTGTAGATGCATTCTTCAAACGTAATCCTCTATCATAGAAAAGGAATTTTGAGTGTCTGTGAGTTCCCTATGGATTCGGAAAATGGCTGATCCGATTTTTATGAAATTTCACACAAAGGTACTTTATGTGCCTGGTAATATTGTTAGATAGGTTTTGTATCGGAATGTCTTCGATAAGTATCAGTAATCGAAATAATCTGATGAAAAAAGAAACAGACGATTTTGATCAAGGTTAACATCTCACACAGCTTAACATCATACGTACATTTGAAAAGTTTCATTATCACACGAGCCAAAAAGGCCAACATATGAAATCAGCAGTAGGTTTGGTATGACAGGGGCGTGTTCAAAATGTTTTTGTTCAAAGAACAATTTCACAATGATACTTGACTTTTGAATTTTAAACTTTAATTCAAGCCATTATATATATATATATATATATATATATATAAATAAAATCAACAATAGTGCAATATAGACCACAATATATTGTGGACAAAGTCACTGTGGGGAGACATGTGAAGCTTCCTCCAGGTGCACCATGATGAGTCTACAACTAGAGCAGGCAATCCATTGATGTGATTAAAATATGGCTGATTTTTATCAATTTTGATGACAATGAAAATATGGGAGTGTGAAACATTCTTAAATCATCAATCAATCCTGGACAACGTCAGGTCTCCTTGCTAGTTCTTTTATGTAGATAGGCACGATAGCAATATTTTTAATCACATCATTTTAAAAAAACAGTAAAATAGTCGAGAATATATTTGCCGAATTTATTTGCTAAAAGTTAGTGACTTAGTGGTGAAAGTTAGTGACTTAGTGGTAAAAGGACATTAAAATGGAAACCTGAGCAATTTGTAACGTTGTTCGACGAGTATGGAATTCAGCAGTCCATACTCGTCGAATTAAAAGAAAAATATTGCTTGCATTATAAAAGAGATAAATCAATAAGATAGTAAAATATTTTATGCAGGGGTTCCTCAGGGCATCACCATTATTTTGAAGAGTTTACAAAGGTAAAATGGTTCGGAAACATTGTCCTACACTAGTATTTTTCAACTAAGCTTCTGTGGAACCTTAGGGTTCTGCCAGTACAGTCCAGGAATTCCGCAATTTCTAGATTAGAACAAGAAACAAACAGAACGTTAAATTAAATTCTGAAAATCTATTTTATTATTATATGCATATTTTCTTTAAAAAAATTGTTTAAATATACTAAATTTGACATAATTAAACTCGCTAAAAAATTAATTTGTCCTGCCACTATTACGTTTGCTTTTATATATTCTTATTATGCAGTAAATGAATCGCACTTAAAATCCTAAGAGTATTTTATTTTTTAAATACTTTTTTTTTTTTCATAAGACAACTAAATTATTGCATAGGGGTTCCATGTGCCAATGGAATGATTCCATGGAGTTCCGCTCGAGTAAAAAAGGTTGAAAAGCACTATTCTAAAAGCTTGACCCGATCGCAGATTACAACTCGTCCAGCTGTCAAGTCTTTAAAATTCTTTCACCATTTTTTTTTTTTTTTTTTTTTTTTTTTTTTTTTATACCCCCATCTCCTTTACAAATATACATTCTGGGATCCTCTGTCACTTTATGGTGCTTGTTAAGATAGCCGACAAGTCTATTTTTTTAAAAATATGTCGTTTTAAGCAAAAACAATATTATGTTGAAAATAGTTATGTATCGAAAAATCATGAAAATTCGTCAAGTAGAATAACTGCTATTATGTTTTGTAGTAAAAAAAAAAAAAAAAAAGGTCTTTCTATATGCAACAACTATTACATGCCATGACACAAGTAATCTAAAATATTCGTTTCAGAGTTATGTCCCTTGCGTTTAGCCTTCTACTACCTACTTTATAACATCTAAGAAAAATGCAATTTTACCCAATTTTCCGTAAAAATTACTTTTAACTGGAAATAAATTTCTACTTGATAAATTTTTATAATTTTTGGATATATTACTATTTTCGGCATGACAATTATGTAATATTGTTTTTGTTTAAAGCGACATTTAAAAAATCAATCTGTCGACTGTATATTAACAAGTATCCTTTTTTCAAAGAAGGAAGATAGAATTATTTGCAAAATCAGTTTGAGATGTTGCATTTAAAGAAGAAACATTAAAATCTCTCAACTGACAAAAAGTATCAAACTTTTTTCCTTATCTATTTAAAAAAAAAAATATATAAATGATAACATGTCAGATAATAAATTGGATGTTATAGAAGTAAAGAAACTAAAATTATTTTTAATTCGAAAAGACAAATGTCTTTAACTCTTTATGACCTCAATGATGTAAATGATTAAAAAATATTTGTTAATTTTAATTAGTTTAAAAGGTAACGCTACTATGATTGTCTTCAAACTGGAAAAATTATGAAGTTCAATAGTTAAACTAGCACTGATAATTTTTGCATTTCAATTTTATTATCCATAATGCTTGAAAAAAAACAAACGAAATCTGCCACTATGGGAAACAGATGGCGGCATACGGAATGTTAGCAATGGACAGTTGCAATCTGGAGATATCTGGTATCAACCCAGATACTGAACTAATACGTACAAGGCGCGTTTGAATCGATTCCCACTTTATTTATGCCGTTATATTCATTTATTTACAACTGAACGAATTAGTTTAATCAGGTCACAAAGGGTTAACAAATATCTCACTTTAGGAATTTTGAAATTAATTCAAAGAATAAGTTGTGGTAGTGACCCATTGGGTCACATATACATCTAATAATGTTGGATGAATGAGTTTGTTTTTTTTGGGTTTTCTTAAAAGCTTGTTTATAAATTTTAATCACAAGATATTAAATATTCTTTAGTTCTGGGATTGAATTATGTTTAAAAAAAATCCCAATTTAATTATAATTAGCAGGTCACTTCTCCATCACTTGTTTTTTTTTTTTTATGTATTTCTCTCGCCTTACTTCACCCAATCACTCTCCAAAATTTTTTTTTTTTCTCCAATGTTTCCACAGAAAACCGTTCCACAAAAGGAACCATAAGATCCATTTCATATACATTTTGTATCTTATGAAAAATATGTTCAACAACAAAAAAACAATTCAACCTCAAATGCATTAAAAAAACAATTTTTAATTTATTAAAAAGCTATTTCAAAAATATTTATAAACTTAGGATTTATTTCAAAAGGTGTATCCAAGGATAGAGTACTGTTACAACATCTGCGAGAAGCATCTTATCCTACTTTGACAGAATTCAAAATAGACTTTGTAGCTTAGTGGAGGATGCCCTTTTCTCTTCCCTGCAACCTCTTTCCCAAAGAGACGTTGCGAGCCTGTCCCTGCTTTATCGTTATTTTCATGACAAGTGCTCAGCTGAGCTCCAATCTATGCCCCCCCCCTCCACTCGTCAAACTTCCACGAAAGCCATTCTTCTAGCTGAAACCATTATCAATAATCCCCCCCCCCCACTCTTTATTTGTGCCTAAACCTAAACGTAGATTCCATGAACAAAGCTTCTCGGAACTACTGTTCTGTTTCCCTGCTTTCCAGGTGACTACAATATGGCTGTCTTCAAGTCCAACGTTAACAAGTTCTTGACGAGTTGCCCCCTTAAGTAATCCAATTTACCGAAGTCACTGTACACTCATTAACCGTTATCCGCGAGTGGCCTTCAGGCCTTGATAAGTCGAGACTCCTTTGTAAAAAAAAAATACAAAAAAAAAGTTTACTAAAAAAAAGTCAATCTAAATGTTATAAAAACCCAACCTGCAATATCATTTCATTTAATAAAAGACCAAGTTAGAAATCGTGTTAACAATGAGCGAGTTTTTCAATCTAAGGGACATAATTACTACGTTAATAATTATAGAGTAATCTCCCCTGTCTTCATTAACACTTGAGAATCAATTGAACTGATATTTCAAATGTTAATCTCGCTATAATAGCGAACATCGAAATTTTTATATGTAATTTCAAAGCAAACCAATGGTCTGTACTTAATTGTCATGTTACAGTAATGAATATATCTAAAAATTATGAAAAACGATGAGGTAGAAAAATTAAAACATTTTTTGACAAAAATTAGCAAAAATCAAATGTTTGGTTGAAAAAAAAAACACTGGAAAGTTTCAAGGGGAATTAAATAGCGTGTAACCATTGCCAATTTTTAGTATAACTGAGTTACTTCTCTTATGTTTACCGAAAAAATGATTTTTTATAAAGATTGAAAACTTTTTTTTTTAAATACTTCTGACATGCCAATTAAGTAGATATTGATTTTAGTTGAAATTGACAAAAAGTCGGTAGACTTTTTTTTTTTTTTCTTTTAATGGTTATTTTCCGAATTTTTGTAGATGCACCTTAATTTCCCTTAAAATCAAGAAAAAAAAAATCTTTTTATAATAATTTATCAAGAAATGATTATTCACTTTTTCCTTTTTCAGATCAACTCCTGATTATTCTGTTGTGTGTAACTGGTTTGATGTTTCTGCTCATGTCTTTGTTTGTCGGCGTATATCTACGGAAAAGAGACTCCACAAAATACGAATCCATCATTGAAGAAGCTTAGCATAAAAAAAACAAAAATGCATTTTTACAATTTTCTTTTTTTTATTTCATCTTTTATTTTATTTATTTTTTATTTCATTTTCTAACCACCATAAAAAATTTTTTAAAAAATCTGACAAATTTTTTAACAACTTTATTCGTAATAATATACTGAAAAAAAAAAAAGTTACAAATTTATAAAGTCAGTTGTGGACAACATACCCATCTTGTCAACAGATATTCGCCCGTTAGTCTCGTTTCTCCTCTGCAAATTTGCCAGCCTCCCAAATGATCTTAAACAATCGTTGATACCTTCAGTCCAGATCTGTTTTCTTCAGGTCATTTCCCTAGATATGTGATCCAAAAAAAAATGGTGCTAACAGAGGTTTCGTCTGGGCAAAATTTCCAAATCAATTAATACCAGTAGACCTCTACTGAGGAGATCAAAAGCACCCCCTCTTTCCACTCCATCTGCAGAAAATTTTTCATTTGGTATATATGCTATATGTAATCAATATGATTGAGTAAAATGGAAATTCCAGTCATATTCGTCATTTGTATATTGCTGCCGTGTTAAAAAACATTTCCATTTTATGTATGTCCAGCACAAACTCCATAATATTTTTGTACCTCATTTGTTCAAATCGAATCTTGCTTGTCTAAGTATTTTGTTTTGTGTAGTTTCACAATACGTCTGGTTATGCGGATTTATATCTCCAAAACTCTTGTGTGAGTTTATATATTTTGATTTTTATAGACGTTCAGCACAAATACAGACACCAAAATATTATTGCGCCATCTTTGGATTGAACAGATACTACATTCTGATCATAGGCCAGAGGTTAAGAAAGTGTATTTTAGTTAGTTTTTACATTTGAATCAACATTTCAGGAATTTTTGTTTTTAATTTGAAACCCCCCCCTTTTTTTTTTTTTTTTAATTTTTTTTTATTGCGTTACAATTTTTGATAATTGGACGATCCCATCTTTTAAAAAGAGGAATGTAGGGTGAGAGTCTCCACGTAAACATGGGATCGCCTCAGCATATTATTATATAATAATGTGAACTCATTGGATCACCGTTAAGCAGTGTTGAGTCTGGTCAGTACTAGATGGGTGATTATAGGAACATTAGGTGCTGCATAAAGGAGAATGTCGATACTTTCGCCTGCTCCTGTTTCCAACGTGACCCATAGATGTATCGACCCTGTCCTGCCACTGTTAAGATAACGAGCGAAGCTGCCTCTACTCAAACCATCTCTATTTTATACTTCTATCGTATGTCCTCCGCCATCCCTAGGATCTGATTGTTTTTGAACTGTTCAGATTTAAGCTTTATCTACAAATCTAAAATTGAGGTTTCTAACCTGTCCCCCAGAAAAATCTGAAACTCTCTTTATTGGTTTTTTAAACAGTTCTTGGCTTTGTGATGGATTCTCTTTGTATGTTCTGCGGTAGAGCTGTGTAAGTGACTCGAGACATCAGACGAAGTGGTTGCTATAACGACGTTGGCACATAAAACATAAACTCCATGATAGTGTCCATAACTGATTTCCAAATTAAAGTCATTCTTTAAAAATCAAATGAAAAAAAAAAACCCATATGACTCTTTTTTGCTCAAACATTTTCTACTTTAAAGAAAATATTGGATTCTTTTAGGCAAATATTTTTTTAAAGTTTTTTTTCTTAAAAGAACATTAATCCATTCCAATTGTATTTAATTCTTCTTTCATGTAGAAACTTTTAAACATTACATCATTGTATTTTTTTAATGAGAATTATGTGACCTGCTCCAAATATTTTTTTAATATTTTCTGCTGCAATGGTTTGTTCTGTTAAAACTTTTTTTTATAAACATGTTTAATTTTCTAAAATCATATTTTATTTTTCTTTATCCTAAAAACTTATTCAATCCAAATGTTTGTAAAGATGAGAACAAAAACAAAAAAAATATAATATAAACATTATTTTCCCATGCTTTTTCATTGCATGAGTGAAAAATCGAAATATTGAATTTCAAGTAAAAAAAAAAAAAAAAATAAAACCTATGGTATCTGCTTATGTCATGTTGCAGTAATGAGCATATCCAAAAATTATGAAAAACGATAAGGTGAAAAATTAATTATTAATGAAGTTTTTGAAGACAATTAGTGAAAATTAAGTTTTGCAAAAAAAAAAAAAAAAAAGTTTGAATCATGACAAGGGGAGGTAATTATTTTCTGAAAACTGAAAATCTTAAGCCAATTTAGCAAAACTCAATTTTTGCTAATTGTCTTCAAACTGTTTTCATTATTAATTTTTTACCTCATCGTTTTTCATGATTTTTGGATATGTTCATTACTGTGACATAACAAATAAGCACTTATTTTTCCTATAGATGGAGACATTTTGTTTTATGAAAGCCAACTTATGGCCATAAAACAATACAAAAAAGGGGTTAATGAGACAAACGGATTCACATTTAAATAAAATGATTTAAAATCTCTTCATATCAACTACTTAAAACATCAGCTAACCTGGAAGACAGCAATTATTTTCCCTTTGTCAGAAGCAGTGCTCATGGAATTTGAGGACTAAAGGAAAAAAATGTTAACCCAAGGTTGAACTTTTTTTTTTTTTTTTTTTGTAAGTTCAGAATTCAACCTAAATAAAAAAACAATTGCAGAATTTTTTTTTTTGATGATGTATGTTTACGTCATGGAATGAAGATGTCTTATTCCAAAAATCACATAAATTGATCACTAGGACTGCGACAACAGAACATTCTTTTCATTCTCGGGTATACATCCGACACAGTTAATCAACCGAGAACCACATCCGTTTATCTAAAAACATTAAAGGAGATATATACTCAAGAGTCCAAATAATGAAAAAATATGCTGTTGTCACAGCCGTATTGATCAGATAGTTTTATTTTTAACTAAGAAAATCAAATTTTATGAGTAAGCAAAAAATACTCTTGCATCTTTTAAAAAAGATAAGAGGAAATAATCTTATTATAATTCAAACTTGTGATATCAGTTTTGTAATGCTTAAGATTTCACATTAATCACTTAAAATCATTTAATGATTTTTTTTATATCTATAAAAAAATCTATTTGATCAGTTTGTGATTTTTGGAATACAACATTTTCGTTTCATGACAGGTAAAGAATTTGTTGTATTTTTAAATTAGATTAAATTCTGAATAAGAACCTGACTATTTCCTCCCCCCACCCTTCTTCAAATTAGTTTAATGCTTCAATAATTATAACAAAATTAGTTAAAAAAAAAAAAAAAAAATGCAAGGAAAAATCTAGAAATTCCATGACATTATCATAGAAATTTTTTTTACTGTTTCCAAACAGAATCTGGCATTGTTTTAAAAAAATCGTCCATTTTAAAAACAAAAATTCAAAAAACATAACTTGATTGGCTCGTATCTTTTAAAATAATTTTAACATGAAAAGTTTTAAGATTTCAATGAACATTTAAATTGGGATGTAAATAAAGCAATACATATGAAAGATCTGACAGGCCTGCTACTACGGTCGATGACTGATAGCAGGCTATATACTGAAATAATTTTTTGTCCTGTGAAACAAAGGCAATTATCTGCTAAATTAATAAATCACAAAAAAATGTACAACTACTAGGCCTTTTATAAGTATGGCCTTGATTTCATTCCCACTTGTTTAAACTGATTCATTGTCGTTTTTTTTTTTGCCCCCTGTTTCTCCCCCCCCCCCTGTTTAATCCGTATTGCATTATATCAGAGAGGATCCTTTTATTTTATCTCTCAAAAACAGATTTGTAATTTGTTAAAGAACGCAACTGTGAAAATGTGATTAAAAAAAAAACAATTATTAAACTTCAATTTTTATTCAAAACTTTTTTAAATGAGATTAATTACAACTATTTTTAAATTTTGGGTAAGAAAAAAAAAATGGAAACTTTATTTTATTAAACGGGGAAGCTGCTTTTAATTCTCTGTATAAAATATAATTTGGACATAATGATTGTATATTTTGGAAAAATAAAATATAAAATTCATTTAACTTTCTTTTCTTTTTTTTTTTATACAATACGCACGACTAGTCTTGTGATAATAGTGTGGAGGGTCATTGCGATAAGCAACTATCGTTGGCATGTGCCCCCTGTAGAGACGCAATAGCATTCGGACCTGGAACCCATCCGATAAAAAAACATTCATTTTATTTTTATTGTCCAATAAAACTAAGATCAGATGAATGCTAATTTGGGTGCTGTCTGGTTTTGAGTGTTAGCATAAAGGACGGCTTTTTTTTTTTTTTTTTTTTTTGATAGAGACAATATCTTGCTTACGAGAATTTGAGTTGGTAAAAAGAAAAGTATGACTGTTTATATTATTTTAATTGGAATTCATTATGGAGAGGAGTACTATTTATATTAATTTATTTATTGCGGACTATTATTCTCATCTTTATTAGTTGTTTCACGACGTTTCGGCCAACTATTCCTCTGGCCTTTGTCAGGTGGTAACCGCGACAGATAGGAACTCAGAATCTCTGAACTGCATCCTCAGCAATTACTGCCATCCGTAGTTATCTCACCACGTTTTGGCCAAGTAAACCTCTGGCCCGCTATCTTCAGACAATGCTCATCTGGAACCGTAGAAATTCAGTGTCTCTATCAATTGCGCCATGGTCTGGAAAGGTTTGCAAAACTGTTTTTTTTTGTTATGGATTCCCTGATGCCATCTCCATTGAATTCTAACAGGCACCAGAAATTGAGACTAACTATGAGAGCGTGCTGACATTAACGAGGGATCAAAGTCACTACGTGGTTGTAGCTGAAATAAACTTGCGGTTCCTACCAGAAACAGCCCTGGCACCCATGTAAATTGTTACAGATGCAGTCACATAGCAAGAGTCTGCTGGATGTGGCAAGGTTGTGTACACTGAGCCCAGGACTGTTTAGGGAAATGTATAAGGGGACGAGGCATCAGCGCCAGCCTACTCTCCCACAAAAATGTAAATGCGGCACTCTCGGAGATCATCTCATTGATGGAATGCGGTGAGCATTAATGACTGTCAACATAAAAAGATGTCTTTTGCTGGAAAGAAACAAGATTCCGTTCGCGATAACTGTTGTTTGGACGACAAAAAGAAAAGTACAACGCTGACAGTGAAGAATTTCGACTTTTTTTTTTTTTTTTTTTTTTTTTTTTTTGCATAATTCTTTTGATGAAGCATTTTGATGATGATGGTAAGAGTCCATTGAATTATTCTGTTTCTACTTATCAAATTAAGGGGAGATTACTCTTTTTAAAATGGGTTTATGGAAGGGAGATAATTTTTGGATACAAACTTATTTTCCTTTAAAATAAAATCTATTTACTTTTCCATTCAAATATTTAAACGTTTCATTAGCTGGTAAAAAGATACATATCTATCTAGATTAATCGATCTAGATATATAGGCACTTAATTTTCATTTCTAGTGTTAAAGGAAGATACTACCAAGTCAAGTGTCATTTTTCTAACTGGGTTTGAACTTTCCGAACAGCTGTAATTATCACTTCCTATGCTGGTCATTGCACAACCATGGACCACTAGTGTTTGTAGGGATAAAAATAATTTATATTCATTTGAAAAATATTATGTATTAGCAGGGAGACCTAACGTTGCCCGGGATTGAATGAAGATCAAATGTTCCAATACTTTTATTCTCATTGAAATCCGTGAAATTGCCTACTCTAGTTGGGACCCACCTGTGGTGCACCAGGAGGAAGCTGCACATGTCTTCTTACCGTGATTTTGAACACAGTGCATTTACATTGTAGTCTACATTGCACTGTAGAGAACCTACTGTGGATCCAATAAAATTATTTTTAATATTGGCTTGTATTAGTTTAAAATGCAAAAGTCTAGTATTATGGTTTAGTTGTGCTTTAACACGCCCTTGCGTTATCTACTACTGTTGATTTTATAGGCTGAGCCCTTCCTTCTGCTTGTGCAGTGATAAAACTCCTCAAATGTACTTGTGATGTTAGGCTGTATGAGGGTGTTAACTTTGGTTAAAATCAGATTGTTCCTTCTTTAATGGGATTTTGTTAATTTAATTTTTTTTTTTTTAATCATCACATTTCAATATTTATCTGAGAATTTCCGACACAAAACCTATCTAAGAACATTCCCAGACACAAAGTATGTTTGTAAAATTAAAAAAAAAAAAAATGTCCAGCTGTTGCGGAGTCCATAGGGAACAAATTCTCATGCACAAACTCTTAAGTAGAGCCAGATCTATAAATCTATCCAAAATTTTAAGATTACTGTAACTTTCTTAGTAACTGATATATATTAACTCTCTCCAGACTAATGCCTTTATCAACATTACTCTTGTCCTCGAGTGTCATTTGGGCCTTTATAGGCAGTGAATCAGTTGTACACTAAAAACATTCAACTTTTGTTACAATCGCACAGAAAAAAAATGACACTAAAATAAACATTTAAAAAACTAACATGTAAACACACTACCATAAGAATTACAGAATGATAATTTTGGAGAAACCAATGAGTGTCTCTCACTCACACACACAAAACCTGATTTAATATAGACACAGCAAATGTTATATACACGTGTGTCTTCAACCAATTAAAAGGAATTTTTTTTTTTTTTTTTTTTCTTAGAGAAATTATTTATATGAAAAACATTTAAAAATAAATCAAAGAAAAAAAAAAAAAATGAACACTCAATAAAATGAACATTATTCACCTCATTGGGTTTGAAATGGGAACCAATTTTCTGCATCCACTAATGTAGCGGAATTGACAATAACTGAAATGGGGGGAAATAAAGAGCTTACTTTGGATACGCCTGTTGTTGTACTGCGGGCCGAGGGGAAGAGAGTTCTAAGATGGCGTCCATGGGTTTTTATTGGCATTGACCTCATGCAATTCTCCCAGAATCGCATGTGCTCTCGCACGATTATGCAAATATATACTTGCAGGACGCTGGGAAGCAGTCAGGGAGTGTTTTGTAGATTGTGCGTAGGTGGTTCTAGCAGTAGGATTATACTTTGACGAACCATGAATCTGCAAGAAGCGAGTTTTCTTCTGCCTTTTTTTTGTCTCCTTTCTCCACGGTCATTACAGCCAAGAAATCCCTCTCTTTTAGGGGTGGGCGGTGCAGGGCGAAATTATTTCTCATCTTTGTTCCTGATTTTTGCTTACTACATTTTTGCTACAACTAACCTTAAGATTTGTTTGAAAAGAGATCAATTCGACCAATTAAAAAGCACGCAAATCCTTATATTTGTATGAAAAACACATTTAAGATGATTGTAACAGTATGTATGTTTGTGAGAAAATTAGGAGCAGCAAAAGGATAGCTGGCTAGCAAAATATTAGCAGCAGCTGTTAATGCACGCATGCAAATTAGCAAGTGTGCGCAAACTTGTGTCACAAGAAAATGAGAATAAAATACACTAAGTGGTCAGGGGGGGAGAAGCAAGTTGCGTATTGGGGAAGATGGACGTGTAAATATGAGGGCGAGGATAAAGATTTTAAAAAATCACGTGTACGAAGAGACTTTGGATTTGGAAGAACCAAGAATAAATGCTGAGTCGGATTTTTTTTTTTTTTTTTTTTTTTTTTTTTTTTTTTTTTGTGATGGTACTAGACAGTGTGTGGGTCTAAGAGGTTTGAAATGCAATGGCACAGTTAAAGAGTAATGACCAGGTTACAGAAATCAAATATACTAGAAGGTTGCCCAGAGTTTTAATGTATGCAGGTTTCGCATTTATTATGTTTTTTGATGACTACCAACATTTGGACGATCTTATTTATAACTATGGTTAGGACAATCAACTGATGAGAAGCCCTCGACCTCATTATAAAAACATCGAATTTTAGATGCAAGTCCGTTCGCTGTCAGTCAGTCTTGACATGACTGAACCACTGCTGATCATGACTGCATTGATTCTTCGCCGATTTGATTTACTAGCGCCATCTTTGTTCGACATAATGGTTCAACATTTAACAGTCAATTCTCTAAAAATTATATTGTGCTCAATATACAATAATGCCCAGAGTGACCCGATCGTAAAATACGTTTAAATACATTTTAATGCATGCAGATTTTGTATTTATTATTATAGAGCCAATACTTCATTGCTTATTATATTGTACCTAATTCAATTCAAGATTGAATTAGGTACAAGTAATGATTTCAAAAGTTACAAAAAATAATTTAGGTGCCATCAGCTAAAATTAAAACCCGAACATTTCAACCTTAATCGTTAAGTTTAAAAAGTTTATTAGAAATGATGTTATGATGTTAAAATTGTAGACGGTGACGAACAAAATCAGTTTTAGTGTCTTATTATAGATAAAAGTATGAATACTATTGACATTCTCCCTTCTTCAAGAGTTGGGGGGGGGGAAAGAAAGGCTAAATGGGGTTTTCAGCAGAACAATGGATGTGAAGTTGTTCACCAAAGCACACAAAAGGAAGCTAAAATAGGATTGTTAATCAAGGTATGGCGACTCAAGGGAGATATATTCAGAGGCAGGACTGACAAATGAGTTTTCTGATGGTTGGGAGTGGCTTGTGAAAAATCTTGGGTTTGAGACGGTCAGTGACTGTTAAGCTTTAGGACAGTTGTGACTTGGAGACAGTCGAAGGTAAGTGGTGACTCTGAACAGATGAGGAAATGAATTGATGAACACAAATGTGGATGTTAGCGTGATTGAATGGTCGATGGTGTCACACACACACTCACCCAGAGTGCAACCGAAAGTATCGAAATCTGTGTTTTATTTTATTTTATCTTATTTTTATACTTATCTGCGCATCTCCTCAGCCGTCGCCAATGTGTGAGAGACGACGACTTGGCCAGAACGAGAAGAGAAGATGAAAGAGAAAAAGACTACAGAAACAACATTGGGGTTGGCGAGGTTGTCAAGCGGGGGGGGGGGGACCATATGGTTTTACGAAAGTTTTCACTTGATTTGGAGTAGGGTTTCCCAACCTTTTTTTTGGTAAACGCCTAAAACACCGCCTCCCTACCTGCATCTTTACACAATGATGTTAGTCGTAGTGGTAGCGCATAAAGTGAAAGTAAATAATTGAAAATTCATAAAGTTTCTCAACATGTGATTCTTGAATGAATTTTTCCCATTAAAAATAATTGTGATGCAATCAATTTTCACATGAATTGTGAATCCCAAAGAATCTTTTTGAAGTAATGTTACTAGAACCTCTCAGTCTTTCACCGCCCCTCCCCTCATGATCTCAGGTACCCCCTATACGATAACTTTGGCCGCCGCCCACCTGAAATCTCGTAACGCTGCCCCCGGTGGGTGGTACGGACCCCGTTGGGAAACTCTGATTTAGAGAAAGAAAAGTAGCATTGGTTGTCTCATTGGTTGGTGGAACGATAAATTATTCGTCCTAAAGAAATAACACTACAGCTTTATTTTAACACTTTTATAGAAAAAAAATTAATTCAGGTAAATTGATTATGTAGTAAGCTGGCATCTATTCAATGTAGCTGCCTTCAGCCTCAATCACCGCCTCAATACGGGTCCAGAACTGGGAGCATGCCTTTTCTATAAGCACCGACTGGAGCTTGGTGAATACTTGATGGATTGAGACGATCAAGACTGGCTTTGGTATTATGGGAGGTCATGTTGGTGATGTTCTCAACATATGACTAAACAAAGTAATCCAGGAAATTCAGGTCAGGGAAAAGGGTTAGGGTTAGGGGAAAAGGGGCCAGTAAGAGAAGAGTACAAAATTGTAGCACTCCTTCTAAAGCCAAGCCGGAGTCGAAGATGTGAGGTGGCATGATGTGGTCCTCACTTGAAACCACACCAAAGACCATAAACATGGGTGGAAACTTTGTTTTCATCACCCTGGGCACGTCCCTGTTATTCGTGGGAATCCAGTGATGCATTTTGAGGGTGCTGGCAATGGTCCTGTTGTCATAACTTGGATCAGTAGAGAGCATGAGTTGTACAGTGGCACATCTTCAATCTCGCTCGGTGAACGTTGTGTCACTTTCAGACATGATAGAAGGCTCGTATCGCTCTTAGGATTTGTACACAACTAGCCAACTAGTAAATGGTCCACAAGAATAAAAGCAAACCGGTTGTCATGAAATGGAAATGGAATCATGTCGTCTTTTCTAGGGCAACAATTTTATCGTTCCACTCTGATTATATTAGGCTATCACATTATTCACTCATCCAAGTCTCATCAGGTCTTGAAAACTAGCAACATTCCCCTACCTCCTAAAGTGTTCACAAATAAAATTAAAAAAAAAGGGAACAGGGTTGATGGATGGGGGGTTTCATTTCTAGGGCGATTGCTCTTGACATATCAAAGGCTATTGATAGAGTATGGCATAAAGGTATACTTCACAAGATTTCTAGTTACGGTATAGCTGAAAATGTCCTCTCAATTATGAAATCGTTTCTCTCTGAGAGGTTTATAAGAGTAATGGTTGATAGGCAGAAATTAGAAACTTATAGTCTCAACATTGACGTCCCTCAGGGTTTCATCTTCGGCTCAACTCTTCCTGATCTTCATCTGTGATCTCCCAAATCACATTCTAAGATTATTCATTTATGCGGAGGATACTACCATCCACAGCAACACTTCAAAGGCCGTAAATGACAAACGTCTTCCTGATTCTCTTTTGATCTTGAGAACGAGGTGCAATGGGGAAAAAGGTGGCATGTTAATTTTTATGCAGCTAAAACGAAGCCTCTCTCTTTTCATCATAATCGCTCTGACCCCCATCAGGCCTGAATCGAGATGAATCGAATGGCTCTCGTCTCGGGGAAGTACCATGTCTTGACAAGCTTCTCTCCTGGTCTGAAATGGAACACATACATCAAATCTGTTGCCAAGCTTGCTGGAAAAATGTTTTGATCATTCTAATGCTCTAATAGAGATCTCGCTACCAATGCGATTCTCTACCTGTAGAAGAGCAAAGTACATCCAAGTTGCTACGTCTGGGCAACAGCTGCTTGGAGCATCCTATCTTGTCTTGACAAAGTTCAAAACAGTTTCAAAATATGGTAGATGATGTCCTTTTCTGTTCCCTGCAACCTCTTTCCCACAGAAGAGATGTTGCGAGCCTGTCTCTGCTCTATTGGTAGTTTCATATCAAGTGTTTGTCTAAGCTCCAATCTATGGCCTCCGCTTGCCAAAATTACACAAAGAAGCACTCGTCTAGCTGAAACCACTATCAACAATTTCTCCCACTCTATTTGTGTGTACATCAAAATATGGATTCCGTGAACAAAGCTTCTTTCCTAGAACTCCGTTCCATTTGCCTGCTTTCCAGCTGACTACAACATTGCAGTTTTCAAGTTCAATGTAAACAAATTCTTGCTGAGCCGTCCCCTTAAAGAATCAAATTATACTAGATTCCTAGCTATCACTATGCAGTTGTCCAAATGACTACAGTATACCGAATTTAATCTTTATCCTCGAGTGGCCTTTGGGCCTTGCAAAAAAAAAAGTAACAAAAAGAGGGTATAAGTTGATAAGTCGAACAAAGTTATAAGAAATAAAATTAGTAGAAAAGACAATAGGAAGGAAGTAGTTCACAAGGTACGCAAAAGGCAACTGAAATAGGATTGTTGATCAAGGTGTGCCAGTGATTGAGACAAACGACCGGATAATAAAAAATCAATATATTTAGAATTAGTTTTGTGACAGTTTACGAAAGTTGAAACAATTTAAGAATGTTCTTGACTTTGCGACAGCTGAGGGCAGTTTTCAGTTTGGGACAGTTGAACGCAAGTTGTGGCTCGAAGCAGATCAAGATGAGCTGACGTCAACTGACGAACACAGAAGACGAAGATGTTGACGGTAGTGTTTAGAAGGTCGATGGTGTCACACACACACCCAGAGCCCAACCAAAATGTGTTGGAATTTGTTTTTTTTTTGTATTTTCATTATTTTTTATACTTGTGAACTCACACACCTCGGAGAGATGACATGGCCAGAAGAGAAGATGAAAGATAAGAAATCCATGGCGTATAGTAATCATTGCTGAGCAAGAGAACATATGGTGTCACACACTCACTTAGAGATTTGTTTGAAAAGAGATCACAACTTCCATTTATTCGCTGAAGTCATCTTCTGACCGCCCAGCTATCAATCATTTGACAGCTGGGCGTTTAAGTGTGATCAAACCACATGGTACCCTGCTTGACAACATTACTGCCAACTCCAACTGTTTCCGTGGTCTCTTTTCCTTCATCTTCCATCTGTGTAATCGTCTCTCGCATTGGCGAGATGCATAACTCATCAACCCAAGACTGTCTGAAAACCGTTCTTAACTGTATTAAAGACTGTTGCAAAATTCACGGCTACACCTTAAGCTTATTCTAACATATATTGACTGATCTCTTGTTCAGTCCTTTGTCCTAAAGTAACAGCCACACCTTGATTAACAATCCTATTTTAGTTACCTTTTGTGTGCCTTGATGAACAACTTCCTATACCTTTGTTCTGCCGATAAACCATATCCTCTGGTTTATATATATTCTTTTAGTGATGGGACGATTCCAATATTTTTTCCCCGATCCCGATACAATTACCGATTCCAATTCTTTATAAATCTCTAAATATTTAACTACAGAATTATTCCCCCCCCCCACTTCACAGAAAAACATGTTAAATGTGCAGATATTTTTCTTACACGTAA
This sequence comes from Euprymna scolopes, assembly GCF_053919585.1. Taxonomy (NCBI): domain Eukaryota; kingdom Metazoa; phylum Mollusca; class Cephalopoda; order Sepiida; family Sepiolidae; genus Euprymna; species Euprymna scolopes. The sequence goes on from NC_136519.1 coordinate 5,603,737, forward strand.
AAACAAACTTGTGTGTGTGTGGGTGGGGTGGGGGGGGGTGATCTATTAATTTTATTGCTTTACTGGTTTTTTAAAATCAATAAATATTTATTATTCTATCTTTATTAGCAGCAATGGAAGATTTTGCTTTAAACAAAATTAAATTAAAAAAGGCAGTTAAAAAAATAGTTTAGGCTTCGGAAAATATGCACAAATTTTTCTGATTCTGATTCCGATTTCCCAAAATGCTCCAATTTTTTCAATTCCCAATTCCGATTAATCGTCCCAACACTTGGGAGTATGCGTGAGGATGCGCAGCAAGAGTATCGCATGAGTATCAGCTCTTCCTTTCACTTGAATAACTGATTTGCTTTACTCACATGTAAAACTATTTTGCTCTTGTATTTTTTTGTTTTAAGAAAAAGAAAACAATACTTTGTGAAAGGATCGAATAAGATGTTCATTCGTTGAATTGTGGCGCTCCTCAACTCGACAACAAACGTCAACCCCAACGCTGATTCCATGGTCTTTTCTTTCATCTTCTCTTCTGGTCGAGTCATTGTCTCTCACATTAGCGACTGCAGAGGGTATCAGAACAAAGTTATAACAAATAAAATTAGTAGAAAAGACAATGGAGAGGAAGTAGTTCACCAAGGTATGCAAAAGGCAACTGAAATAGGATTGTTAATCAAGGTGTGCCAGTGATTGAGACAAAGGAGCAGATAATAAAGGTCAAAATATTTAGAGTTAGTTTTGCAACAGTTTATGAAAGTTGAAATAATTTAAGGATAGTCTTGCGTTTGGTTCACATACATGCAAAATAAAACAAAAACAAAATAAAAAAAACAAACTCAGACACCTTCTGCAAATATTAGTTACCCTGTGTGTGTGTATGTGTGTGTGTGTGTGTGTGATACTGTCGACCGTCTGAACACTAAGATATATCGTCATCATCATCAATCTATCGAGGCTATGTTCATTAGTTAATGTCAGCTCATTTTCGAGCTTCTCAAAGTCACGCGTGTTCGACTGTCTCCAATTTGCAACTGTCCTCAATGATCACAAACACAAGACTCCCTCTGTCACAAAACTGATGATCAATCTTAAAACTAACTCTAAAATACATTGACCAATCTTTTGTTCCTGTTACTGTCACATCTTGATTAACAATCCTATTTTAGATTTCTTTTGTGTTCCTTGGTGAACAACTTCCTGTTCTGCTGATAAACCTATTCTCATATTTTTATGCTATATTTTTTTTTTCTTTTTTTAACTTCCTAATGCTTGGGCAGGGATGGTGGGGCATCGACAGTATCAGAGACTCAAACGTTAACTGTAAGATTAAACAGTATTAATCTATTAATATCATCTTCGTGTTAGTTATGTGTTATCACAATGGAGACAGTGCTCAAGACCAATGATACGGCATATGTGGATCAAAATTTGAAACGCATAGATATCAAATTTTGAAAAGATATAAATATAAAAGCATAAGCACATAGAGACTATCATCTTGCTTTGAAGTTATCAGATGACGGATACTATCGAGTATCCTCACACATGTGGAACTGTTTCGTTTGTCTGCTTTCCAGCTGACTACAGTATGGTAGTCTTCAAGTCCAATGCAAACAAGTTCTTGTTGAACCGTCTCCTTAAGTAATCCAATTTACCAAATTTCCACTACTAACGATTACTACGATATTGTCCCATTGACTACTGTACACTGTTTAACCCTTATCCTTGGCCTTGATAAGTGGTGACTCCTGGGTAACCCTACCCCCTCCCCCCCAGAAAAAAGAAAACCCGCCTCAACAACAGCAACTGGGAAAGATTACTTAGAAGATGAATAATCATTGAAAATCACAGACAAAACAACAACAAGGCCAATCCAGCATTAATAGGATTGGCGAGGATCCAGATATAGAATTCAGATAGATAAGAATCATTATCATTTCATATGAATCTAAAGATCCTATTGTTGGCATTGGTTTCCCCGATTTTTTTTTTTTTTTTTTTTTTTTACATAGGAGTCACCACTTATCAAGGCCCGGAGGCCACTCGAGCATAAGGGTTATTGTGCGTACAGTAATCAATGGGATAATATCGTAGTAATCGTTAGTAATGGAGATTTGGTAAATTGGATTACTTAAGAGGGTGATTAATCAAGAATTTGTTTATGTTAGACTTGAAGACAATCAAATTGTAGTCAGCTGGAAAATGGAACGATGGGAAACCAATGTTTTTCAGCCAGGATTATTTCTAGAAAGACATTGGGTACTTACAGGAAGGACCATATGAAGGTTGTCAACGTGGCACACCTAGGTTGTCAGTCAGTGTCGTTAACCACTTGACCATCGTTATGCCTTGAAAAGATAAGAAACGAAGCAGAGAGAGAAAAAAAACGTCTATGATTTTTGATATATATATACTAGCTGTCAGCCTGGTGTTGCCAGGTCATACAAATACGCTTAATCATGATATTTTAATTTATGCAGATTGTGTATGTATAGAATCAATCCTCTGTTGATTATATATTATGAGGAATAATTTGCCCGGTGGACTAATTCGAAAATGAATAAAAATAAAAAATGATAATGAGCTTATCTAATGGGCTTGACGATGAATGCCCTGGAAAAGTAACTTCTGATTTATGTTTAGTTTAAAAAAAAAACGAGGAAATGATTTGCTGCGATTTTAAATTGTACCTTTCATTTACTTAAAATTGAACTCATTAATAAAAAAAAAAAAAAATCAAAATAAAATGTTGAGGTGCACCCGGGTTTGAACACAGGATTATTCGATCTGTAGTAGAATGCTTTATCACCGAGCTATGTTTGTTTTTTTCTAATAAGAAATTATTTGGTGAAATTTTATTATCTCCCTTGCCAGTGCAACCTAAAATATTTACCTGTAAAAATTATTTGGTGAAATTTTATTATCTCCCTTGCCAGTGCAACCTAAAATATTCACCTGTAAAAATTATTTGGTGAAATTTTATTATCTCCCTTGCCAGTGCAACCTAAAATATTCACCTGTAAAAATTATTTGGTGAAATTTTATTATCTCCCTTGCCAGTGCAACCTAAAATATTTACCTGTAAAAATTATTTGGTGAAATTTTATTATCTCCCTTGCCAGTGCAACCTAAAATATTTACCTGTAAAAATTATTTGGTGAAATTTTATTATCTCCCTTGCCAGTGCAACCTAAAATATTCACCTGTAAAATTTATTTGGTGAAATTTTATTATCTCCCTTGCCAGTGCAACCTAAAATATTCACCTGTAAAAATTATTTGGTGAAATTTTATTATCTCCCTTGCCAGTGCAACCTAAAATATTTACCTGTAAAAATTATTTGGTGAAATTTTATTATCTCCCTTGCCAGTGCAACCTAAAATATTTACCTGTAAAAATTATTTGGTGAAATTTTATTATCTCCCTTGCCAGTGCAACCTAAAATATTCACCTGTAAAAATTATTTGGTGAAATTTTATTATCTCCCTTGCCAGTGCAACCTAAAATATTTACCTGTAAAAATTATTTGGTGAAATTTTATTATCTCCCTTGCCAGTGCAACCTAAAATATTCAACTGTAAAAATTATTTGGTGAAATTTTATTATCTCCCTTGCCAGTGCAACCTAAAATATTCAACTGTAAAAATTATTTGGTGAAATTTTATTATCTCCCTTGCCAGTGCAACCTAAAATATTCAACTGTAAAAATTATTTGGTGAAATTTTATTATCTCCCTTGCCAGTGCAACCTAAAATATTCACCTGTAAAAATTATTTGGTAAAAATTTTATTATCTCCCTTTCCAGTGCAACCTAAAATATTCACCTGTAAAATTTATTTGGTGAAATTTTATTATCTCCCTTGCCAGTGCAACCTAAAATATTCACCTGTAAAATTAATTTGGTGAAATTTTATTATCTCCCTTGCCAGTGCAACCTAAAATATTCACCTGTAAAATTTATTTGGTGAAATTTTATTATCTCCCTTGCCAGTGCAACCTAAAATATTCACCTGTAAAATTATTTGGTGAAATTTTATTATCTCCCTTGCCAGTGCAACCTAAAATATTCACCTGTAAAAATTATTTGGTGAAATTTTATTATCTCCCTTGCCAGTGCAACCTAAAATATTCACCTGTAAAATTTATTTGGTGAAATTTTATTATCTCCCTTGCCAGTGCAACCTAAAATATTAACCTGTAAAAATTATTTGGTGAAATTTTATTATCTCCCTTGCCAGTGCAACCTAAAATATTCACCTGTAAAAATTATTTGGTGAAATTTTATTATCTCCCTTGCCAGTGCAACCTAAAATATTCACCTGTAAAATTTATTTGGTGAAATTTTATTATCTCCCTTGCCAGTGCAACCTAAAATATTCACCGTTAAAAATTATTTGGTGAAATTTTATTATCTCCCTTGCCAGTGCAACCTAAAATATTCACCGTTAAAAATTATTTGGTGAATATTTTATTATCTCCCTTGCCAGTGCAACCTAAAATATTCACCTGTAAAAATTATTTGGTGAAAATTTTATTATCTCCCTTGCCAGTGCAACCTAAAATAATCACCTGTAAAAATTATTTGGTGAAATTTTATTATCTCCCTTGCCAGTTCAACCTAAAATATTCACCTGTAAAATTTATTTGGTGAAATTTTATTATCTCCCTTGCCAGTGCAACCTAAAATATTCACCTGTAAAAATTATTTGGTGAAATTTTATTATCTCCCTTGCCAGTGCAACCTAAAATATTCACCTGTAAAAATTATTTTGTGAAATTTTATTATCTCCCTTGCCAGTGCAACCTAAAATATTCACCTGTAAAAATTATTTTGTGAAATTTTATTATCTCCCTTGCCAGTGCAACCTAAAATATTCACCTGTAAAAATTATTTGGTGAAATTTTATTATCTCCCTTGCCAGTGCAACCTAAAATATTCACCGTTAAAAATTATTTGGTGAATATTTTATTATCTCCCTTGCCAGTGCAACCTAAAATATTCACCTGTAAAAATTATTTGGTGAAATTTTATTATCTCCCTTGCCAGTGCAACCTAAAATAATCACCTGTAAAAATTATTTGGTGAAAATTTTATTATCTCCCTTGCCAGTGCAACCTAAAATATTCACCTGTAAAAATTATTTGGTGAAATTTTATTATCTCCCTTGCCAGTGCAACCTAAAATATTCACCTGTAAAAATTATTTGGTGAAATTTTATTATCTCCCTTGCCAGTGCAACCTAAAATAATCACCTGTAAAAATTATTTGGTGAAAATTTTATTATCTCCCTTGCCAGTGCAACCTAAAATATTCACCTGTAAAAATTATTTGGTGAAATTTTATTATCTCCCTTGCCAGTGCAACCTAAAATATTCACCTGTAAAAATTATTTGGTGAAATTTTATTATCTCCCTTGCCAGTGCAACCTAAAATATTCACCTGTAAAAATTATTTGGTGAAATTTTATTATCTCCCTTGCCAGTGCAACCTAAAATATTCACCTGTAAAAATTATTTGGTGAAATTTTATTATCTCCCTTGCCAGTGCAACCTAAAATATTCACCTGTAAAAATTATTTGGTGAAAATTTTATTATCTCCCTTGCCAGTGCAACCTAAAATATTCACCTGTAAAAATTATTTGGTGAAATTTTATTATCTCCCTTGCCAGTGCAACCTAAAATAATCACCTGTAAAAATTATTTGGTGAAATTTTATTATCTGCCTTGCCAGTGCAACCTAAAATATTCACCGTTAAAAATTATTTGGTGAAATTTTATTATCTCCCTTGCCAGTGCAACCTAAAATATTCACCTGTAAAAATTATTTGGTGAAATTTTATTATCTCCCTTGCCAGTGCAACCTAAAATATTCACCTGTAAAAATTATTTGGTGAAATTTTATTATCTCCCTTGCCAGTGCAACCTAAAATATTCACCTGTAAAAATTATTTGGTGAAATTTTATTATCTCCCTTGCCAGTGCAACCTAAAATATTCACCTGTAAAAATTATTTGGTGAAATTTTATTATCTCCCTTGCCAGTGCAACCTAAAATATTCACCTGTAAAAATTATTTGGTGAAATTTTATTATCTCCCTTGCCAGTGCAACCTAAAATATTCACCTGTAAAAATTATTTGGTGAAAATTTTATTATCTCCCTTGCCAGTGCAACCTAAAATATTCACCTGTAAAAATTATTTGGTGAAATTTTATTATCTCCCTTGCCAGTGCAACCTAAAATAATCACCTGTAAAAATTATTTGGTGAAATTTTATTATCTGCCTTGCCAGTGCAACCTAAAATATTCACCGTTAAAAATTATTTGGTGAAATTTTATTATCTCCCTTGCCAGTGCAACCTAAAATATTCACCTGTAAAAATTATTTGGTGAAATTTTATTATCTCCCTTGCCAGTGCAACCTAAAATATTCACCTGTAAAAATTATTTGGTGAAATTTTATTATCTCCCTTGCCAGTGCAACCTAAAATATTCACCGTTAAAAATTAATCGGTGAAATTTTATTATCTCCCTTGCCAGTGCAACCTAAAATATTCACCTGTAAAAATTATTTGGTGAAATTTTATTATCTCCCTTGCCAGTGCAACCTAAAATATTCACCTGTAAAAATTATTTGGTGAAATTTTATTATCTCCCTTGCTAGTGCAACCTAAAATATTCACCTGTAAAAATTATTTGGTGAAATTTTATTATCTCCCTTGCCAGTGCAACCTAAAATATTCACCGTTAAAAATTATTTGGTGAAATTTTATTATCTCCCTTGCCAGTGCAACCTAAAATATTCACCTGTAAAAATTATTTGGTGAAATTTTATTATCTGCCTTGCCAGTGCAACCTAAAATATTCACCGTTAAAAATTATTTGGTGAAATTTTATTATCTCCCTTGCCAGTGCAACCTAAAATATTCACCTGTAAAAATTATTTGGTGAAATTTTATTATCTCCCTTGCCAGTGCAACCTAAAATATTCACCTGTAAAAATTATTTGGTGAAATTTTATTATCTCCCTTGCCAGTGCAACCTAAAATATTCACCTGTAAAAATTATTTGGTGAAATTTTATTATCTCCCTTGCCAGTGCAACCTAAAATATTCACCGTTAAAAATTATTTGGTGAAATTTTATTATCTCCCTTGCCAGTGCAACCTAAAATATTCACCTGTAAAAATTATTTGGTGAAATTTTATTATCTCCCTTGCCAGTGCAACCTAAAATATTCACCTGTAAAAATTATTTGGTGAAATTTTATTATCTCCCTTGCTAGTGCAACCTAAAATATTCACCTGTAAAAATTATTTGGTGAAATTTTATTATCTCCCTTGCCAGTGCAACCTAAAATATTCACCGTTAAAAATTATTTGGTGAAATTTTATTATCTCCCTTGCCAGTGCAACCTAAAATATTCACCTGTAAAAATTATTTGGTGAAATTTTATTATCTGCCTTGCCAGTGCAACCTAAAATATTCACCGTTAAAAATTTTTTGGTGAAATTTTATTATCTCCCTTGCCAGTGCAACCTAAAATATTCACCTGTAAAAATTATTTGGTGAAATTTTATTATCTCCCTTGCCAGTGCAACCTAAAATATTCACCTGTAAAAATTATTTGGTGAAATTTTATTATCTCCCTTGCCAGTGCAACCTAAAATATTCACCGTTAAAAATTATTTGGTGAAATTTTATTATCTCCCTTGCCAGTGCAACCTAAAATATTCACCTGTAAAAATTATTTGGTGAAATTTTATTATCTCCCTTGCCAGTGCAACCTAAAATATTCACCTGTAAAAATTATTTGGTGAAATTTTATTATCTCCCTTGCCAGTGCAACCTAAAATATTTACCTGTAAAAATTATTTGGTGAAAATTTTATTATCTCCCTTGCCAGTGCAACCTAAAATATTTACCTGTAAAAATTATTTGGTGAAATTTTATTATCTCCCTTGCCAGTGCAACCTAAAATATTCACCTGTAAAAATTATTTGGTGAAATTTTATTATCTCCCTTGCCAGTGCAACCTAAAATAATCACCTGTAAAAATTATTTGGTGAAATTTTATTATCTCCCTTGCCAGTGCAACCTAAAATATTCACCTGTAAAAATTATTTGGTGAAATTTTATTATCTCCCTTGCCAGTGCAACCTAAAATATTCACCGTTAAAAATTATTTGGTGAAATTTTATTATCTCCCTTGCCAGTGCAACCTAAAATAATCACCTGTAAAAATTATTTGGTGAAATTTTATTATCTGCCTTGCCAGTGCAACCTAAAATATTCACCGTTAAAAATTATTTGGTGAAATTTTATTATCTCCCTTGCCAGTGCAACCTAAAATATTCACCTGTAAAAATTATTTGGTGAAATTTTATTATCTCCCTTGCCAGTGCAACCTTAAATATTCACCTGTAAAAATTATTTGGTGAAATTTTATTATCTCCCTTGCCAGTGCAACCTAAAATATTCACCGTTAAAAATTATTTGGTGAAATTTTATTATCTCCCTTGCCAGTGCAACCTAAAATAATCACCTGTAAAAATTATTTGGTGAAATTTTATTATCTCCCTTGCCAGTGCAACCTAAAATAATCACCTGTAAAAATTATTTGGTGAAATTTTATTATCTCCCTTGCCAGTGCAACCTAAAATATTCACCTGTAAAAATTATTTGGTGAAATTTTATTATCTCCCTTGCCAGTGCAACCTAAAATAATCACCTGTAAAAATTATTTGGTGAAATTTTATTATCTCCCTTGCCAGTGCAACCTAAAATATTCACCTGTAAAAATTATTTGGTGAAATTTTATTATCTCCCTTGCCAGTGCAACCTAAAATATTCACTGTTAAAAATTATTTGGTGAAATTTTATTATCTCCCTTGCCAGTGCAACCTAAAATATTCACCTGTAAAAATTATTTGGTGAAATTTTATTATCTCCCTTGCCAGTGCAACCTAAAATATTCACCTGTAAAAATTATTTGGTGAAATTTTATTATCTCCCTTGCCAGTGCAACCTAAAATATTCACCGTTAAAAATTATTTGGTGAAATTTTATTATCTCCCTTGCCAGTGCAACCTAAAATATTCACCGTTAAAAATTATTTGGTGAAATTTTATTATCTCCCTTGCCAGTGCAACCTAAAATATTCACCGTTAAAAATTATTTGGTGAAATATTATTATCTCCCTTGCCAGTGCAACCTAAAATATTCACCTGTAAAAATTATTTGGTGAAATTTTATTATCTCCCTTGCCAGTGCAACCTAAAATATTCACCTGTAAAAATTATTTGGTGAAATTTTATTATCTCCCTTGCCAGTGCAACCTAAAATATTCACCTGTAAAAATTATTTGGTGAAATTTTATTATCTCCCTTGCCAGTGCAACCTAAAATATTCACCTGTAAAAATTATTTGGTGAAAATTTTATTATCTCCCTTGCCAGTGCAACCTAAAATATTCACCTGTAAAAATTATTTGGTGAAATTTTATTATCTCCCTTGCCAGTGCAACCTAAAATAATCACCTGTAAAAATTATTTGGTGAAATTTTATTATCTGCCTTGCCAGTGCAACCTAAAATATTCACCGTTAAAAATTATTTGGTGAAATTTTATTATCTCCCTTGCCAGTGCAACCTAAAATATTCACCTGTAAAAATTATTTGGTGAAATTTTATTATCTCCCTTGCCAGTGCAACCTAAAATATTCACCTGTAAAAATTATTTGGTGAAATTTTATTATCTCCCTTGCCAGTGCAACCTAAAATATTCACCGTTAAAAATTATTTGGTGAAATTTTATTATCTCCCTTGCCAGTGCAACCTAAAATAATCACCTGTAAAAATTATTTGGTGAAAATTTTAGTATCTCCCTTGCCAGTGCAACCTAAAATATTCACCTGTAAAAATTATTTGGTGAAATTTTATTATCTCCCTTGCCAGTGCAACCTAAAATATTCACCGTTAAAAATTATGTGGTGAAATTTTATTATCTCCCTTGCCAGTGCAACTTAAAATATTCACCGTTAAAAATTATTTGGTGAAATTTTATTATCTCCCTTGCCAGTGCAACCTAAAATATTCACCGTTAAAAATTATTTGGTGAAATTTTATTATCTCCCTTGCCAGTGCAACCTAAAATAATCACCTGTAAAAATTATTTGGTGAAATTTTATTATCTCCCTTGCCAGTGCAACCTAAAATATTCACCTGTAAAAATTATTTGGTAAAATTTTATTATCTCCCTTGCCAGTGCAACCTAAAATAATCACCTGTAAAAATTATTTGGTGAAATTTTATTATCTCCCTTGCCAGTGCAACCTAAAATATTCACCGTTAAAAATTATTTGGTGAAATTTTATTATCTCCCTTGCCAGTGCAACCTAAAATAATCACCTGTAAAAATTATTTGGTGAAAATTTTATTATCTCCCTTGCCAGTGCAACCTAAAATATTCACCTGTAAAAATTATTTGGTGAAATTTTATTATCTCCCTTGCCAGTGCAACCTAAAATATTCACCTGTAAAAATTATTTGGTGAAATTTTATTATCTCCCTTGCCAGTGCAACCTAAAATAATCACCTGTAAAAATTATTTGGTGAAATTTTATTTTCTCCCTTGCCAGTGCAACCTAAAATAATCACCTGTAAAAATTATTTGGTGAAAATTTATTTTCTCCCTTGTCAGTGCAACCTAAAATAATCACCTGTAAAAATTATTTGGTGAAATTTTATTATCTCCCTTGCCAGTGCAACCTAAAATATTCACCTGTAAAAATTATTTGGTGAAATTTTATTATCTCCCTTGCCAGTGCAACCTAAAATATTCACCTGTAAAAATTATTTGGTGAAATTTTATTATCTGCCTTGCCAGTGCAACCTAAAATATTCACCTGTAAAAATTATTTGGTGAAAATTTTATTATCTCCCTTGCCAGTGCAACCTAAAATATTCACCTGTAAAAATTATTTGGTGAAATTTTATTATCTCCCTTGCCAGTGCAACCTAAAATATTCACCTGTAAAAATTATTTGGTGAAAATTTTATTATCTCCCTTGCCAGTGCAACCTAAAATATTAACCTGTAAAATTTATTTGGTGAAATTTTATTATCTCCCTTGCCAGTGCAACCTAAAATATTCACCTGTAAAAATTATTTGGTGAAATTTTATTATCTCCCTTGCCAGTGCAACCTAAAATATTCACCGTTAAAAATTATTTGGTGAAATTTTATTATCTGCCTTGCCAGTGCAACCTAAAATATTCACCTGTAAAAATTATTTGGTGAAAATTTTATTATCTCCCTTGCCAGTGCAACCTAAAATATTCACCTGTAAAATTTATTTGGTGAAATTTTATTATCTCCCTTGCCAGTGCAACCTAAAATATTCACCTGTAAAAATTATTTGGTGAAAATTTTATTATCTCCCTTGCCAGTGCAACCTAAAATATTCACCTGTAAAATTTATTTGGTGAAATTTTATTATCTCCCTTGCCAGTGCAACCTAAAATATTCACCGTTAAAAATTATTTGGTGAAATTTTATTATCTCCCTTGCCAGTGCAACCTAAAATATTCACCTGTAAAAATTATTTGGTGAAATTTTATTATCTGCCTTGCCAGTGCAACCTAAAATATTCACCTGTAAAAATTATTTGGTGAAAATTTTATTATCTCCCTTGCCAGTGCAACCTAAAATATTCACCTGTAAAAATTATTTGGTGAAATTTTATTATCTCCCTTGCCAGTGCAACCTAAAATATTCACCTGTAAAAATTATTTGGTGAAAATTTTATTATCTCCCTTGCCAGTGCAACCTAAAATATTCACCTGTAAAATTTATTTGGTGAAATTTTATTATCTCCCTTGCCAGTGCAACCTAAAATATTCACCTGTAAAAATTATTTGGTGAAATTTTATTATCTCCCTTGCCAGTGCAACCTAAAATATTCACCTGTAAAAATTATTTGGTGAAATTTTATTATCTCCCTTGCCAGTGCAACCTAAAATATTCACCTGTAAAAATTATTTGGTGAAATTTTATTATCTCCCTTGCCAGTGCAACCTAAAATATTCACCTGTAAAAATTATTTGGTGAAATTTTATTATCTCCCTTGCCAGTGCAACCTAAAATATTCACCTGTAAAAATTATTTGGTGAAATTTTATTATCTCCCTTGCCAGTGCAACCTAAAATATTCACCTGTAAAAATTATTTGGTGAAATTTTATTATCTCCCTTGCCAGTGCAACCTAAAATATTCACCTGTAAAAATTATTTGGTGAAAATTTTATTATCTCCCTTGCCAGTGCAACCTAAAATATTCACCTGTAAAATTTATTCGGTGAAATTTTATTATCTCCCTTGCCAGTGCAACCTAAAATATTCACCTGTAAAAATTATTTTGTGAAATTTTATTATCTCCCTTGCCAGTGCAACCTAAAATATTCACCTATAAAAATGTTTCGTGAAATTTTATTATCTCCCTTGCCAGTGCAACCTAAAATATTCACCTGTAAAAATTATTTGGTGAAATTTTATTATCTCCCTTGCCAGTGCAACCTCAAAATATTCACCTGTAAAAATTATTTTGTGAAATTTTATTATCTCCCTTGCCAGTGCAACCTAAAATATTCACCTATAAAAATGTTTCGTGAAATTTTATTATCTCCCTTGCCAGTGCAACCTAAAATATTCACCTGTAAAAATTATTTGGTGAAATTTTATTATCTCCCTTGCCAGTGCAACCTAAAATATTCACCTGTAAAAATTATTTGGTGAAAATTTTATTATCTCCCTTGCCAGTGCAACCTAAAATATTCACCTGTAAAAATTATTTGGTGAAATTTTATTATCTCCCTTGCCAGTGCAACCTAAAATATTCACCTATAAAAATGTTTCGTGAAATTTTATTATCTCCCTTGCCAGTGCAACCTAAAATATTCACCTGTAAAAATTATTTGGTGAAATTTTATTATCTCCCTTGCCAGTGCAACCTAAAATATTCACCTGTAAAAATTATTTGGTGAAATTTTATTATCTCCCTTGCCAGTTCAACCTAAAATATTCACCTGTAAAAATTATTTGGTGAAATTTTATTATCTCCCTTGCCAGTGCAACCTAAAATATTCACCTGTAAAAATTATTTGGTGAAAATTTTATTATCTCCCTTGCCAGTGCAACCTAAAATATTCACCTGAAAAAATTATTTGGTGAAAATTTTATTATCTCCCTTGCCAGTGCAACCTAAAATATTCACCTGTAAAATTTATTTGGTGAAATTTTATTATCTCCCTTGCCAGTGCAACCTAAAATATTCACCTGTAAAAATTATTTTGTGAAATTTTATTATCTCCCTTGCCAGTGCAACCTAAAATATTCACCTATAAAAATGTTTCGTGAAATTTTATTATCTCCCTTGCCAGTGCAACCTAAAATATTCACCTGTAAAATTTATTTGGTGAAATTTTATTATCTCCCTTGCCAGTGCAACCTAAAATATTCCCCTGTAAAAATTATTTGGTGAAATTTTATTATCTCCCTTGCCAGTGCAACCTAAAATATTCACCTATAAAAATGTTTCGTGAAATTTTATTATCTCCCTTGCCAGTGCAACCTAAAATAATCACCTGTAAAATTTATTTGGTGAAATTTTATTATCTCCCTTGCCAGTGCAACCTAAAATATTCACCTGTAAAAATTATTTGGTGAAATTTTATTATCTCCCTTGCCAGTTCAACCTAAAATATTCACCTGTAAAAATTATTTGGTGAAATTTTATTATCTCCCTTGCCAGTGCAACCTAAAATATTCACCTGTAAAAATTATTTGGTGAAAATTTTATTATCTCCCTTGCCAGTGCAACCTAAAATATTCACCTGAAAAAATTATTTGGTGAAAATTTTATTATCTCCCTTGCCAGTGCAACCTAAAATAATCACCTGTAAAAATTATTTGGTGACAATTTTATTATCTCCCTTGCCAGTGCAACCTAAAATATTCACCTGAAAAAATTATTTGGTGAAATTTTATTATCTCCCTTGCCAGTGCAACCTAAAATAATCACCTGTAAAAATTATTTGGTGAAAATTTTATTATCTCACTTGCCAGTGCAACCTAAAATATTCACCTGTAAAAATTATTTGGTGAAATTTTATTATCTCCCTTGCCAGTGCAACCTAAAATATTCACCTGTAAAAATTATTTGGTGAAATTTTATTATCTCCCTTGCCAGTGCAACCTAAAATATTCACCTGTAAAAATTATTTGGTGAAATTTTATTATCTCCCTTGCCAGTGCAACCTAAAATATTTACCTGTAAAAATTATTTGGTGAAATTTTATTATCTCCCTTGCCAGTGCAACCTAAAATATTCACCTGTAAAATTTATTTGGTGAAATTTTATTATCTCCCTTGCCAGTGCAACCTAAAATATTTACCTGTAAAAATTATTTGGTGAAATTTTATTATCTCCCTTGCCAGTGCAACCTAAAATATTCACCTGTAAAATTTATTTGGTGAAATTTTATTATCTCCCTTGCCAGTGCAACCTAAAATATTCACCTGTAAAAATTATTTGGTGAAATTTTATTATCTCCCTTGCCAGTGCAACCTAAAATATTTACCTGTAAAAATTATTTGGTGAAATTTTATTATCTCCCTTGCCAGTGCAACCTAAAATATTCAACTGTAAAAATTATTTGGTGAAATTTTATTATCTCCCTTGCCAGTGCAACCTACAATATTTACCTGTAAAAATTATTTGGTGAAATTTTATTATCTCCCTTGCCAGTGCAACCTAAAATATTCACCTGTAAAAATTATTTGGTGAAATTTTATTATCTCCCTTGCCAGTGCAACCTAAAATATTTACCTGTAAAAATTATTTGGTGAAATTGTATTATCTCCCTTGCCAGTGCAACCTAAAATATTCAACTGTAAAAATTATTTGGTGAAATTTTATTATCTCCCTTGCCAGTGCAACCTAAAATATTCAACTGTAAAAATTATTTGGTGAAATTTTATTATCTCCCTTGCCAGTGCAACCTAAAATATTTACCTGTAAAAATTATTTGGTGAAATTTTATTATCTCCCTTGCCAGTGCAACCTAAAATATTCACCTGTAAAAATTATTTGGTGAAATTTTATTATCTCCCTTGCCAGTGCAACCTAAAATATTCACCTGTAAAAATTATTTGGTGAAATTTTATTATCTCCCTTGCCAGTGCAACCTAAAATATTCACCTGTAAAAATTATTTGGTGAAATTTTATTATCTCCCTTGCCAGTGCAACCTCAAAATATTCACCTGTAAAAATTATTTTGTGAAATTTTATTATCTCCCTTGCCAGTGCAACCTAAAATATTCACCTATAAAAATGTTTCGTGAAATTTTATTATCTCCCTTGCCAGTGCAACCTAAAATATTCACCTGTAAAAATTATTTGGTGAAATTTTATTATCTCCCTTGCCAGTGCAACCTAAAATATTCACCTGTAAAAATTATTTGGTGAAAATTTTATTATCTCCCTTGCCAGTGCAACCTAAAATATTCACCTGTAAAAATTATTTGGTGAAATTTTATTATCTCCCTTGCCAGTGCAACCTAAAATATTCACCTATAAAAATGTTTCGTGAAATTTTATTATCTCCCTTGCCAGTGCAACCTAAAATATTCACCTGTAAAAATTATTTGGAAAAATTTTATTATCTCCCTTGCCAGTGCAACCTAAAATATTCACCTGTAAAAATTATTTGGTGAAATTTTATTATCTCCCTTGCCAGTTCAACCTAAAATATTCACCTGTAAAAATTATTTGGTGAAATTTTATTATCTCCCTTGCCAGTGCAACCTAAAATATTCACCTGTAAAAATTATTTGGTGAAAATTTTATTATCTCCCTTGCCAGTGCAACCTAAAATATTCACCTGTAAAATTTATTTGGTGAAATTTTATTATCTCCCTTGCCAGTGCAACCTAAAATATTCACCTGTAAAAATTATTTGGTGAAATTTTATTATCTCCCTTGCCAGTGCAACCTAAAATATTCACCTGTAAAAATTATTTGGTGAAATTTTATTATCTCCCTTGCCAGTGCAACCTAAAATATTCACCTGTAAAAATTATTTGGTGAAATTTTATTATCTCCCTTGCCAGTGCAACCTAAAATATTCACCTGTAAAAATTATTTGGTGAAATTTTATTATCTCCCTTGCCAGTGCAACCTAAAATATTCACCTGTAAAAATTATTTGGTGAAATTTTATTATCTCCCTTGCCAGTGCAACCTAAAATATTCACCTGTAAAAATTATTTGGTGAAATTTTATTATCTCCCTTGCCAGTGCAACCTAAAATATTCACCTGTAAAAATTATTTGGTGAAATTTTATTATCTCCCTTGCCAGTGCAACCTAAAATATTCACCTGTAAAAATTATTTGGTGAAATTTTATTATCTCCCTTGCCAGTGCAACCTAAAATATTCACCTATAAAAATGTTTCGTGAAATTTTATTATCTCCCTTGCCAGTGCAACCTAAAATATTCACCTGTAAAATTTATTTGGTGAAATTTTATTATCTTCCTTGCCAGTGCAACCTAAAATATTCACCTGTAAAAATTATTTTGTGAAATTTTATTATCTCCCTTGCCAGTGCAACCTAAAATATTCACCTATAAAAATGTTTCGTGAAATTTTATTATCTCCCTTGCCAGTGCAACCTAAAATATTCACCTGTAAAATTTATTTGGTGAAATTTTATTATCTCCCTTGCCAGTGCAACCTAAAATATTCACCTGTAAAAATTATTTGGTGAAATTTTATTATCTCCCTTGCCAGTGCAACCTAAAATATTCACCTGTAAAAATTATTTTGTGAAATTTTATTATCTCCCTTGCCAGTGCAACCTAAAATATTCACCTGTAAAAATTATTTGGTGAAATTTTATTATCTCCCTTGCGAGTGCAATCTAAAATATTCACCTGTAAAAATTATTTGGTGAAATTTTATTATCTCCCTTGCGAGTGCAATCTACAATATTCACCTGTAAAAATTATTTGGTGAAAATTTTATTATCTCCCTTGCCAGTGCAACCTAAAATATTCACCTGTAAAAATTATTTGGTGAAATTTTATTATCTCCCTTGCCAGTTCAACCTAAAATATTCACCTGTAAAAATTATTTGGTGAAATTTTATTATCTCCCTTGCGAGTGCAATCTAAAATATTCACCTGTAAAAATTATTTGGTGAAATTTTATTATCTCCCTTGCCAGTGCAACCTAAAATATTCACCTGCAAAAATTTTTTAGTGAAATTTTATTATCTCCCTTGCCAGTTCAACCTAAAATATTCACCTGTAAAAATTATTTGGTGAAATTTTATTATCTCCCTTGCGAGTGCAATCTAAAATATTCACCTGTAAAAATTATTTGGTGAAATTTTATTATCTCCCTTGCCAGTTCAACCTAAAATATTCACCTGTAAAAATTATTTGGTGAAATTTTATTATCTCCCTTGCCAGTGCAACCTAAAATATTCACCTGTAAAAATTATTTGGTGAAATTTTATTATCTCCCTTGCCAGTGCAACCTAAAATATTCACCTGTAAAAATTATTTAGTGAAATTTTATTATCTCCCTTGCCAGTTCAACCTAAAATATTCACCTGTAAAATTTATTTGGTGAAATTTTATTATCTCCCTTGCCAGTGCAACCTAAAATATTCACCTGTAAAATTTATTTGGTGAAATTTTATTATCTCCCTTGCCAGTGCAACCTAAAATATTCACCTGTAAAATTTATTTGGTGAAATTTTATTATCTCCCTTGCCAGTGCAACCTAAAATATTCACCTGTAAAATTTATTTGGTGAAATTTTATTATCTCCCTTGCCAGTGCAACCTAAAATATTCACCTGTAAAATTTATTTGGTGAAATTTTATTATCTCCCTTGCCAGTGCAACCTAAAATATTCACCTGTAAAATTTATTTGGTGAAATTTTATTATCTCCCTTGCCAGTGCAACCTAAAATATTCACTTGTAAAATTTATTTGGTGAAATTTTATTATCTCCCTTGCCAGTGCAACCTAAAATATTCACCTGTAAAAATTATTTGGTGAAATTTTATTATCTCCCTTGCCAGTGCAACCTAAAATATTCACCTGTAAAAATTATTTAGTGAAATTTTATTATCTCCCTTGCCAGTTCAACCTAAAATATTCACCTGTAAAATTTATTTGGTGAAATTTTATTATCTCCCTTGCCAGTGCAACCTAAAATATTCACCTGTAAAATTTATTTGGTGAAATTTTATTATCTCCCTTGCCAGTTCAACCTAAAATATTCACCTGTAAAAATTATTTGGTGAAATTTTATTATCTCCCTTGCCAGTGCAACCTAAAATATTCACCTGTAAAAATTATTTGGTGAAATTTTATTATCTCCCTTGCCAGTGCAACCTAAAATATTCACCTGTAAAATTTATTTGGTGAAATTTTATTATCTCCCTTGCCAGTGCAACCTAAAATATTTACCTGTAAAAATTATTTGGTGAAATTTTATTATCTCCCTTGCCAATGCAACCTAAAATATTCACCTGTAAAAATTATTTGGTGAAATTTTATTATCTCCCCTGCCAGTGCAACCTAAAATATTCACCTGTAAAATTCATTTGGTGAAATTTTATTATCTCCCTTGCCAGTGCAACCTAAAATATTCACCTGTAAAATTTATTTGGTGAAATTTTATTATCTCCCCTGCCAGTGCAACCTAAAATATTTACCTGTAAAAATTATTTGGTGAAATTTTATTATCTCCCTTGCCAGTGCAACCTAAAATATTTACCTGTAAAAATTATTTGGTGAAATTTTATTATCTCCCTTGCCAGTGCAACCTAAAATATTTACCTGTAAAAATTATTTGGTGAAATTTTATTATCTCCCTTGCCAGTGCAACCTAAAATATTCACCTGTAAAAATTATTTGGTGAAATTTTATTATCTCCCTTGCCAGTGCAACCTAAAATATTCACCTGTAAAAATTATTTGGTGAAATTTATATTATCTCCCTTGCCAGTGCAACCTAAAATATTCACCTGTAAAAATTATTTGGTGAAATTTTATTATCTCCCTTGCCAGTGCAACCTAAAATATTCACCTGTAAAAATTATTTGGTGAAATTTTATTATCTCCCTTGCCAGTGCAACCTAAAATATTCACCTGTAAAAATTATTTGGTGAAATTTAATTATCTCCCTTGCCAGTGCAACCTAAAATATTCACCTGTAAAAATTATTTGGTGAAATTTTATTATCTCCCTTGCCAGTGCAACCTAAAATATTCACCTGTAAAAATTATTTGGTGAAATTTTATTATCTCCCTTGCCAGTGCAACCTAAAATATTCACCTGTAAAAATTATTTCGTGAAATTTTATTATCTCCCTTGCCAGTGCAACCTAAAATATTCACCTGTAAAAATTATTTGGTGAAATTTTATTATCTCCCTTGCCAGTGCAACCTAAAATATTCACCTGTAAAAATTATTTGGTGAAATTTTATTATCTCCCTTGCCAGTGCAACCTAAAATATTCACCTGTAAAAATTATTTGGTGAAATTTTATTATCTCCCTTGCCAGTGCAACCTAAAATATTCACCTGTAAAAATTATTTGGTGAAATTTTATTATCTCCCTTGCCAGTGCAACCTAAAATATTCACCTGTAAAAATTATTTGGTGAAATTTTATTATCTCCCTTGCCAGTGCAACCTAAAATATTCACCTGTAAAAATTATTTGGTGAAATTTTATTATCTCCCTTGCCAGTGCAACCTAAAATATTCACCTGTAAAAACTATTTGGTGAAATTTAATTATCTCCCTTGCCAGTGCAACCTAAAATATTCACCTGTAAAAATTATTTGGTGAAATTTTATTATCTCCCTTGCCAGTGCAACCTAAAATATTCACCTGTAAAAATTATTTGGTGAAATTTTATTATCTCCCTTGCCAGTGCAACCTAAAATATTCACCTGTAAAAATTATTTGGTGAAATTTTATTATCTCCCTTGCCAGTGCAACCTAAAATATTCACCTGTAAAAATTATTTGGTGAAATTTTATTATCTCCCTTGCCAGTGCAACCTAAAATATTCACCTGTAAAAATTATTTGGTGAAATTTTATTATCTCCCTTGCCAGTGCAACCTAAAATATTCACCTGTAAAAATTATTTGGTGAAATTTTATTATCTCCCTTGCCAGTGCAACCTAAAATATTCACCTGTAAAAATTATTTGGTGAAATTTTATTATCTCCCTTGCCAGTGCAACCTAAAATATTCACCTGTAAAAATTATTTCGTGAAATTTTATTATCTCCCTTGCCAGTGCAACCTAAAATATTCACCGTTAAAAATTATTTGGTGAAATTTTATTATCTCCCTTGCCAGTGCAACCTAAAATATTCACCTGTAAAAATTATTTGGTGAAATTTTATTATCTCCCTTGCCAGTGCAACCTAAAATATTCACCTGTAAAAATTATTTGGTGAAATTTTATTATCTCCCTTGCCAGTGCAACCTAAAATATTCACCTGTAAAAATTATTTGGTGAAATTTTATTATCTCCCTTGCCAGTGCAACCTAAAATATTCACCTGTAAAAATTATTTGGTGAAATTTTATTATCTCCCTTGCCAGTGCAACCTAAAATATTCACCTGTAAAAATTATTTGGTGAAATTTTATTATCTCCCTTGCCAGTGCAACCTAAAATATTCACCTGTAAAAATTATTTGGTGAAATTTTATTATCTCCCTTGCAAGTGCAACCTAAAATATTCACCTGTAAAATTATTTGGTGAAATTTTATTATCTCCCTTGCCAGTGCAACCTAAAATATTCACCTGTAAAAATTATTTGGTGAAATTTTATTATCTCCCTTGCCAGTGCAACCTAAAATATTCACCTGTAAAAATTATTTGGTGAAATTTTATTATCTCCCTTGCAAGTGCAACCTAAAATATTCACCTGTAAAAATTATTTGGTGAAATTTTATTATCTCCCTTGCCAGTGCAACCTAAAATATTCACCTGTAAAAATTATTTGGTGAAATTTTATTATCTCCCTTGCCAGTGCAACCTAAAATATTCACCTGTAAAAATTATTTGGTGAAATTTTATTATCTCCCTTGCCAGTGCAACCTAAAATATTCACCTGTAAAAATTATTTGGTGAAATTTTATTATCTCCCTTGCAAGTGCAACCTAAAATATTCACCTGTAAAAATTATTTGGTGAAATTTTATTATCTCCCTTGCCAGTGCAACCTAAAATATTCACCTGTAAAAATTATTTGGTGAAATTTTATTATCTCCCTTGCCAGTGCAACCTAAAATATTCACCTGTAAAAATTATTTGGTGAAATTTTATTATCTCCCTTGCCAGTGCAACCTAAAATATTCACCTGTAAAAATTATTTGGTGAAATTTTATTATCTCCCTTGCAAGTGCAACCTAAAATATTCACCTGTAAAAATTATTTGGTGAAATTTTATTATCTCCCTTGCAAGTGCAACCTAAAATATTCACCTGTAAAATTCATTTGGTGAAATTTTATTATCTCCCTTGCCAGTGCAACCTAAAATATTCACCTGTAAAAATTATTTGGTGAAATTTTATTATCTCCCTTGCCAGTGCAACCTAAAATATTCACCTGTAAAAATTATTTGGTGAAATTTTATTATCTCCCTTGCAAGTGCAACCTAAAATATTCACCTGTAAAAATTATTTGGTGAAATTTTATTATCTCCCTTGCCAGTGCAACCTAAAATATTCACCTGTAAAAATTATTTGGTGAAATTTTATTATCTCCCTTGCCAGTGCAACCTAAAATATTCACCTGTAAAAATTATTTGGTGAAATTTTATTATCTCCCTTGCTAGTGCAACCTAAAATATTCACCTGTAAAAATTATTTGGTGAAATTTTATTATCTCCCTTGCAAGTGCAACCTAAAATATTCACCTGTAAAAATTATTTGGTGAAATTTTATTATCTCCCTTGCCAGTGCAACCTAAAATATTCACCTGTAAAATTCATTTGGTGAAATTTTATTATCTCCCTTGCCAGTGCAACCTAAAATATTCACCTGTAAAAATTATTTGGTGAAATTTTATTATCTCCCTTGCCAGTGCAACCTAAAATATTCACCTGTAAAAATTATTTGGTGAAATTTTATTATCTCCCTTGCAAGTGCAACCTAAAATATTCACCTGTAAAAATTATTTGGTGAAATTTTATTATCTCCCTTGCAAGTGCAACCTAAAATATTCACCTGTAAAATTCATTTGGTGAAATTTTATTATCTCCCTTGCCAGTGCAACCTAAAATATTCACCTGTAAAAATTATTTGGTGAAATTTTATTATCTCCCTTGCCAGTGCAACCTAAAATATTCACCTGTAAAAATTATTTGGTGAAATTTTATTATCTCCCTTGCAAGTGCAACCTAAAATATTCACCTCTAAAAATTATTTGGTGAAATTTTATCTCCCTTGCCAGTGCAACCTAAAATATTCACCTGTAAAAATTATTTGGTGAAATTTTATTATCTCCCTTGCCAGTGCAACCTAAAATATTCACCTGTAAAAATTATTTGGTGAAATTTTATTATCTCCCTTGCCAGTGCAACCTAAAATATTCACCTGTAAAAATTATTTGGTGAAATTTTATTATCTCCCTTGCAAGTGCAACCTAAAATATTCACCTGTAAAAATTATTTGGTGAAATTTTATTATCTCCCTTGCCAGTGCAACCTAAAATATTCACCTGTAAAAATTATTTGGTGAAATTTTATTATCTCCCTTGCCAGTGCAACCTAAAATATTCACCTGTAAAAATTATTTGGTGAAATTTTATTATCTCCCTTGCCAGTGCAACCTAAAATATTCACCTGTAAAAATTATTTGGTGAAATTTTATTATCTCCCTTGCAAGTGCAACCTAAAATATTCACCTGTAAAAATTATTTGGTGAAATTTTATTATCTCCCTTGCCAGTGCAACCTAAAATATTCACCTGTAAAAATTATTTGGTGAAATTTTATTATCTCCCTTGCAAGTGCAACCTAAAATATTCACCTGTAAAATTCATTTGGTGAAATTTTATTATCTCCCTTGCCAGTGCAACCTAAAATATTCACCTGTAAAAATTATTTGGTGAAATTTTATTATCTCCCTTGCCAGTGCAACCTAAAATATTCACCTGTAAAAATTATTTGGTGAAATTTTATTATCTCCCTTGCCAGTGCAACCTAAAATATTCACCTGTAAAATTATTTGGTGAAATTTTATTATCTCCCTTGCCAGTGCAACCTAAAATATTCACCTGTAAAAATTATTTGGTGAAATTTTATTATCTCCCTTGCCAGTGCAACCTAAAATATTCACCTGTAAAAATTATTTGGTGAAATTTTATTATCTCCCTTGCCAGTGCAACCTAAAATATTCACCTGTAAAATTATTTGGTGAAATTTTATTATCTCCCTTGCCAGTGCAACCTAAAATATTCACCTGTAAAATTATTTGGTGAAATTTTATTATCTCCCTTGCCAGTGCAACCTAAAATATTCACCTGTAAAAATTATTTGGTGAAATTTTATTATCTCCCTTGCCAGTGCAACCTAAAATATTCACCTGTAAAATTATTTGGTGAAATTTTATTATCTCCCTTGCCAGTGCAACCTAAAATATTCACCTGTAAAATTATTTGGTGAAATTTTATTATCTCCCTTGCCAGTGCAACCTAAAATATTCACCTGTAAAAGTTATTTGGTGAAATTTTATTATCTCCCTTGCCAGTGCAACCTAAAATATTCACCTGTAAAAATTATTTGGTGAAATTTTATTATCTCCCTTGCCAGTGCAACCTAAAATATTCACCTGTAAAAATTATTTGGTGAAATTTTATTATCTCCCTTGCCAGTGCAACCTAAAATATTCACCTGTAAAATTATTTGGTGAAATTTTATTATCTCCCTTGCCAGTGCAACCTAAAATATTCACCTGTAAAAATTATTTGGTGAAATTTTATTATCTCCCTTGCAAGTGCAACCTAAAATATTCACCTGTAAAATTCATTTGGTGAAATTTTATTATCTCCCTTGCCAGTGCAACCTAAAATATTCACCTGTAAAAATTATTTGGTGAAATTTTATTATCTCCCTTGCCAGTGCAACCTAAAATATTCACCTGTAAAAATTATTTCGTGAAATTTTATTATCTCCCTTTCCAGTGCAACCTAAAATATTCACCTGTAAAAATTATTTGGTGAAATTTTATTATCTCCCTTGCCAGTGCAACCTAAAATATTCACCTGTAAAAATTATTTGGTGAAATTTTATTATCTCCCTTGCCAGTGCAACCTAAAATAATCACCTGCGAAAATTATTATTTTTTTTATTTATAAGAAAAGAAAAACTATTTTTTGGATCTTTTCGTTTTTTTATACTTATCAGACAAATTTCTGTCTAAAACATATCTAAGAACACTGCCAGCCACATAAATAACTTTTGTGTGAAATTTGCAAATATAGGCTCAGCCGTTTCGGAACCTAGAAGGAAGGAAGGAACTCAAACACACAAAGTAACTTATAATATATATATATATATATATAAATAAAATACACACACAGCTGTGTTTGTTTTGATTATAGTCTCCCGGCTGCAATTACCGAGAACGTAATTGGGTTGTTTGTTGAATTTCAAGGGAAATAATTCGATTTCTGATAAAAAATGTCATCTCATCATTAAAAAAAAAATAAAACACAATGGACATTCCAGCCGATCGTTTATATTGTTTGTTCCTCTTGACAGCAACTAATGAGACTGTTCAATTTGATCGAATTTCAAGAAGGATTTTCTAATGAAAAAGCAAATGTCTATATATATATATATATATATATATATATATATATATATATAAACATTTGCTCTTATGCATAGATCATCATATAACGATTAGATCACTCTCTGACTGACGTAAATGAACATTTAAAAATTAAAATGTTTAAATTCGATGTTATTTCACGCGGTTAATGGTAGCCGAATGGATTAGGTCTTCGCTAATCTAGCCAGAGATGTCTCGTGATGCGGGGTTCGAATCGTTTGACTGGTATTAATCGTGACACCCTGCACTGAAGATTCCCGAAAGGATGAAACACTAGTGTCTGTAGGTATTTAATTATTATAGTAAAAAAATAATTATATATATATATATATATATAATTTAAAGGAGATTAGAACAATAGTCTAAAGAGCAGAGTGTATTTTAATGTAATAGTAAAATTACTAGTTTAATTAAAATACAGGGAAAGAAAAAGTGTTCGTTGTAATTTAGATATATAATAAGCTCGATAGGTAAATATCCTAGAGCTAATTTAATATTTAGTAATGTGATTGATAATTTAAAAATCAAATTAGAATTAAATTAAAAATCTGTTTCATAAGAAGGAACAACAACAAAATCAATAATTTGTACGATCGTTTCGGAAAACAATGTTTTTATTGTGATAGACATCAAGCTACGGACAATAATTTTTACATATAGTTTCCTCATCAGCAAGTATTGGGAAGGGTTTTTAGCATATGTAAAAGACACCATAAATAAACCTAGCATTAAAAGTAAGGCAGATGTATCTGGAAAAAATTAAAATAAAGGTATGGATTTACTTGATAAGAAAATTAATATGGGTTAAAGATAGAAATAGAGTAAAATTATAAATCTAAATTTGGTTTAAGTACAATATTATAATAATATATTTCTAATAAAACTCATAGATATATATACATATATACACGCATACACATATATACATATACATACATAAATACACATGCATATATATATAAAAAATACACACACACATATATATATATATATATATATAAAAATATACATACAAATATTTACCTTTTAATTTTTCGCCTTTTGAAATCAGGAACTAAGGTCAAAGCACTCATATGGATGTTTGTTATAGCTTTTCAGCTTATGAAATGATAAATTTTTAAAAGGAACACTAATGGGATATTTTATATCCGTTAGCATACGTTTAATTAAAAAACGCTAAAATTTAAACTCGAAAGAAAGGGGAAGATAATCTTATTTGTATAATTAAATAATGCAAGGGAGATAATTAGTCATATTTCTTTAATTAAAGAATGCCAGGGAGATAATTAGTCTAACTTAATTTATTACGAAATAATGAAACAATATTGTAATCTATTTTTAAATTATTGAATTTAATATCTGATAATTTATTTATTTATTGAAATTAAAATATATCATAGGTTAATGTTAAGAATATATTTTAATAATCTATAATAATGGTCGATATATCAAATTAATTAATAATAACAATAATATTTTTGAAAAAAAAAAGTTTATTAATAATCATTTCACGATATCGTTTAATTTTA
>NC_136519.1:5635188-5692688 GCF_053919585.1 Euprymna scolopes
AAATTGTTTATTAAATCTTAGAATGAGATTTCATGTCACGTTTATTCAACTTTGGCTACTCCCAATGTGATGGTGAAAATGCAACGTTCGTTGACATCTTATTCTACATTAGTATTGCCCGCACTGAGACTTGAACCGTCAACAGTCAGAAGACTGTCCCTGCGGACCGATTACTACCTAGCATTTCATCCGTTATTTATGGATCCTTGTGGACAATTCTTGTTTGAATTTTAAGAGCTTAAAATTTACTTTTTGTTTGAGATGAGCGAGGTTTCTGGCAAAAGGGGAAGAATTGCTGTTTTTCTGGATCGGAACCTATCCAACACTTGTTATTGGCTATTTTTTTTTTTTACAACCTTGATATATATATATATATATACTCCTTACATCAAGTGGATCATGCTTTGTCTGGAGCGATTTCTGCAAAAAAATAAATAAATAAAATATGTAGCCTTCTTAATTATTACTTTTTACAAAGTGATATCAGTGTCGAGGCAATCTATTAAATAAATGGCAGTTGTCTGTATGTTTGTGTGTTCAATTAAAACTTAAAAAATACACAACAAACCTCTACAAAGTTGGTAGTTTTTTAAATTAGTATAACCTCAGAAAAATAATATCTAAAATTTAGAAAAAAAAGATTAATTTTCTGAGGGTCAATTGGTCATTTGAATTATTGAATGTTATCAAGAATTAAACATGATTTTAAAATTATCTTTACTTTATATAAAAGTCACTTTGTGTGTGTGCGTGTGTGTGTGCGTGTGTGAGTTCCATCCTTAAAGGTTCCGAAACGGCTGAACCTATCTTTTGCAAATTTCACACAAAGCTAATTTATACATCTGGCAGTGTTCTTAGATATGTTTTATACAGAAATTCGTCCAATAAGTATCGAAAATTGAAAAAATATGATCTTAAAAATAGTCTTTCGTTTCTTATAGATCAAAAAGAATTTTTACAAGGGCATATTTTATGCTACACCAATGTAACGTAAAATATTCCCCTGTAAAAATTCTTTTTCATCTATAACAGAAGAAAGACTCTATTTTAGATCGTCAAGCCCAAATATTAGCTGACGTGATATTGTAAACAAACACAAACGGAATTCGATGAACGACATTATTTTTATTCTTTTTTTTTGCGAATTAGTCCACCGGGCAAATTATTCCTTGCAATATATAATATTCAATAGAGGATTACTTCTATAATAATACATTATGGACAAGCCCCAACATCTGTTCCATTGCCGAAATGTTACATCCAAGCATTTTAATAGAATAGACTATCTTAGCTACTTCTTATTAACTTTCAAGATTTGCCAAGAAATATAACAAGACCATCATAGCATGATGTTTTACAAGTATTTATTGAAATGTGATCTAAGGCCTCTTTCACGTATCTACTCCTAACGCTCGGCAAGCAGCAAAATCCCAACCCTTCACTGTTAATGCTGGATGCCGAAAAGTGTTCTACTCTAATAGTTTTTTCCCTTGGACTGTTAGGCTTTGCAATTCTCTTCCCGTTTCCCTGACCCGCAGAAATTTAGATGTAAAGTGAACAAACATCTTGCTGCTCAACTCCCCCCGTCCCCTATTAGATACGATCCCGAGTAGTAGGCCCTTACGTTTCAAGTGGTAATATGCCTTGTTTGGCGTGAAAAAAAAAAAAAAAAATTACGAAACAAGTTATTTTAACTAAAACTCGACAATTAAAAAGGAGATAGAAATCTCAACTTCGAACTGACAAGTACAAAAAAAGGTGAAACAGAACAAAGATGGTGGAGATTGAAAATAATAATTTCGAAAACCTTTTTTTTTTACTAAGATTGGAAGTTGAGATTCTACAAGTTAACGAGCTGTTGCAGATTTCAAGGCGACCGTGTTATCAAAATGGAGGAGGAAGAAAAAGAAAAAGTTAAGACAAATATTTTCCACCAATCAGGCAACCATTAATCTTTTAACAATTAAAGTCAGATCAATTGAACTGAAATCTTTTTTTTTTTTTTCAGAAAACAATCGTGACAAGAATCACTATTGACGTAGGAATGATTGATGATCGAGGAAGTTGTTTTGTTTGTGCTAATGTATTTAGTAAATTCAAACAAGAGTTTTAGCTTTTTTCCTGATTAAATTAAAATTTAACTTATCTACTTTTCTCGCCTTCTGATTGGATAAGCGCTTCGGCATCCTCCAGCTGTTTATGAAAACAGCAAAAAAAAAAAATTAAACTAAACGTTGGTTTTGTCTGGTTCAAGAGCTATACAAGTACCCATTGACCAATGGTTTGAACTGAATTTGATTACTTACGGGTTGGCTACTGATGTGATATCAAAGCTTAACACCATTCGAGGATGCTATGGATGGACGAGAAAGTTGTGTTTGTTGTACTAATTTATTTCGTAAATTTGAACAAGAATTTTATCTTTTGTTTTTTGATTAAATTAAAATTTAACTTATCTATTTTTCGCACCTTCTGATTGGATAAGCGCTTCAGCATTTCTGGTTGTTTATGAAAACAGTTAAAAAGAAATAAACAGAACGGTTTTCTCTGGTTCAAAAGCTGTAAATGGATAAGTGGTTTGAACTTAGGAGTTGGTTAATGATATGATATCAAGACTTAAAATCATTCGAGGATAAGAGTGATTTCAATGACAAGGAGAAGTCGAGGACGATTGGAAATAATACCAGGATAGCTATATCGTTTCAAGCATTCTAAAATAATCATGTTGGGATATTATGGATGAGTGAGTTGTGTTTGTGCTAATCTAGTTCATAAATTTGAATAAAAATTTTAGCTGTTTTTTTTTGTTTTTTTTTTGTCACTGCTTATCCAGGCCAAAAGCAACTCGAAAATATGTGAAAACAGACAAAAATGATTGTCAGCAAAAAAATGAAGAATAATATCTAAGTGCAAACATTGGTCAGTACAGTTTTTGAACCAAACTAAACCAACTTTTGTTGACGCGGGATTCTGTAAAAATCTGGAAAAATTTGAATGAAAACGAATGAGAAGTACAAATAAATATGAGGCGGCAAAAAAAAATTAATGAAACTTCTTGACATTTTTCTTTTTTACTTGGGAGACATCACTTATCAAGGCCCAAAGGTCACTCAAGGATAAGGATTAATGAATGTAAGGTGGTATTGTAGTAAATTTTAAATTGGATAGAATTTTTATTTTTTTATGGGGACGGCTCAACAAGAACTTGTTTACATTGGATTTGAAGACTACCATCTTGTATTCAACTGGGAAGCAGGCCAGCAGAACAGTGTTCCACAGACGAGCAGTTCTGGGAAAAAACCTTTGCATTCAGATTCAAGCACAGACAGAGAGTGTGAGGAATATAGTGGTTGTAGCTAGTCAAGTGTTTTTTTTTGTGGAAGTTTGGCAAGGGTCATTGGAGTTCAGTGGAGCACTTGCCATGAAAATAATGATAAAGCAAAGACAGGATCGCAAAGTCTCTTCTTCGAGAAAGAGTTTGCAGGGAAGAGAAAAGGGCGTCACCTACTGGGTTTCGCAGTCGGTTTTGAACTCTAGCAACGCTGGATAGGGCGTGCTGAGCAGCTCTTACCTAGATGTGGCAGCAGTACTCCATTTTACAAAAAGAGGATTGCATCAGTAGTGAGATACCTTCTGGAACGGTAAAGTAATCCAACCATTTTTCCAGCAATCTTGGCAACAGATTTGATGTATGTGTTCCATTTCAGATCAGGAGTGAAGGTCAGTGCCAGAAGCTTGTCAAGACCTGGAGCTTTGAGATGAGAGCCATTCATTTCAATTCGGGTGTGATGGGCGGGGGGTCAGAGCAATTATGATGAAAGGAGAGAAGCTTAGTTTTCAAGACATTAAAATTAACCAACCATCTTTTTCTCCATTGCACCACGTTCTCAAGATTAGAAGAGAGAGAACGAGAAAGATCTTTGTCATTGTTGGCCTAGCTTGTTAGATTACACCATACTAACGAGTGTAAAAATCTTACTTGTGAGACATCGGCTTGGGTTCTCAGTGGTTAGATGAACACAACCCTAGTTTGACAGGAAGTAGATGGCTGACTTGGATAGCTTCCGTACATTCATATCTGATCTACCTCTGCATTCCATGTTTAAAAAGGATGTGTCCTCTATAGTCTCAGACCTGACCGAATGGTTAATTGTAGGCATAGACCGATTCATACCATCCAAAAAATTCCAACAAAAACCTAACAGCCAGCCATGGTTCTCCCCAGAATGTGCTGTTGCCATTGCGCACAGAAATCACTTTTTCCATAGCTACCAACGTAATAGATGCACTGAGACTAAAGCTGCTTTCAGGACTGCCAGCAACCACTGTAAAAGAGTAATAAAAAAATGCAAGAGAGCTATATGCTCAGTCTGTTAAATCCAAAGTAGCTGATCAGTGGCTTGGTTCCCACCAGTTTTGGCAAATAGCAAACAGGATCCTGAACAGAAGCATGCGTTCTATCCCAACCATCATCAATAGACCTGAGGTCATCTCGTCAGCATCAGACAAGGCCAGACTATTTGCCAAGAACTTTGCAGCTAATTATACCCTATGCGACGAAGGCCATCAACTCCCTGTATTTCCTCCTATAACAGACAGCACGCGATGCAACATGAAAATATCTGTGCGTGAGGTCGCCAAGCTAATCAAGAACCTTGATTCCAGTAAAGCAACTGGCTCTGACGGCAATCCAGTTATAGTGCTGAAAAAGCTCCAACCAGAACTTGCCCCCATACTTACAAAACTGTTTAAGCGTTGCCTTAAGGAGAAGTGCTTTCCAACACCCTGGAAACCCCCATCAGTATTCCCTGTATTTAAGAACTCATCTCCCTCTCAGTACAGACCAATAAGTCTCCTGTGTGTCATGAGTAAGTTGCTGGAATCCATATTAAATAAAGAAGTAGTCAACCACCTCAACAGAAACAACCTTCTTAGTGACATGCAATATGGTTTCCGCTCCGCAAGATCTACAGAAGATGTGCTAACAGTTATATCTCATAAGATTAGTGAATCTCTTGACAAAGGTTTCCTTTCCAGGGTAATTGCTCTTGACATATCAAAGGCCTTCGATAAGGTATGGCATAAGAGCCTACTTCACAAGATTTCCAGCTACGGTATCACTGGAAATGTTTTCTCAATCATTAAATCATTTCTCTCCGATAGGTTCATAAGAGTAGTGGTTGATGGGCAGCAATCAGAGGCCCACAGTATTAATGCTGGAGTCTCCCAGGGGTCCATCCTTGGCCAAACTCTCTTCCTGATCTTCATCAATGATCTCCCAAAACACATACTTAAATCATTCGTTGACATCTATGTTGATGACACGGCCATCTATGGCAACACATCAAAGCCGGTGAATAACAAAGTTCTCTCAGATTCTCTCTCCTCTGATCTTGAGCACGTGATACAGTGGGGGAAGACGTGGCTGGTCACTTTTAATGCATCCAAAACCAAGCTTCTATCTTTACATCGTCAAGGCTCTAATCCCCATCTGGCATCAATTAAAATGGATAGCTTTCGTCTTGCGGAGGCTCCATGTTTTGACAAGCTTCTGGGTTTGACCTTTACTCCTGATCTGAAATGGAACACGTATATCAGGTCTGTTGCCAAGGATGCTGGAAAAATGGTAGGATCCTTCTACCGCTCCAGAAGATATCTTACTACTGATGCAATTCTCTATCTGTATAAAAGCCAAGTACGTCCAAAGATGGAGTACTGCTGCCACATCTGGGCAGGAGCTGCTAAAAACAGCCTATCCTGCCTTTACAGAGTACAAAATAGACTTTGTGATTTGGTGGGGGATGCCCTTTTCTCTTCCCTGCAGCCTCTCTCCCACAGAAGAGCATTGCGAGCCTGTCTTTGTTTTATCGTTATTTCCATGGCAAGTGCTCATCTTGGCTCCAATCTCTCATCTGAGCTCCAATCCCGCCCCCCTCGCCAATCTTTCACGAGAAACACCCATCTGGTTGAAACTACTGTCAATAATTTTCCCCACTCTTTATCTGTGCCTAAATCCAAACGTAGATTCCATGAGCAGAGCTTCTTTCTCAGAAGTGCACGTCTGTGGAACTCTCTTCCGTTTACCTGTTTCCCACCTGACTACAACTTGGATGTCTTCAAGTTCAACAAACAAATTCCTGACAAAACGCCCCCTTAAGTAAGACACTATCAAATCTCCAATACTAATGATTATTATAATACTATCTCATTGATTACTGTACACGCAATAACCTTTATCCCTAAGTCGCCTCTGGGCCTTGATAAGTGGTGACCTCCATGTAAAAAAAAAAATTCCATAATCGGATTTTGCCGCGGTTCGCTTGACCTGTGCTAGCTAATCAACTTTCTTGTGTGTGACAAGGTTGATCAGGTGGAAGAGTACTCACCTCACATACAAGAGACTCGGGTTTTGAACCTCAAGTTCAGAGGTGTTCAACTGATGAGTTCAATTGAGAGCGAAACGTTAGTCTTGGACTTTGTTGGCTTTCAGGGCTCTTGTGAGTAGTAACATTGCTTGACTGTGGAAAGAAATAAACAGTAAGATGGACAACATCTTGAAATATAGACTTTTTGTCATCTATTTGTATATGCTCTGTAGTTACATTGAGCTTCATAAATTAAAGGATTGATATAAGTAAAAAATGAAATATAACCGAATAAGCATATTCCTCACCACCCACAGACACGTATAAGTGAGAATGTGTGTGAGGACACTGCTCAACCTATATGCTCAACGAATTTTTGATCTACAGACTTGAAATTTGGTATATAGAGTATTCAGACACGTGGAAAACTTTTTAAATTGGTTTTCCTCCGGAAAAAAAGGGTTGCTAAGATGTCAAAATTAAAAAATTGGTACTTAGGCGTCATCAGATTTTTATCTGTTTGTCAACTGTTTCATGAGTGTGCATGTGCGAATCATTCACATTATGTTAAAAATAAGTAGGTTTGAAAACACTTTTTAAAGATCGTCAAGCTGGCCTAATAGTTATCGTGCTTTACTCACTGTCTTTAGGTTTTATTTTTGATCTCACCTCGAGTATTTTTTTTTTACTTGCAAGAAGTTAACTATTTAGAAAAATATACTCGCATGCACATGTCTCGGTTTCTTTTTTTTGTTGTTTTTTTTTTTTAACGTTTAATACCAGGCAACGCCGGTTACATATTCTAGTTATTAGAAATGGTAATTAATAAAAACTGAAGAAAGTGCTCAATACTGTTGTAGAGCAAATATGCGTTTTATTTTTTATTACCGTATCTTTCTGTTAAGTTACATTATTGTTTCAGCTACCCGGCCGTTTTTTGGCTGTCTGTAGCTTCCTTGTAGTCAGGTGGGAAACAGGTAAACGGAAGAGAGTTCCACAGTCGTGCACTTCTGAGAAAGAAGCTCTGCTCATGGAATCTACGTTTTGATTTAGGCACAGATAAAGAGTGGGGAAAACAGACAACCAAAAAAATGGCCGGGTAGCTGAAACAATAATGTAACTTAACAGAAAGATTCGGTGATAAAAAATAAAACGTATATATAGGGTGACCCCCCAAAAATGTGATATCTCCATTATTTATTCACCGATTGCCCTTATTTTGCAGGACATGGCAGAATCAATGACCGTGAGTACACCAAGACACCAGTGGGAGCTGGGACAAAGAATACACTGTGTTAAATTTAGTTCGGACAAAACACTAAGAAACGGGGCCTAATTAGAGTTGGGGCCCGTTTGTTTGGGGGGTAACTCTGTATATAAAGTTAATCTAGTTTGCTTGAAGCATTGTTGTTAAATGTAATTCATATGCACACTAAACAATGCAGAGAGATAACAGATAAACACGAACAGAAACACGTTAACACAGGTGAAATGACATTTGCCTTTTTCATCTGCTATTTTTGCATTCTTATTTTTCTTTTTTTCTTATTCTACAAACATAATCGGCGTACGTGCGGTTCTCCATCCATCCATAGCCTTGAGCCCCTAAAGGGCATAGGCCATCTACAACTTTGTAGATACTTTTGTAGCGTCCGAGTTCTTTTTACGGGGTGAGGGTGCTGGCCCCACGCCCAACCTTCCCAGAAGGTACATACAGTGCCTAGCCTTCCCAAATGGTCACCTACCTGGTACTGGCCAGGCTCAACGTTGCTTAACTTTGGTGATCTGGTGAGAACCAGTGTGTCAACGTGATTGTGCCGTACACGTGCGGTTCTGATATAACAATATTTCGAGAAAAAATTCCTTCTTCAAACGCATGTTTAACTTCAACGTGTATATGTCTTAATTTGCTTCAGTTTGTTATACCTTTGTATTGTATTACCTTATCTGTTATATCTTTGTATTGTATTACCTTCCATAAATTACCTTATATATCAAGTTGACGAGAAAATTAGTGCGGAATTTTTATTTTAGATTTCAAATGATGTATTTTCAAATAAGTTTTCGTTACAATACTTTTACTTTATATATTATTTTAAAGAGCGTTTTTTGCTTTATCTAATCATTGAAATTGCAATCGTTTTAAAAGAATTATGTCTTTTCAGGACATCAAATAAAAGATGGAAGAAAAGCGAATTCGCAAATTTTCTTATTTCAATTCAAACTAGGCCGAAAAGCTGCTGAAACAGCTTGTTATATCAAAGCGTTTGGCTCAGGAACCACTACTGAACGCACAGCACAATGATGGTTTAAGAAATTTCATGGCGGCGATGAGTCTTGAAGATGATGAAGTGGTCAGCCATCAGATGTTGACAACGATCAATTAAGAGCCTTTGTCGAAGCCAATTCATGCACAACTGTTCGAGAACTGACTTTTGAATTAGATGTAATGTATACGACGATTTCTAACCACTTGAGAAAGATTGGGAGAATAAAAAACTTGAAAAATGGGTTTCCTCACGAATTGAACAACAACCAGAAGAAACGCTGTTATGAAGCGCCATCTTCCCTTCTTTTATGCAACAAGAAGGACCCGTTTCTCGACTGGGTTATGACTTGCGATAAAAAGTGGGTTCTCTACTACAATTGGTGACACTCAGCTCAGTGATTAGGCGCCGATGAAGCTCCACAACACTTCCCGAGGCCAGAGTTGCACGAAAAGAAGATCATGGTAATGGTTTGGTGGTCTGCGACTGGACTCAATCATTAGTTTTTTGAATGTAGGCAAAACCATTACGGTGAAGAATTACTGTCAACAAATAGATGAAATGCATCAGAAACTTCGACAACAACACCCAGCATTAGTAAACAGAAAAGGACTAATTCTTCTCCACGACAATGCCCGACTGCACGTTGCTAAAATGACCCTGCAGCAGTTGAATGAATTGGGCTACGAAACTCTGCCTCATCTGCATGAGAAATGCTTAAAAAAACTTAAGCGAAATAAAAAACGCCTTCAGCAACTTCATCGCCACCAGAACGTAAGATTTTTACGTAACTGGCATAAATACACTGGTTTTGCATTGGCAAAAGTGTGTTGATTTGATGCTGTTTATTTTGATTAATAAATTTTTGTTTGAGCCGAAATATGTGCATCAGAATTTCAAAGATAAAAACCGAAAGAACTTTCTTGTCAACCGCACACACGCGCGCATTTTTTTCTAGCTAGTGATGGCAAACATACATGCTGTCCTATACATTCCAACCAAGAAATCTTTTAACGATTCCAAGTGCAATTGTTTTTATTTTTCATAAGTCCGATTGCTCTTATAATTACTGGAATGATAGAGATCTTCCTAAGATTCCAATTTCTTTCCATGTAATACATAAGAACTTGGTATTTCGTTATCTTTCCTTCTTAGCTCTGTTTAATCCACCATCATTGAGGACACTAACTTCTACTAAGGTTGCTTCTTTCTCCTTGTCCCATGTCACTGCCAGGTTTAATAGCTACGTTTTCAAGGTACATAGCTGTAGAAATTGTGTATGACTTATTTCCAGCTATTCTTTCCGGTATTCAACTTTAATATATATATATAAGAGAACATGAACAAGCAAAACTGAACAATGTTTATTTGTTCATCAATGTTTTTTTTTTTATGAGATTATTTCAAGATGGCTGATATAAAGAAATACAGAAAAGTTAAATTTCAAAATTGTTGGCACGTCTATGAATTAGAATGAACGAAAAAAATGAAAGTGTTTGAAGAAATTGAACGGGTCAATATTTTATCAGGGGAATTTTGAGTTGGTAAGATTTCTTTCTATAATTGTGTTGGTAAAATTTCTTTCTATAATTGTGTTGGTAAAATTTCTTTCCATAATTGTGTTGGTAAAATTTCTTTCCATAATTGTGTTGGTAAAATTTCTTTCCATAATTGTGTTGGTAAAATTTCTTTCCATAATTGTGTTGGTAAAATTTCTGTCTATAATTGTGTTGGTAAAATTTCTGTCTATAATTGTGTTGGTAAAATTTCTTTCTATAATTGTGTTGGTAAAATTTCTTTCTATAATTGTGTTGGTAAAATTTCTTTCTATAATTGTGTTGGTAAAATTTCTTTCTATAATTGTGTTGGTAAAATTTCTTTCTATAATTGTGTTGGTAAAATTTCTTTCTATAATTGTGTTGGTAAAATTTCTGTCTATAATTGTGTTGGTAAAATTTCTTTCTGTAATTGTGTTGGTAAAATTTCTTTCTATAATTGTGTTGGTAAGATTTCTTTCTATAATTGTGTTGGTAAAATTTCTGTCTATAATTGTGTTGGTAAAATTTCTGTCTATAATTGTGTTGGTAAAATTTCTGTCTATAATTGTGTTGGTAAAATTTCTGTCTATAATTGTGTTGGTAAAATTTCTTTCTATAATTGTGTTGGCACAATTTCTTTCTGTAATTGTGTTGGTAAGATTTCTTTCTATAATTGTTTTTTTTTTACACAGTAGTCACCACTTATCAAGGCCCAGAAGCCACTCAGGGATAAGGGTTATTGCAAGTACATTACGTTAGTGTGGAGATTTGATGAAGTGTTTACTTAAGGGGGCGGTTCATTAGGAATTTGTTATCGTTGGACTTGAAGACATCCAAGTTGTAGTCAGGTAGAAAGCAGGCAGACGGAACAGAGTTCCACAGGCGTGCAGTTCTAAGAAAGAAGCTTTGTTCATGGAATCTACATTTTGATCTAGGCACAGATAAAGAGTGGGGGAAATTTTTCACAGTGGATTCAGCTAGACGGGTGTTTTTCATGAAAGATTGGCGAGTGGGGACCAGAGATTGGAGTTCAGACGAGCACCTGCCATGGAAATAACGATAAAACAAGGATAGGCTGGCAACGTCTCTTCTGTGGGAGAGAGGTTGCAGGGTAGAGAAAAGGGCATCCCCCACTAAGCCACAAAGTCTATTTTGTACTCTGTAAAGGCAGGATAGGCTGTTTTTAGCAGCTCCTGCCCAGATATGGCAGCAGTATTCCATCCTTGGACGTACTTGGCTTTTATATAGATAGAGAATTGCATCAGTAGTGAGATATCTTCTGGAGCGGTAGAAGGATCCCACCATCTTTCCAGCAACCTTGGCAACAGACTTGATGTACATGTCCCATTTCAGATCAGGAGTAAAGGTCAAACCCAGAAGCTTGTCAAAACACGGGGCCTCTCCCAGACGAGAGCCATCCATCCCAATTGATGGGGATCAGAGCGTTGATGATGTAAGGATAGGAGTTTGGTTTTAGATGCATTAAAGGTAACCAGCCACGTCTTCCCCCACTGAACCACCCGCTCAAGATCAGAGGAGAGAGAATCAGAGAGAACTTTGTCATTTACAGCCTTTGACGTGTTGCCGTAGATGGTCATGTCATCAACATAGATGTCAACGAATAATTTAAATATGTGTTTAGGGAGGTCATTGATGTAGATCAGGAAGAGAGTTGGGCCCAGGATGGACCCCTGAGGGACTCCAGCATTAATACTGCA
The DNA here is from genome assembly GCF_053919585.1 of Euprymna scolopes. Lineage (NCBI taxonomy): Eukaryota > Metazoa > Mollusca > Cephalopoda > Sepiida > Sepiolidae > Euprymna > Euprymna scolopes. The sequence continues at coordinate 5,647,077 of NC_136519.1, forward strand.
GGCGTCTGATTTTTGTCCATCGACCACTACTCTTATGAGCCTATCGGAGAGAAATGATTTAATGATTGAGAAAACATTTCCAGTTATACCGTAGCTGGTGGTAATATTTGAATGTAGTAATGGTGGTAATATTTGAATGTAGTAATGGTGGTAATATTTGAATGTAGTAATGGTGGTAATATTTGAATGTAGACCAGCTGCAAATTTGCATCCAAAACTGAAACATTCAATTTCTATCTCAATTTTCTTTTTGTTTTTTGGTAGTACATGCTTTTTAACTAGGTTTGGTAAAAGTAAAACATTGAAATGTCACCATTTCATAGCAATTGATATTTTTATCATATTTTATTGTTGTGTAGTGGTGGTGGTGGGGGTTCATATTGAGACTCGTATAACGGGGGCTCAGAACGAGAATGATAATGGCATTTATATTCTGAAAGAGACATTTATAACAGAGCTGACGAATTATTATTATTGAAGGAATGTGAAATACAGTTCTTTTACACCAGAGGGGAGATACTTTACTTATGGTGGAGGAGGGGACACATTATTTGGAAGGGGGTTATACAGAGTTCGTTAAAGAGATGATGATAGACAACACATTTACCTTTTCAGTTGGTGGAATGACGACAGACGAAGACAACAGTTTACAAATATTAGATGATTTCTTTATTCATCAGCTGGCCGACTGATTGATGATGTCAGGGATTCAAGCCTTTTCGACTACATGGTCTCTCTTCTACCCTTCGCTTCTAAGGGCATCAGATCCAAGTCTGACCCTCTCTGTGGCTGTGAGTGTGTCTCTCTCTAACTTACTTCGAACCCCATCTCAATATATTGAGAATCTCCTTTGTTTGTGACGTCAGACATGTGGTCCCAATGTGACTTTATCACGTTTCAATTCACCCGTGCCTTTTACACATGTATCTAATACATGTCTCATAAACAAAAGAAATCCGTAAATTAAATGGTATTATTTAACCCATGTGTTACATAATATTTTCAACTTTGTTTTTGTCCATTCTTTTAACCGACATATTTAATATCCAGTTATTTCTTAAAGAATGGACAATCGCTTTATCTCTGACATAAATAATATTTAGTTATTTCTAAAAGAATTAACAATCGACTGCCTTCCTATGATTTCAACTTATCCATTATCTTTTAACATTTGCCTACAGGGTTCGATTCTAGCCTTTTCCTAATATCATTTTTCATTTATTTAGTCTGTCTTCTTACATACATGAGAAGGGGACATCGCTTTTTATGTAACATTATCATTTTCAACCAAAGAAGCATTAACAACAAAGTATTATCAAACAAACAAAAAAACATTAACAAACAAAAAAGCATTAACAAACAAAAAAAGCATTAACAAACAAAAAAGCATTAACAAACAAAAAAGCATTAACAAACAAAAAAAGCATTAACAAACAAAAAAAGCATTAACAAACAAAAAAAGCATTAACAAACAAAAAAAACATTAACAAACAAAAAAGTTTTTTCCTTTAGATCAGCTTTATAATCCTATCCCTGCTTCCTGTTTCTCCGACTGTATATAATAATTTGTTACACAACTCCCCACAGGATGCCTCCTATAAATCCGATCCCGATTCATAGTAACCCCATGTCTCGACGGAAATATGCTCTGTTGGGGATGAAATAAAGTTTTTAAAAATGTATAGACACTAAAACACATTGATGCGAGCATTTTGGCATTAACACATTCAACTGCATCATTGCTTTTATTGCTCTGGGACAACGCCAAGCATCTTGTCTTATATATAGCACTACAAGAAAATATATGCAAGTTATTGCTCCCGGGCAATTACAAGTTTCTTACTTCTCTCTCCTTTCTTCTCACAATAATCTGAAGCAAATGATGTTGATAAAGAAAATAATCCAAAGAGAACTTTGAGAAACACTCAATAGCATCTGTAGAACACTGTTCTGCTGGCCTGCTTCCCATGTAAATACAACATGGTAGCCTTCAAATCCAATGTAAACAAGTTCTTGTTGAGCCGTCCCCATAAATAATCAAATTCTACCCAATTTACACCATTAACGATTACTAAACTACCACCTTACATTCATTAGCCCTTGTCCTCGAGTGGCCTTCAGGCCTTGATAAGTGGTGACTCAAGTAAAAGAAACAAATGATAATTAGCACTTCTCAAACTCTTGACTCGGCAACTTATTTCAAAATTACTACATAACATTAAAAAGTTGTTTGAAATGTCAACCCCCCCTCTCTTTTGACGTTTGTTTAATTTACATGTTATTTTTTCAAAGTCAAATAAGAATATATTAGTGTTGTGGGTGTGTCTTGTGCAGTTTTTGATTTTTAATTGGATGCACACATGTACAACTTTCATTTATATAGCAAATATATAATCATTAAAGTTAAGCAACCTTGGGCTTGGTCAGTAGTTAATGGGCGACCATTTAGGAATACCAGGTGCTGTATGCAAACTCACTTAGGGGTTCTAGCAACAGATGGCGTGACTCATCGGCCAGAGTATAATCATTGCAATCAAACAAATATGACCGTTCTTAAAGTGAGTGCTTGTGTATAATAGTACCAATAATTTCTGCGTTCCATTTTCGTTGTTTAAATTTCTCGTAGTACAGATTTACAAGAAAATATTGTAGATCGAATTCTGATGAAGAATGACTTGCACTTACCAATTTATGCACTTCTCTCTCCCGATGGGAAATGAAAAACGCTAAAGCAAATGTCTAAGAATAACGGGTTTTGGCGGGGTAGAGGCAGGGCGGGTGTGTCGATGGCAACTGGAAAAGCCTACATCCAGTCTCTGTAATAAGATTCTGTTTAACGTATGAAGCTAAACTCATTTCCAACTAAATGGAAGAAGAAAAAAGGCAGAGAGAAATCGATAATGAAAGAGAGAGAGAGAGAGAGAGAGAGAGAGAGAGAGAGAGAGAGAGAGAGAAGGGGGAAGAGCTAGTGGGAGGGGGAATCGAATAAAATGGTTATTCCATCAGAATCTCCACTGAATATAAATGGATTTCTTTGAAAATAGCCAGAATTGTGTGCATCAATCAAAACTGACATGCCTGAAGAGAAAATTCCTGGTTTTCTCACTTCTCCAAGACATACCAGCCACCAGCTCCCCCCCTCTCCCCGTACACACACATACACAAACACACACTCTTTTTCTCTCCAAGACATGATGCAAAACTTGTTTTTCTTTTTATCAATATTGTTGTTGTTTGGCCAGAAAATACCAGTGGTGCCAAATCACAAACCGATATGTTGTTACGACTTATGCTCTCCCTCCACAGGTATGGAAACGAAGAGGCATTTTTGTTTTATTGGAGATGATTTCCAAAAATAACCGAGTTTCAATAATACGGGTTATATACATACACCACACACATTACCAATACGATATGTGTATGTCATTTGCCAATCTTATATTATATATGCATATAAATCTAATACACAATATTATATATATACTAGCTGTACCCTGCCACGCATTGCTGTGGCTCAATTTGGTGTAATGGAAAAGTTTAATAAAAAGAGAAAATGCATGTTTCTTATATTCTTAGTAGAGCAATCCACTCCAAAAAGTGAGAAAAAAAAAAGGCGAAAATGTAAAAAAAAAAAAAAAAAAAAAAAAAAAAAAAATGGTACTCTTGCAGAATTGGATCAGGATCCTTGGGAGTTTCCGTCCAGCATGGCTTGGACTCGATCAACAATCAGTGGATTAAGCTGAACGTTGCTAAAATGTTGAAACGCTAAATCAAGTTTTTTTTTTAAATTTTTTTATTAAAAAATGTAAGTTTTTAATTAGTATTTCGGTGAGGGGGGGGGCGTTACAATACACGGCTTCGAAAAAGTTGTCCAAAAACAAATATATGAAAGCAAATGGAAGGTAAATTACGTTTCTACCTAATGGATGATTTGTTAGTGTTTTTATTTAACGTAAAATGTTTAATCAGCTCGAAAAATACAGTGTTTATCGATGTATTTGGAAAAGACAAATGGTCGCAGACTCTGTTGAATATGTTAAATTTGGAAAAATAAGTTAAAAACTATACAAAACAGTGTCAGAAACCCACTGAATATATGTTACCGTGACATTGGCTGAAATATTCGGTGGGTTTCTGATAGTATTTTGTAAAGTTTTTTAGTTTTAACTCACTTTCCCAAACTTAACGTAATCAACAGTGTCTGCCATCATTTGTATTTTTCAAATATACCGATAAACACTGTTTTTCGAGCCGACTAAACATTACATTAAATAAAAAGGGTTTGTATTACTAAAAACAGATACAAAAAAGTTGTCTAAAAATTAATATATAACAAATAAATGTTATCAAAAGTTATTTTTCTACCTAACTGGATAAGATTTTAGTGTTTTTATTTAATGTAAAATGTTTAATCGGTTCGAAAACATGCAGTGTTTATTAGTATATTTGTAAAATACAAATGGTGGCAGTCTGTGTTAAACATGTTAAGTTTGGAAAAATGAGTTAAAACTAAAAAACTATACAAAATACTGTTAGGAACTCACTCAATATATGTTAACGGGACATAGGCTGCCATATATTCGGTGGTTATTTAACAGTAATTCGTACATTTTTTTAGTTTTAACTCATTTTCCCAAACTTAACGTGTTTAACAGTCTGCCGCCATTTGTAATTTTCAAATATATCGGTAAACGCTGTGTTTTTCGAGCCGAATAAACATTTTACATTAAATAAAAACACTAAAAAATTATCCAGTTTGGTAGAAAAGTAACTTATCTTGCCTTTGATAATATTTGTTATACATTTGTTTTTTGACAACGTTTTCGAATCTATGTGTACAGTAATACAAACCCAATAAAAACACTAAAAATTATCCAATTAGGTAGAAAAGTAACTTATCTTGCCTTTGAAAATATTTACTTGTTATATATTTGCTTTTGTTGACAACTTTTTCAAATCTTTGTGCAAGTACATACCCGAAGGGGGTATTTTTCTGTCTATTTTTAATTTTGGTACCGTGCTATTTTAAAATAGTTTTTCCAAGTTAAATTTGAATTTCACGATATCTTTTTTTTTGTATTTTTTTTTTTTTTACATTAGGTACCCCTCCACAATTTTCTTTAAAATGACTACTTGTGAAGGTTTTCGACTATGCTGAATAAGAAAATCTCATTTAAAATTTGCAGAGGCAAGTAGTTTTCGAGATATAAAAACCTGTACTATGCACTATAATTCACTGGCAGCCATCCCCATGTTAAGAACGGCTTTCAGAATAAACACCACCAACCTACCCATATTAAAAATTTTGGAGGTGGACCTAATGTGAAAATTTACCTTTTGTTTTTTAATAAATTGTTAGTTGAAAGCACAGAAGACAGATTTACCGTTTAGTTGTACAAATATCCTCAAACCAGGTAATCACTAAAAGGGACTCTTAAAGGTCGACACCGGTATTGAGCAAAAGTTTGTTTACATGTTTTACAAACTTTAAATAGGTAAAATATAAGCACATAATTATTGAAAATATGATCATGTGATTAAAATTCAATTTAAATTAACCATGTTGTTTAATGTTTAACAATTAAAAAAATATAATGACAGATGAAGTTTTAAAATGATTAAATGTTTTATTTTATTTAAAATTAAAAACATTGCACAATAAAAATGAAATTCTGGGTACTTATGTATTTCTGGTGCCGTGCTGCTGAAATACTAAAACCATTCTTAACATGGGGAGAATGTTTTATAACTATTCTGTGCTTAACCTTACAATTTAAAAAAAAAAATATCATGAAACTTGAATTTAAACTGAAAAAAAAAAAAAAAAAATAGCACGGTAGCATCTGCCATCGTATAACTCTGAGAACAATATCTACTGTAAAATTAAACAAAAATTTGGTGCTTATGCGATTTTGATACCACGCTATTTTTAAATAGTTTTTCAGGTTAAATTAAAGTTTCAAGATATCTTTTTTTTTTTTTTTTAATTGTAAGGTGTAAGCACAGGATAATTACAAAACATTCTCCCCATGTTAAGAATGGCTTTCAAAATAACCTTATTATTTCAGCACAGTAACAAAAAATATATAATACCCAATATTTTATTTTTATTGTTCAATGTTTTTAATGTTAAATTATAAAATAAAACATTTAATCATTGTAATAATTCATCTTGCATTATTTTTTAATTTGTGAAACAACGTGATTAATTTAAATTAAATTTTAATCACGTGATCACATTTTCAATGATTACGTGATTATATTTTACCCACTTAAAGTTTGTAAAACATGTAAAAAAAACTTCCGCTCGATACCGATGTTGAGTTTTAAGAGTTCCTTTTAGTGATTACCTGGTTTGAGGATATTTGTACAACTAAACGTCAAATCTGCCGAAAACTTTTATGTATTTTACCTAACAATTTCTTTAATAAAGAAAAAGCATTCATATTTTCACATATAAAAACTTCCGTAAAAAAAAAAAAAGAAAAAAAGTTTACTTTCAATTTTGTTAAAAATGTTTTCTTACGGTAAAAAAAGCAAAAACAAAACAATCGAATCTTAATCTGACCTTAATCGCGTTATCTTTTTTCAAGTTAAATTCAACTTTCACAATATCTTTCTTTTTTTTTTAATATAAATTGTAAATAATAAATTGTTTTTTTAATAATAAATTGTTAGTTGAAAGCACAGAATAGTTACAAAACGCCCTCCCCGCTTGATGGTAAGAATGGTTGAAAAACAAAAAGAAAAAAACAAATAAAAATTAAAAAAAAAGAAGATATTTCAGCACGCTATAAAAATGCATATGTACCGTAAATTTTCTTCGACCCCCCCCCAAAAAACCCCCCCCTGTACTTTCACCTAATAATTTATAGTTTAAATGATAAATAAAGTTCATATTTTCTCATATGGAAACAACTGTTGAAAAAAAGCAGTCGAAAAAAAAAAAAAAAAAATGCTTCCAATTTTGTTTTTACAACCAAGATGGTTTTATTAAGGTTTTTTAACTTTTATGTTTCAACTCTAAACGCACGTCCTGGCGAGCAATTTGGGGTTTGTATTACTGTACACAGATTCGAAAAAGTTATCAAAAAACAAATATATAACAAATAAATGTTATCAAAGGCAAGATAAGTTACTTTTCTACCTAACTGGATATATTTTTCGTGTTTTTATTCAATGTAACATGTTTATTCATCTCGAAAAACATACAGTGTTTACCAATGTATTGGAAAATTCAAGATGGCGCCTCACTCACTCTTTAACACGGTAAGTTTGGGAAAAGGTGGTATAAATAAAAAAAATTACACAAAATACTATTAAAAACCCGCCGAATATGTCGACCTATGTCATGGTAACGTATATTGAGCGAGTTTTAACAGTATTTTATCCAGTTTTTTTTATTTATAACACCTTTTCCCAAACTTACCATGTTAAAGAGAGAGTCAGACGCCATCTTGAATTTTCTAATACATCGGTAAACACTGTATGGTTCTCGAGCTGAATAAACATGTTACAGTGAATAAAAACACGAAAAATATATCCAGTTTGGTAGAAAAGTAACTTATCTTGCCTTTGATAACATTTATTTGTTATATATTTGTTTTTTGACAACTTTTTCGAATCTATGTGTACAGTAATACAAAGCCGCAATTTGTTTTAAATTGAGAAAAAAAATTGGGAAATGAATTTAAATTTTAAACATAGAGGATGTTTTTTTTCACTTATCGATTGTGGTCGTCAATTCGTGGTGGATACATTGAAATAACTACCAGAAGTAAAAACCGAATAGTCCCGCAGAAACGACATCGAAAAATATTTTTATTTTATTTAATATTTTTATAATTTGATACATTACTTTATTTTAATAACATAAAAACATTTCTTGACTCTAAGAAAAGTCCGTCTGCAAATTTCAATCAAATTGGTAATGTAGAAATATGGTACTTTGGATAGTTGATAGCGTGTTTTTTTTTCTTTTTTGCATGACGTAGTCTGTAGGTTCAAACTCTGCACGTAAAGTTCTCAATTTTTTTTTCTTATCTGCAAAGAATTTTATAAGACTCGAAAACTTGCGTTTTTTTTTTTTTTTTTTTTTTTTGCATGATGTGGTCTGCAATTTCAAACCCCTGCACATAAATTTCTTAATGTTTTTTTTTTTCGTTAACTGGAAAGAAGTTTATATAAAATAATTTTATACAAGAAACAGTAGGTTCTCTAGAATGCAATGTAGAATAACATATATTTTGGACTAAGTTACTGCATGGATGCTTGCGAAGCTTCCTCCTAGGCGGTTTCATGGATTTCGATGACAATAAAGATATAGGAGTGTGAAATATTCATTGATCATCATTCAATCCGGGGCAACGTCGGGTCTCCCTGCTAATTTATATATATATATATATATATATATATATATATATATATATATATATATATATATATATATATATAGGAGGGAGTAAATATGAAATAAAAACTTCAGACAAAATGTAAAATTAGTTTGTAGAAATGTAGATAAGCAAGTAAACATGCTGGTAGAAATAAGGACACAAAACATTAAAACTGTGCCTTTTTTTCCATATATAAAGGTGTAAAAAGTTTCTTATTACATAAAATCGATACGACCAAAGCATAAAGATAACAAAATTTATCAGATGCAGAAAATAAAAATAAAACTTAAGAGGTTAATATAATAGTCAAGGATTTACGAAAAACAAATTATCAATAAATAAATAAAAATGGCACAAGACATAAAAAATGGCACAAGACAAAAAATAATTGAATTAAAAGTCCAAATTTTATACAATTTTATCGAACAAGAAAATAAATATTTGCATTAACTTTTATTTCCAGTCTTAATGATCAGTGCTTGTGTCTTTATTTTTACTAGTATGTTAACTTGCTTATCCAGTATTCCTATAAACTAATTTTGGTACTGGTGCGTTGTACGAACCGGATGTAATTACTGTTGCAGATTATGAACAGGATTTCTCATAAATGTCTGGTATGGCTGGACCAATAATGGCGGGCACTTGCACTTCTATGTTACCGTGCTGAAATAACGTTATTATTTAGAAAGCCATTCTTAACATGAGGAGGGTGCTTTGTAACTATTCTGTACTTTTAGCCAACAATTTAGTAAACAAGAATAGTGTAAAAATTAAATTTAACTTGAAAATACGGCGGACCTGTGCGAGAGTGCCCACCCCCTAATAATGCGTGTTTTTCACCTTGTTTTTTTTTTTCAGAAACTTTTTTTCCGACAATTATTATAGATTACAGACTTAAGTATCATATTAGCTGAAAAAAAAACAGAAACGACGTAATAATGAAGAGTTAATCTTTTTCATATATTTAAAAAAAAAAAAAAAAAAAATGACCACCACTTATAACATCAAGAATTACATTTCTTAGTATCCTGAAAACTACTTATTTGCGGAAAATTTAAATACAATATTCGTTTTCAGCATACCCGAAAAACCTTCTTAATTTTAAAGGAAAATATTAAGGTAGAAAGCAAGTAAAATTTTACAAATATGGACAACTATGGCCGCTGCGTCACATTACTACACAAAACATGCGAATTAGTATCTTTACAGTATCGTAAAAACTAGTTGCCGGCCCCAATTTTAAATGCAATATTCGTTTTTAGCACACCCCTAGAAAACAAGTTTTTTAAAGTAGGTTTTCTGTTGGTCTACCAGGTCACAATTACCACCGTTTTGTTGTAAGGGAACTCGAGGAAATCTCACATGGCACGTCTGTAAAGAAATGGACAGTAAGTCAGATAGCAACATTATAACGAGAAGGTGAACCCCCTTCTAAAAAGTTATTAAATTTTTTTTTTTTTCAAAATTTTTTTGCTAATGATATTTTTTAGTCTAATCTATGATAATCGTTGGGAAAAAAGTTTAAAAGATGAAAAACACGCATTTTTAAGGGGTGCCCATTCTCATACAGGTCTGCCGAAAATACTATTAAAAAGAACGGCGCTTAAAGAAAATACAGAAAAATCTGTAGGATGTATGTACCAGTCACGGAACAAAGATGATATATTCCAAAAATCACGTAATTTGATCAAGTAGTTTTTTTTTTTTCTTTTACTCAAGCAAATCAAATTTTATGACTAAGCGAGTTGTAGTGTTTTCGTCCGCCATGATTAAATCCGATGAAATAAAAAGGGGGGAACAACTCCAATCGAAGTTGAGTGGTGAAAAATCAACCTTATGTTCAATGCAGTTTAGTAGTAAAATCGCTAAAAATTGTAAATGTTAATTTTCTTAGTTTTATATAAAACTACTTGATCCATTTATGTGATTTTTGGAATATGACACCTTCATTCTGTAACGAATACGTACATCGAAAAGACTTTTTTGTGTTTTCTTTGCTTTTAATTGTCGCCATGAGTGCCAATCTGAATAAGCAAACAAATAAACAAACAAAAAAACGAAAACAAAATAAAAACCAAAAAGAACAAACAAAAAAAACTAAATAATTTGAATGGATTTCTGAATGTTTTCTACAGCACCCGATATATCAATTTCTTGGCCTTTTGGTCAAGATCAAAGTGTAGTATCTGTTCTTCAGATGCTGCACTTCTATCTCTTGTTCTCTTTCGGTGGAGGAGAAGTCCTTCACGACTGAGACAATTTTTGTACCTTTTCTCCACATTAAAAAACGACCCTGGTGTCTAACTCTGTCCCGTGGGGAGGCATTGTAAATAGGTACAGCACTCGATATATTCCAGTGACAACGATAGGTGCCAGTCGAGCCGAGCGGACATTTACAAAAAACCCGGTTCGTAGTATACATAATTACCGACTTCCCGTTCGTACAATTTACTAGCACCAAAATTTTTATATATATATATATCGTAGTGATGGGACGATTCCAATATTTTTTCCCCGATTCCGATACACTTACCGATTCTGATTCTATATAAATCTCTTAATATTTAACCATAAAGTTGTTATTTCTTCCTTGATGACTGTAAAACACATGTTAAATGTCCATATATTTTCTCAAACATAAAAATATTTTTGCAGGGTGCGGGGAGGGGTGATTTGAGTTCTACTGATAGTATAAAATCAATAAATATTGATTATCTTATTATTTCTACCAGCAGTAGAAGATTTTGTTTTAAACAAAATAAAAAAAAAAAAAAGATAATTAAAGGAATTGTTTCTTGACATCGGAAAATAGGCACGAATGATGTGCCGCTGTACAACTCACGCTCTCTACTGATCCAAGTTATGACAACAGGCCCATTGACAGCACCCTCAAAATACAAATCCGGACAGTCCAACACTTGGAGGCACAGCGCAATGCATTGGACGACCCTTTCTTGCCATGGTTATGATCTTTAGTGTGGTTTCAAGTGAAAACCACATCATGCCACCTCACATCTTCGAAGTTGGTTTGAAAGTCAACACCAAAGTGTACCTGGATGTGCTGAAGTGTGTGGTGATTCCCTGGTGCAATCAGGTGGCCGCTGGCAGACCCTGAGTGTGGCAGCAAGACTTGGCGCTATCCAACAACTCCAAAGAAACCCAGGCTTGGCTTCAGAAGGAGTGCTCTGAACTTTGTACCCTTCTCTTACTGCTCCCTCCTCCCTCAAACTGAAACCGCTTGACTTCTTTGTTTAGTCATAGATCGAGAATATCATCAACAGGACCTCCCTCATCACCAAAGTCAGCCTGATCGCCGCCATCCACCGAGGATTCACTGAGCTCCCGTTGGCACTTATGGAAAAGGCATGCTCCTAGTTCTGAACCCGTATCAAGGCAATGATGGAGGCTGAAGGCGGCTACATTAAATAGATGTTAGCTCTTCTACATAATCAAAGTTACCTGAATCGATTTTTTTTTTAATAAAAGTTTTAAAATAAAACTGGTGTTGTTTTCACCCTTTAGAATCAGAATACCTTATAATACATTTAATCATATGTAGCATCAAAACACATACTGTACACATATCAACACAAAAAAGAAAAATGAAGAAAGGAATTCACGTATTCACTTGATGAAGAAATATTTTTATATTTTAATAAAAGAAAAAAAAGGACTTCATATTATTATATGATCAACTATGTCACAAATACATATATTTATTGAATATGAAGAGTTGAATGGATATTACATTTTATAAGCAACAGTAATAACAAGAATGCTTATAAATAAAATTAATGAAGAGATTTGAATTTATATATATTATTTTATATATAAAATTGATCATGAGTTTTTTTATAAGAAAAAAAAAATCGATGGAAAGGTTACAAATAAAAAATAAAAAAAAACACCTTAATTGATTTTGTAAATGATATTTGAATGAATGAATGAATATTTGAAACGCATTAAATTTATTTATTTTTTTAAATTAGATATAGTCACAATTTTGTTTTGTTTTAAACACAGTGATATAAGTATGTAAAAAATAAAAATAAATAAATATTTAGAATACGATGAGTGAGTGAAAATAAATGAATGTTTTAAATTGAAATCAAAATTTAATGAAAAATGCAATGGATGATGAAAAAAAAAAATGAAAACACAAATGAATCATTCTCAACATTCGAGAAAAATTTGGTTTGAATAAAATATTTTTAAAATAATGAATTATGCAAAATTTGAAAGAAAAATAAAGAAATATGAATATTAAAAATAAATTAAAAATGAAAAATTGAATTAAAAAAAAAAATAGATGAATTAGAAAAAAATAAATGAAAATCATTTAACCATTGTAAAAAATAAATGAATGAAAAAGGATGAAAAAAAAATGAATAGAAAAGGATGAAGAAAAATAAATGAATGAAAAAGAATGAATAAAAATAATTAAATAAATGAATGAAAAAAAAGATGAACGAGAAAAAAAATAAATGAATAAAAACTTTGTTTAAAAATGAACTGTTCTTATTCAAATGAAAAAAAAAATTGTTTAAAGAATTTCATTTTTTTTCTCTCTGAAATCAGGTCCTGTGTGAGTAGGTCTCAAATAAAACACAGACTGTAGAGATTTGAAGAATGGCTATTTTTTTTTGTCTCTCTCCAGTCCAGTGAGATATTAAAATATTGTATCAATGGAAAAAAAAAAAGAAATGATATGGATGAGTAACGAAGAATGAAAATGAAAGAAAGGAGAGAAATAATTAGAAACCATCAACAAAGTTAAAAACATTCAAAGCCTATCACACACACACACAAAAAAAAAAAATCTTGTGAAAGGAAAATATATAAAAATAACGCATCAAATACGAATGTAGCTTAAATAATTCTTGTTCAACGAATATTGAAGATCTTCATAATTATCCTCAGCTAAAACCATAAATAAATAGCCATTAATATAATACTCTCCCAGATATACAAAATAACGTTGATTCTTTGATACGACCTGGCACATGCAAAAATTAAAAAAAAAAAATCACGTTTTCCTTTGGTTTAAAAGCACAAATAACCCATAATTCTCGACGTTTGCCCATCAACATTAATTCCACCTAACTTACGTGATTTTTGGAATTTTTCATCTCTCCTGTGACTGGTACTTACATCATGCATACATTTCTGTATTTTCTTTAATGTTAAATGCCATAATAAGTACCAATCTGAATAAGCACCCAAATAACTTTTACCAAACGCAAGAAAATTTATTTTCCTAATCACATATATAAACATTAAGTGTCAATGCTAATGTTAAATTTATCATTGATGAATTTATTATCGTTAGAGCTATCTTCCGAAATGGTACTCGATTTTTGGATAAGTAATCGATAATTTAAGGCTTAAAAGATAATTAGGGTTACTGAAATCGTAAGCCATTTTGTCCGTATTTTTATATATCACAATATAAAAAATGTTTACTTTTTTATTACATGATATCGATACGATCAAATCAGGCACATAACAGAATTTAACAGATATAATAATTAAAAATGTAGCGGTTAAATAGGTACTAGTCAATCATTTATCAAATTATCAAAAAGAAAAATGGCCGCCATTGCTAAAAAAAGAAAAATGGCCGCCATTGCTAAAAAAAGAAAAATGGCCGCCATTGCTAAAAAAATTGGCCGCCATAGCTAAAAAAAAAAATAAAAATGGCCGCCATAGCTAAAAAAAAAAAAAAAAATAAAAATGGCCGCCATAGCTAAAAAAGAAAAATGATCGCCTCCAGGAAAAATTGAAATAAGAGTTCAAATTTTATACAATTTGATTCGATGACAACAAAATAAATGAGTCGTTATGAACATCTGTTTTGCTGTTGTCCTATTATAAATAATCTATTTCAACTGCCAAGTTAAAAATAATCTTTGTGGATAAAAAGACTTTGTTTTATCTATTTACTAGCATAGATACTCAACATTGCTCGAGGCTAAGGTTCAATATAATCTCTTATCTCTTTAATGTGAACAGAAATTTTATTACTCAATTCCCCACAGTCCTCAGTCAGAAACGATTCCATACAGTAGCCCTTATGTTCCAAGTGGCAATATGCATTGTTTGAGGTAAAAAGGAGAGAGAGAGAGAGAAAAAAAAAGGATTCTTGTCTGAATTAAAATCTAAATACAAAAGTCAAGTATTATGGTTGATTTGCGTTCTTCAACCAAAGGAAAACAGGAATTCTCGAATACGACCCTGTCGTATAAAAGAACAATACTATTTAACCCTCATTAAGTGTCGGACACACAAAAGCCTCAGATCCTTCTTGCAAAGCTCTGTGTAAGGTGAAATGCCTGCACAAGACAGTGAAAAGGAGGCAACAAGGAAAGAAACACACCAAGACAATGAAATGAACCCAAAAGGTCCAGCTGGAATCACTTAAAAATAAGGCATCAACACCTTAGTGGGGAGAGAATAGGGAGGGACACGTTTGAATCAAGGCAATGAATCGAATAGCTTTAATTGGTAGGAGATTAAGATAAACATCGTTTGTTTGATGTCTTGGGACGAAACTCAAACGCTCCTATGCAGCTTGCGCTCCATGAATATGTTTTATACTATTACGAAGCTCTACTATTTCGTTTCATGTTTAGTGATTTCCATTCCATATTAGGGTATATCGAGTCAACTTCTCGTGTCTTAATTTTGCGTACTGAATTTTTGGACATAACAAAGAACTAATAGCGATTCGGAGGATTCACTTCCCCTTGATTATTGAAAAAAAAAGAAAAAAAAAAGAAAAAAAAAAATGAAAAAAAAAAGAAAAAAAAAAGAAAAAAAAAGAAAAAAAAGAAAAAAAAAAGAAAAAAAAAAGAAAAAAAAAAGAAAAAAAAAAGAAAAAAAAAAAAAACTGAAAAAATTTTTTTAAAAATTAAAAAAGAAAAGAAAATAAGCACAAAATAAAGTTTGCGCATTACATTGCATATCACGTGATTATTTGTTTTTATTCGAAATTTGAACACTGGTCTTATTTTGAAATTGATCTTCGATATTTTTAATTGATATTTTATTTTGAAATTGATATATCTGATATTCGATATTTTTTATTGATATTTTATTTTAAAATCGATTTATCGGATATTCAAGATTTTTATTGATATTTTAGGGTTGGTTACAATCCAGAGATTCGAAAAAAGTGGTCAAAATTCAAGTACATTACAAATAAATGCTATCAAAGGCAAGATAAGTTACTCTTCTACCTATCTAGAGAAGTTTTTAGTTGTTTTGCCTACTTTAAAACTTTTAATCGGTTCGAAAAACAAAATGTCTAGCATTTACGTGAAAGCAAGAAAAATAGTCGCAATCTTATTGGGTGAGTTTCTAACAGTATTTTGTATAATTTTTTAGTTTTAATTCATTTTCAAAACTTTAAATTTTACAAGCAAAGAGCGCGGTCATTTTTCTTGCTCTTGCTAGACACTATTTCTCAGTCTGATTAAACATTAAAAAGTTAGCAAAACCGCTAGAAAATTTCCAGATAGGTAAAAGAGTAACTTATTTTGCCTTTGATAACATTTTTTTTTATATATTTGTTTTTTGATAACTTTTTCATACCTTTGTGAATTGTAATACAGACCTATATTTTATTTTGAAATGAATATATCTGATATTTGATATTTTTAAGTGATATTTTAGATTTGAAAGCAGAAAATACGAATAGGATCATAGGGGTTATCCGGTTTGGAATGTTTGTTTATTTTACTTTTTGGAGAATATGTAAATTTACTGTTGACAATATTTAATTTCTAAAAAAAAAAAAAAAAAAAAAAAAAAAAAAATTTTCCGAAATTGAAACAGAAATATTCTTTCTCTGCTTTTTTTCAAAATTTAGAAAATACTTCCTGCATAGAATTGTTACATCTAAATGATCAACAACCCTGACAAGAACTATTGTCAAACAAACAAAACAAAAAAAAATTGAAAAAAATATAAATAAATGAAAGAAAAATTTGTAAAAGTAAAAAAAAAACAAACTCTTTTCTTTTTTCTTTTGAAAAAGAAAATATGAAAGAAAAATGTTAAAAAAGAAAGAAAAAAAACAATATATGAAAGTTAAAAAAAATTATATAAATGAAATATGAAAGAAAAAGGTTAAAAAAAAAAAAAAGAAAAAGAACATGAAAAAAGAAAACGAGAAACTTTAACTTTGGGATGTTTATTTTTGGTGGGGTATGTCATTTTTGTTCTGTTCTTGAAAAAAAAAAAATAAATAAAAATAATGGTCCTGCACTTTATGAGATGTGATTTTATTAGTCACCCTAGGAATCAACTAAGATGATTATAAAATTTTAAAATATTAATTTTTTGCTCTTTAAAATAAAGAGAAAACAATTATTGACAATATTTCGCCATTTTTTTTGCTGATCTGAAGAGGAAAAATGTTTTGCTTTTAGGACAACAATTGCCCAAATTTTTAATGAATTGCGATTAATTTGTAAAAAAGATTTTCTTTTTAAGAAATGAACTTCAGAGATTACAAAAAATAGATGAAAATTAAAATTTTTAAATTTGAAAAATATGTCTATATATATATATATATATATATATATATATATATATATATATATATATATATATATATATATATATATATTATATATTATATATTGACATATTTTGAAATACTTTGCAAGGATGCGACTGAGGTAAAATTATTTCACTTGTTTTCTTTTCCTTATAAGGGAAATGTTTTCCATAATGTTTTATTGTTAAAGTGCTTTTATTCAACAAGTCTGAAGAAAGGCTGTTCTTGTGAAAATTTTCAAACGACATAATGTTGGAATTTGTCCAAATGGTCTTGAAACAATTGTAACTAACAATGAAATACACTTTTTGTTGCTATCAACCCATTTTTTTAAGTCTTTGTTTTTGTTAAAACAGTATATGAATGCTCAATTATGAAATATGATAGTTTTGTAGCTTACATTTTAAGTCATCTCTTTTTGGCTTAAAATTTATTGGTATATGAAAATTTACTGAATTACATAAACCCAGTAAAATTCGGAATACTACAAATAAGACTATATATATTTCTTGTTCAAATTATTTTATTAATATTATTGACGAGTTACTATTTTATATACTTGTTCTCTTATAGATGTTTTAACTATTTTTAAAGATTTTGTTAAATGTATAAAATAAATATCTATTTAATACTGAGCATTGTTGTATAAACCCGGTGAAAATTCTCTAGAGTTTTATCCTGCAAATACATCCTTAACCTGAACTATATATATATATATATATATATATATATATATATATATATATATATATATATATATATATTCTTGTGTGCAGGGCGTTTGCTCAGTGTGTAGAGTGCTTGCCTTGCATGCAAGAGGCTCGGGTTTCGAATCCTGAGTTCGGATGTGTCTAACTGATGAGCCCAAATGAGGGCGAAACTCGAGTCTTGGACTTCCGGTTCTTTGACTGTCATGGCTCTTGTGAGCTGCGACGTTGTTTGGCTGTGGAATTTATTATATATATATATATATATAAAATCCCCAAAACAGTGTTTCATGGTAAACAACTGATGATCCCTGAAAACTTAGGACGACTGAAAAAACAGGTTTGTTCAGCGATTGAGGGAGATTAAATGGCTTACTGATAAAATAATTTTCCTTCGAAGCATTAAAAATGAAATTTTTATAATTTTTTTTAATATAGTTAAAAAGCTTCCAAGACATTATATATATATATATATATATATATATATATATATATATATATATATATATATATATATATATATATATATACACAATTAAATTCAGGCAATAGGAATAAAAGTTTATCTGACAAAAGCAAGCGTAAACTTAAATAAATATTGATATTTATATAGTAATTCCAACCGGTTAAAAAAGCTCAATACAACAGGAAGTGGAGCTTTTTGCATTTTATGATTTCCATAATAAAATGCTGTTTCATCTAATGCCATAAACAGCAAATTCTTAGTTCAGCTAGTAATGTGCCTTTTCTCTGAAAAGAATGGCATTCTTTGAAACTGTGGATTAAAGATTTCTTAATTTTTCTTGAGTATTCTGTCAAACAATAAATTTCTCTGGTAAATTCTTAATTTATAGTCTTGATTTCATTTTCTATATATATATATATATATATATATATATATATATATATATATATATATATATGCGTGTGCTTATATTTGTGTGTTACTTATTAAAAATGTTTTTTTCTATTATTTAAGTTACTTACTTAAGCTTTCACCTATTTTATTTTATTTCATTAAAATAAACCTGTAACGTATAATTTCTACCTGCCCGGCTAATTTATTTATATATATATTATATTTAATTATATATATCATTACACTATCAAAATAAACCTGTAAAGTGTAATTCATTAACTTATTTTTCCTTTTCTTTTTCTTTCCATTTTATAAACAATAAATATCTTTCAATCTCTCCCCGCCCGGCTAAATTACTTTAAACCCCATTTTCAACCCGTTCCTTCACTAACATTAACTCTCCAACCTGTTGCCATGGTGATCCTTTAAATTAACTGTTACTTATGCCGTTATCAACAAAAGTAGCGTCTTTTAAGTTTAAACCGTTAAAAAACACGTATATAAGAATTTACACATAATTAATATTTAATTATAAACCCCTCTCTTTTTTTAATACACTCCTACTACTTTAAACTCCAACGTCCTCTCCCCACCACTCCCCCTTCTTTTCTAACTCCCCTTTATCTACGATCTTTCCATTTTTATTTGACTTTATAACTTAGTCCATCTATGAATTCTGATGATGCTAGTTGGATTTTTCCTCTCTTTGAGGATTTTCCTCTAGTTGAAACAATTTGTAAACTCATTCTGGACTCACAGTAATAAATTTCCTATATATATATATATATATATATATATATATATATATATATATATATATATATATATATATATATATATATATATCTACTACTGTTATAGTCACAATAAAGAGTTGTAATACAGTGAAACAATTTGCAAATGACTATATAAGACCTTTCTCTCAAGTTGAGCTTTGTTGTTGAATGATATCGCCTGCTACTGTTTTAGCGTAATGCAAAGCTCTTTGTAAATAAAAACAAATGGAGCACTGTAGGAATGGCGGTTAATTTTTGCATAAAAGCATTGCAGATATCATTCATTAGCAGTGCTACTAACTATTAACTTGATGATTGGTCCGATCCTGGGGTTGGGGTGTATGCTGGTCTAACTATATTGAAGAGATGTGATACAGCGAAACAGTATCTGTGGACGACTATATGAATTAAATAATGGATTTCAAGCCCGATATTATATTTTTTAGAATAAATGCTACATTTTAAAGGATATCCTGTACTATATACACAGCCCGGGAATCTGCACGGAATTCCAAACAGAACACAGGGGTAGAATGCTCTTGCTCCATCAGCCATGACTGGGTAGAAGTCCTAAGTAATTCCTAACTGTATTTTGAGTTGAACACAAAGAGTCCAGAGTTTGACAAGATACACCTGAAGAAGATTGGAGGTTGTGCAAATGATACTCAAGATGAGAACTGTAGAAAACGTCACAAAGCGTTAGAGTTCCAATTCATCTTTTATGATGTAAGTTCTGATATTTGTACTCCAAAGACTGAAATATGGTATATATATATATATCATACTTATTAGTATATAAGACACACGCTTAAAAAAAAAAAAACCCCAATGTGTGCACCAAAATGAGTGACATAATGGTGGCATAATAAAAAATGCATCTACCAAAAATGAACAGTTTAATACTTATGACGTTGGCACTACCCACGAGGCAAACTAGCCGATCACTTAAGGTGTCAACATGTGGAGTGCTACAAATTCAGGACAAACTTGGATAAAATGTTAAAAAAAAAATGAAAGCTTTGTGTTGGAATTTGAGAGCAGGATGTCAAAAAGGGACTAGCGTAAGTGTGTAATGCGGGATCAACGTAGATAGACAATGATTGGTTATTAGCATGGATGTATAAAAAACAAAACAAAAAAAAACTAGTGCATAATCACATTAGCACACCAGTTCCCATGAGATCACCAAAGTTAAGCATCATTAAACCTGGTCAGTATTAAAGTGGGTAACCGTTTGGGACTTCCAGTTGCTGTATGTGCTCTCTGCTTATCTTGGCATTGTTTCCAGTCGTCCTGGATTTCTGCTTGCCACTGGAATCAAGCAGTGCCAACTCAGGAGAGAAGTTGTTAGGGATTGTGAAACTCTTGCCTCACAATTAACAGCATACCATCCGTCATCCTTCTAGCATAATCAGATGGTCTGCACTGTTCCTGCAGGTGAACATCCATTAAGAAAGCCACAAGGTGAAGATTATACTATCAGCTGTGGGGAGATTTGGAAACGATATAGTCACGGGGGGGGGGGATCTTGCACCTATATATTAGATTAGCAAAATTTTGAGGTGGGAGGGGTCAGATACGATAGTAAACACGTAAGGGCTTGTTTATGGTGCTGACTCTTTGTACAAGAGTCCTGTTTTGCAAATGATACATCTTAGATGCTGTAACATACTAGACGTTTTGACAAATTAAACATTTTGCATAGAATCGAGTTCCGGTGAGAAAAGATTTTGTTTTAGATGCGTCCAATCAACTCTATAAGAGGCTTTGTCTGTCGCTCATCATGCTTAAATATCAAATACCGTTTTCATAGGTCTGTTGTGCTTAAGTGTGGAAAAATATTTTCGTCAGTTATGCCTAAATCCGAATTACTTTCGACAGTCTTATGCTTAAGCCCAAACTACTTTCGTCAGTCTGTCATGCTTAAGTTTGAAATATTATTTTTAGTCTATCATGCTTAAGTCTTTAATAGAATTTTCGTCAGTCTGTCATACTTAAGTGTTAAAAATTTTTTTCGACAGTGTCATGCTCAAATCTGAAATATTATTTTCGTCAGTCTGTTAGGCTTAAGTTTTAAATAAAATTTTTGTCTGAAGTACATAGTTTCAAAGCCAACATATCTCGAGGGCGATGGGCCAAACCTTCTTTCTAATCTTCATTAATGATCTTACAAAAATCATATTCTGAAATCATTTGTTGCCGTCTATGCAGACGACACAATTGTCTATGGCAACACTTTGAAAAGCACTAGTGCGCATGTTCTTGTTGATTCTTGCTTTTCTGACCTAGAACAAAGGTTTTTGTTATTTTTAACACCACTAAAACCGAGCGTCTCTTCTTTCACTAATAATCCAGGTACACTTGTTTTACTCTAGTTGAAATGAATGTCTCTCTCCTTGAGGAAGCTCTTTGCTTTGATAAACTCCCAGGATTAACCTTCATCCCAGATCTAAAAAGGAAGACTTACATTCAATCTGTTGCTAAATTCACTGGATAAACGGTTGGATCATTCTACTGCTTCAAAAAATACCTGACACTTGATGCAATTCTCTACACATAAAAGAGATACGTTCTAAGATGGACCACATCTGTAGAGGTGCCACTTACAGAACTCTTTATTGTCGAAAAAGAGTTTAAAATCATTACAGCCCTTTTATCACAAAAGAGACGTCGCTGGTCTCTCTCTGCTCTATTGTTATTTCCATAGAATATGCTCGACTTAGCTTTAATCACTGGCTCCTCCCAGTGGAGCATTCACAGCAAGAACTCGCTTTTCTACCACAATGAAAAAAACAAAAAAAAAAGTTTTCTTTCTTTCTAACACTATGCGAAATTTCCACAAACAGAGCTTCTTAGCCAGGGTTTCCCCGTCTGTGGACCACATTACCGTGCGACTACTTCTCTGCAAACTACAACAGGGTCGTCTGTAAATCCAATACTAATAGATACTTGGTATAGATCAGAGGTGCACACACTTTTTTAGCACGAGAACTGTTTATGACATGACTAAGTCTAAATGGCCTACCACCTGCTAAAAATGTAAAACACATTATTTATAAATATATTTTAAATTATTTTTATATGACAATACATGCAGGTGTACGTTGCATGATTGCATCAACCCATATTGCACAGTGCAGTTCTGTACATTTTTTGTCATTGCCTTACTCTAAAGACTTGCATTAGATGGAATCAGTTAGGGATGCATAGTTCGGACAGTAGCTGCTAATAGTCAGCCTCAAACAGAATTACAGATGCTCATCAGTCATGGTGGAGGGGTATTTGGACTTAATGATCTTCATGTGGGAAAAGGCTGACTCACATAAATAAGTGAAACCAAATAATGCAGTCAAGAATGTAGCTCATTTAATCATGTTGTGATCCTCAGCAGGTAAGTTTCTATATTTGTCTGCGAGCTCTGCATCAGCTGAATGTCAGTTTATAGTGTCAGGATCTCAACCCTCACTCCAGAAGAGTTCAGGCTGCAATTTTTGATGCAAGTGAAACAACCTCAGCATCTTTTTAGAAAGAGCAGTACATGAATGTAGCGATTAGCTCGAGTAAATAAAAATTTCTAAAGCGTTTGTCGAACTCTGACGAACAATTGCCAATTTGTTTTATTTAGCGTGCACTCTCAAGCTGCGCACATGACTGCGTTTGTGTCCCCAGCTCTGCCGTGAGGTTCTGAAAGTTTTGCAGCACTAACGTTTTTTTTTTTTTCAATACCATCCGATTTACCCCCATCGTCTGTGATCAACGTAATGACACCACTGTCATAGATCGCCCCCATAAGCAATCAAATCCAGTTTATTACTAGTCACCATTTTTCTATGAAGTTTCTTTGTCCGTCAACTCAATCATTCTACTACAATATTCATTATCCTCGAGTGGTTTTCGGCTTTGATAAGTCGTAACACATTAGTAGAAATAATAGCATTTGCATTGGACTGTCATGCTTAAGTATAAGATAGCATTTTTGTTAGCTTGTCATGCTTAAGTTAGAAATAGTATTTTCGTTGGCATGTCATGCTTAAAATTTAAATAGCATTTTCGTTGGTCTGTCACACCTATGTTTAAAATTTTCATTAGTCTGCCCCGTCTACGTTTAAAATAGAATTCATATTGGTCTGTCACACCTAGGTTTAAAATTTTCCTCGGTTTATTATACCTATATTTTGAGTAGAATTTATATTGGTTTGTCACACATACACTTAAAATAGAATTTTCATTGGTATGTTATGCATACTCTTAAAATAAAATTTTCGTCAATTTGTCACTCCTAGGTTTAAAATATAATTTATATTAGTCTATCACAACTATGGTAAAAATAGAACTTTCATTGGTCTGTCACACTTACGTTTAAAATCGAATTTTCATTGGTCTGCAACATATACGTTTTAAATCCAATTTTCATTACTTTGTCACACTTGTGTTTTAAACAACATGTTAAATTATAAGGTTAATTAGTTGCATCTTCAATGTTTATTTTATGTTCTTGTGGCACAGATAAAAATAAAAATTAAAAAAATAATATAAGAAAAAATTAAATAAAAATTAAAATAAAATAAAAAATAATATTAATAAGCTGAGGTTAAATTTCATTTTTCTCCCCCTGTCATTTTTTTCTCATCATATCTGGACTAACTTGGACTCTGATTTTTGAGACAATGTCAGCCATTTTTTTTTTTTTTTAATTCTTATTTTCAAAATAACGAGGCAATATTTGGACTCTTTGAAACGACACCTCCCAAACTCTCACTTACGGTACCACGTGATTACTCTTCATCTTCAATGGTTTACAGAGAGAGATAGAAAATTATCAGAATTATCGGTCGTTCTAGGATCTATTAGAAGAAAATAAAAACGATTCTAGTCATTATGAACACAACCATACGCACAATTCAACGGGATTAAAATGTCTCTGGAAAAAAATATTTTTTTAAATTCTTTTTCTCTTTCTTTTTTCTTTATTTATTTAAAAAGAAAAAAATACTAGAATCCAAGAAATTTAGACTGTCATACTCAACTGAGGCAGACGGTTGTTTTTTTTTTGTTTGAGAATATAAAAAAATAAAAATTAAAAAATTTGACAGAAAATTCGACAAAAACAAATTTTTAGACAGGAAAAAAAAAATTATCAAAATTGACAAAAATAATTTACAGAAAAAAGATCTGCCAGAAGACGAAAATTTGACAGAAAAATCCGACAGAAAAAAAAAAATTCTGACAAAACAAAGAAAATAATTGCACAAAAAATTTGACAGAAAAATTTTCTGACAAAAAATAATTTACAGAAAAAAAATTGTCAGAAAAATACTGACAGAGAAAAAATTCTGACAAAAAATTTGACAGAAAAATATTTGACTGAATAAAAAATTATATTGATTGTTCACGACATATCTATCTAAGTACATCATTCCAGAATATATTGCCAGAATAAATGGTTCAGTTTCAGATTTCTGAAGCATGTTCTGGAGATTCTGGTGGACCTTTGGATAATTCTTGAAATATTTAAAACACTTCTCAAGAAAGATTATTCCAATTTTGCCTTTGGGTTCAAATAAAAAATAGCTATCGTATTTCTACAATAACAAAATAAAGACTCGTCCTAGGTACACATTTTTTTGAACACAGCACAGTGCTACAACTAATTTGTTTAAAGACTGTATATTATTACCATCATTTTTTCTTCTTGCATTTTATAAAGAAAGTTTTTTTTTGTTGTTGTAGGGTTTATTGCTTGTATAGACTTTAAAATATGTGGATTCCCAGCTTTTGCATGAAGCTGGTTGCTTTTTATTCCTGCATCAGCGGAATTTTTTTTTTCATTACCATTAAAGAAAGAAAAGGAGAAAAAAAAGACAAAGATGTTCTTATCTCTGCCTTGAAAATAAATATTTGAAAAAAAAAAAAGAAAAATTAAATAACATTTTTTTTTTAAGTCTCTTGAGTAGAACAGCTATTTTTCTTCTCGTTTTTTTTTAACAAGACCGTTTAAAGTTCTGCATAATTTCATCTTTTAAAATGAAAGGCAGCAACTTTTTCTTCCATTTTCTTAGCACTTTCTTTAGTAGGCATGTTTTATTCAAAATAAAATATTTTATTTTTAGAATAAGTTCTGCTAAAGTCTAGAACGGCACCCATCAACACTTTAACGCAGGATACTCACTTTTTTTTTTAAAAAACCTGGTGCTTGTATGGATTCATAATCTTTTGAATTAACGCATTTTACGTGAAAACATTACATATTTACGTGTCATGTCGAAATTAATATAAATTCCAAAAAGTACGAGAAATGAACCAGTAAAAAAATAATAACAAGTAAAAAATAGAATTTATATAATTATCAAGTTTTATTAAATATTTTAATGTAGAAGAATTGTGTGGCTAATTCACTATGGCAAACAAGGGAGATAATCTTTGACTTGAATTAAATTTAGGCTTCGTCATTTTTAAATACAACATCTGAGGATGTACGTGTGACTGCTCTTTTGTTAAAAATACGTCTAGTAGGTCTTCTACTGGATCATTTTTTTGTAATATTTGTAATTTATACTTATTTTGACATGACACATAAGTACGTAATGTTTTCACCTGAAATGTGTTGGTTTATAAGATCACAAATTTACATAAACATCCAAAATTTTTGTATCAGCTAAATTGTCTTTTAAATCAATCAACATTTAAACAGACGCCTATTCCATATATCCTAAAATGCTGAATCTAATTGACTTCTTTAGCACCTATCTAGTTTCTATGAAAGGCGAAAGATGATATAATTAAAAGGTATAGTTTTTACATTTCACTACTGCAACTTATTTCAAGGGCTGAACAAACTAATACAATTTATCGTATATTGCCTTCCATACTTACTAGCGTTTAACATGATTTTATTTTCGTGAGAGTTGAATTGTCTTTTTAGTCAATGAACATTCAAATGGACCACCAAACCCTAAAATATTAAACCTAATTAAGCACCTATTTAGTAACCCTATTCATTTTCGTCCCCACGAGGGCAAACTTAGACATAAGGTCGGTTACTGTACACAGATTCGAAAAAGTTTTCAAAAAACAAATATATAACAAATAAATGTTATCAAAGGCAAGATAAGTTACTTTTCTACCAAACTGGATATAATTTTCGTGCTTTTCTTCAATTTAACATGTTTATTCAGCTCGAAAAGCATAGTGTTTACCGATGTATTGGAAAATTCAAAATGGCGGCCGACTCTCTCTTTAACACGGTAAGTTTGGAAAAAAGTTGTAATAAATAATAAACTAGACAAAATACTGTTAGAAATTCGCTCAATATATGTTACCGTGACATAACTTGACATATATTCGGTGGTTTTTAATAGTATTTTGTCTAGTTTATTATTTATAACACCTTTTCCCGAACTTACCATGTTAAAGAGAGAGTCGGCCGCCATTTTGAATTTTCCAGTACATACATCGGTAAACACTGTATGCTTTTCGAGCTGAATAAACATGTTAAATTGAAGAAAAACACGAAAATTATATCCAGTTTGGTAGAAAAGTAATTTATCTTGCCTTTGATGTTATATATTTGTTTTTTGAAAACTTTTTCGAATCTATGTGTTTACAAACCCGGTCGGTCTATAATGTGGGGAAAATTCAGTTCTCCTCCCCCCACCTCCCAAAAGAGGCATTCTGGATATGGGGGGAAAAAAAAAAAAATTAAAATCACGGTACTCATGCACTTATTGATCCGTGCTGAAATAATAACGTTATTATTTAAGAAGCCATTCTTAACATGGGGAGGGGAGGGTGTTTTGTACCTATTCTGTACTTTAACCTTACAATTGAATAAAAAAAAAAGCATAAAACTTTAATTAAACTTTGAAATACGATTTAAAAAATAGCGCGGATCAGTAAGTGTATTAGCACCAAAATCACTATGGACTAGAGTAATTTTTTACCTTACTGACAGAGGATAAAAACAAAATGAATCATAGTAAATATCGGAACAGATACTGCACTCTGTTTCGAGCCAAAATGTCAAATATTTTTTCGATATTCTCGGAAGAAATGGGACGGTGCACATACGCATTTTTTTGTTTAACGACTGGTCCCTTGAGCACGCATGCGCAAAGATTTTCCTTGATTCATTTACGTAACTAAATTTCTTTCATTTTCTCCGTTTATTGCACTTATTTTTATTAAGTTTGTTCATGGAGTATTTTTACGACTTTAATCTACTGTAAAAAAATGTTTTACTTACATTTATTCAAACATACAAACTAAAATATTTTTGTGATAGAATAAACCAAGGTAAGTAAATAAATAAATTCAAAACGTTGAATGCTGCATAAAAAAAAAGGTTTAAATAAATCATGCGCATGCGTAGCCCTTGCAGGGACCGGTCATTAAACAATTTGCCTGATGCACAATTCCATTTCCTCTGGGAGTACCATTTTTTTTTTTTTCACGTTAAACTACTGCAACTTTATCGTATATTGCCTTCCATACTTAAAAAAAATCAACGAATTTTACTTAAACATTTTAGTGAAACATGGCAGTTTAAATAAAATAATAAAACTTATGGATATACTTACTCATCAGTTGAAATTATTAATGCACAGGAAACAAATTACGGGGAATTAACGAAGCAAAATTTTAGTAAGAAATAAAATTAATTTCTTTTCATATTTCCAGTTGGATTGCCGCCATTTTGAATCTTCTATTTACAAGAGTTACGTAAAAGGGCAGATAACTTAGCCTGTCAATTCAAAGTTTTCCTAAAATGGACGTGCACAATAACGTAAAAATGGCGGTGATTCAACGCATTTTCAAAAATTTGAGAAAATAAAGAAATTTATCACTAAAATTGTACTCGTTAATTTTCCGTAATTTTTGGTGTACACTAATATTTTTAATTGATCAGTAAATATATCCATAAGTTTTCTTGTTATTTATTTTTTAACTGCCATAGTTCACTTGTGTGTCAGTATAAATAAGCCCCAACTTTTCAAAAGGTCAGTTTGCAAACGTCTGAGTGACGAATTCGACCTGGTAATAAATTTGTTTATAGTTTTATCAGTTTTCAGATTGATGTGTGTTGACAATTAAATAGGAGGTAGGTATTGTCGAAGGTATTAATATAAACAGCTTCCCTTCTATCAATAACACTTGCTAACAACTAACACCCAACATGTAAAGCACAGAAACAGGTCGGACCATATAGATGATGTTTATAAATATTATCATACTGATTCTGAAGACGAAGATGATTTTTTTTTTAGATTTGGAATGATTTGGATTCTTCGGACTACTGTCCTCATCTTCACTGTTATTCGCACAACGTTTCAGCTGATGTAACCGCCGACCTTCTTCAGTTGTATCTTGTCGAATTCAGAAATCTTTCTGTTGAACTCTGTAGAAATTTTTACTTATCAGAACTCAAAGGGGTGAAACGATGGAATTCTGTGGCAGTCGTTCGAACAAGAAATCGGTAACTGCTTGATCAGCCGACTTTATAGTGTTGGTTTATTGCCCTCCCCCCTCCCCGCCATGTGGATTTGATGAGAACAATATTTGCATAGAATCGACAGGATATTTTCCTGAAGATTGAAGGTTTGATCCTCAGTGTGGGCGATTAAAAATACAAACGCGAATTACTTAGGACCTCTATTCAGTGATGGCTGATGGAACAAGAGTATGCTACCTTCGTGAAGGAAATAAAGGGTTCCGAAATTCCATCCAAATTTCCGAGTTTGACAGAAATATTCCCGAGTTTGACAAGATACACCTGAAGAAGGTCGGAGGTTACACCAATCAAAACATTGTGAAAATCACACTCAATGTAGTCCGATCAGCCTAAATAATAAGAGAAGTCAAATAAACCAAATTCTCAGTTGCGTCACAAAAAGTCAGAAACATAAAATTTAGATTTTTTAAAAAGTTTATCTTTTTCAGTTTGGTAATTTCGATTAGCTTTGAAGTTTTAGCATCCAATGTTTCAGGTTGAAATCATAAAAGACCAATTGTATCATACATAGATAGTGCCGAGTGTACTAGACGTTTTATTTTTAACCATTCCATTAGATGTTTGGAAAGCAATCACTAAAAAACTTGCCTACTTAGAAGAGTGCGGTTCTAAAAGGAAGATTTTGTTTCGAATTTGGTTAAAAAAAAAATGCATCCTTTAAAGGACTTATTCTAAGAATGACCTTTTCTTTTTTTTTTAATTTTCTTTTTTTTTTTTTCTTTTTTTCAATTTTATATTTGATAATTTGTCCATTTCTTTCATTTATTAAGAATATAAAATAAATAATAAAAGATGGAGGGGAATAAAAAAGAAATCAATAACAACAACTTTCAAAAGTATTTGGACAGTAAGACATTATTTCACATTCAACATTGACAATCATATATATTTTTAAATTATGCATAAAATCGAAAGGTCTCTTGTAAAAAAAAACCTTCATTAAAAAAAAAATTACCATAAAGGAAAAAAACAAAGCAGGCTGGTTTGTTTTTTTTTGAAAATAAACATGGACGGATAAGTAACACTTCACACAAAATGAACACAATGGGATTTTTATTTTTTGTCCTTTTAATTTTTTGTTGTTGTTTGCTTTGACACGGGTGGGGGGCAGATTGGAAACCCAAGACTGACTAGGCAAACATTAAAAATAAATAATAAAAAAAAAATAGTCTATAGAACTTGGTTGTGTCTGGCAAGATCGGTGAACCTAAAAAAAAAATCAGGGATTTAGATGGTGCAAATTGACGAATTTATAATTTGACCAGATTATAAGAGATAGAAATCGATAATAAAACACGATCAGCTTAAATACTTTACCCTCTCAGGCCTCTCACCCTTTAAGAAGAGTAACATTCGTATGGAAGGGGTACCCCCCCCCCGCTGTAATTTTTATTTATTTATTTTTTTTTTGTTTTCTTTTTTACATTTTTTTTTCAGCAAATTATTATCGAATGGTCACTAATCTGCTAGATTATAAAAAAAAAAAAACAAAAACAAAAAAAAAAAAAAAAAAAAAAAGCCCCCAAAACATTCAATATTTAACATTTTGAAAGGGGTGCTCTGTTTCCAATATAAAGTTCTAGTAAATCGATCCCCCATTTATGAAGCAGCGACATTTTTCGGACAAGTTTCATAACTTTAGCCTTTTATTAGGCTTTTTGATAAGGCCAAACTGATAAAAAAATAAAAATAAAAGGTTAAATTCGCGAAATTTGCCCGAAAAAAGTCGATGCTTCCAAAATGGAAGGATCGAATTACTGGAATTATTGGAAACCGAGCACCCATTAAAAATGTTAAATATTGACTTTCTTTTTTTAATAATCTAGTAGATTACTAACCGTTCAATAATAATCTGTCGAAAAAAATGTAAAGACGAAAATAAAAAAAAATTCGGAGGGAAGGTACCGTTTGCACATGTACTCCGGGTTTAGTTTATTGCTGATCGCTTAAGGCGCCCCTACCGGGGAATGCCGACGAAGCTACCTAAACAAATTTGTTCACCTAAAGTGCTCTTCCTGTACAGCGCTGGTTTCAAATCCCACTCTCTGACAATTGAGTCACATCTTCAGTTTTTTATTTATTTATATATATATATATATATATATATATATATATATATATATATATATATATATATATATATATATATATATATATACACACACACACGCATTTTGTCTATTAATTCTGTTTTTGATACTTTCCAACTTCTGAATAACACATCTATACTTGAACAGACCAATAATAAACGAAAACTTTAAATACAAGAAGCTTAGAAGCATTGCTAAAAAAAAAAAAAAAGAACCCTCCAAAAAAACATATGATTAAGAAAACGAACTTCACCAATATCCTGAAATGTTTGTAAAGTTATGAAAATAATTAACGAATAAAAATATACATTTTATAATTATTTAAAAAAAAAATTTAAAATAAATTGTTCAAAACCAGTTAGATTAATCTATCCCTGACGATGATTTCAGAATGATTGAAAAGTACTCAGACTTATAACAAAGATGGTGATTACATCAGCCCGTTCCTCCCAGAAGTGAAGACCGTTTTTCGGAAGTTGGAAAGGATTAAAAATAGAATGAACAGACAAAAAAAAAATATCTATTTTATTTAATGAAATATATTTAAGAGGAAAAATGCAGCTTTACCTATATAATAATAATAATAATAATAATAATAATAATAATAATAATAATATATATATATATATATTATTTTATTTCCGTTTTATCTGTTTAGTTACACATGTTTCCGCTACTGAATCGTATTAGCGATCCAGTAACTTCATCAAAAATCCAAAGCAATGGAGTAAGCCATAACAATTGAAAAATCCAAACCGGATGTAATATTTGGATTGTAAAAATATTATTCCATTGTTTCGGATCTTTTTTCCTTGGATGATTATTCGCCTGATCTGGCAGGAATATCCCGCAAAAAATTGAACTTAATTTAACGTTTGATTGCCTAGACCGTATGATATCCTTTATCTATGTTTTTTTTAAAGTCAGTTTTAATAACATTTTCAATCTATGTGCTGATAAGCAAAATATATGTATATTCATAATTAATCTTTTTGCTAACTACGTTTTCTTCTGATGATATAGGCATTATTGAAAATACATGGGTTAAGGAAATAAATATAACTCTTTTTCATATATACCTTATTTCAAACAATAAATTCTTGACTTGAATATATTTATACATATTTTTTAATCCAGGAGATTTAACTATAATTCCTACATTTATATTTGCTCTATTTTATATATTGAGCTTTTCCTTTTTAGCTGAGATCGTCTTGAAAATATTTTCTCATTATAATATTTAATTTTATTTTTAATAATTTAATTTAATTTAATTCATTTTTATAAGACAATAATTAATTTGATTATCAAATCTGTGATTTAACTCGTTTACATATCTCTCTCTCTCTCTCTCTCTCTCTCTCTCTCTCTCTCTCTATATATATATATATATATATATATATATATATATAGTAAGTTATGAAAATATATATGGCAATTAAGCTATACTGATTATTCCGCGTTTCATTCTCTTAGGAATTCGTCCAGCAAGCCTGACGAATTCTCACGGGAATGAAATGCGGAATATTCTGTGTAGCTTAATTGCCACATATATTTTCATAACTTACTAACTAGATCTACCTATGTATTGAGTACTGTTGAAGTAAATACTGAAAATTTATGCATAAAATTATATCTTCGTATATTACTTTATGTGATTAAATATGGTATATATATATATATATATATATATATATATATATATATATATATATCATAGTGCTTCGTTTATTTTAAATACATATAGTTCATCTTGCTTTTCTTCCCTCTTGAATAAAATTTCCTTAGCACAGCTTTTGACGAGTGAGAGCGAAACCGGTAATGTATATATATATATATATATATATATATATATATATATATATATATATATATATACGCACAACTTATGTACAGTTCAGGGTGTTGTGCATAACTAAACGAGCTAACTACTGTCGAAACGCTAATCAAGTTCTTCAGTTTTGTGATGTAGTGTTATCCAATTATTCAATCCACCTCTGCTTTAGCAATATTAATAGGGACAATATTAATAGGGACAATATTAATAGGGACAATATTAATAGGGACACAGTGCCGCCAAAAAGAAAGTCCACACTTGTCATTTTTTCAAAAACCGCAAATTTAAGCTAAATTGAATGTAACTGTTTAAACAACCTATACCTCATTTGATTCGCCTTTTATTTCTCTATAATTTTACCTGTTCATATTTGACTTTTGATTGAAATATTCTAGTGTTCTCTTTAATTTAAAAAAAAACAAACTTCAAATCGAGAAGGCAAAAAGAAACTCCGCAGCAACAAATGAGCTTAAAACCAGCCTAAAATATCCACCTTTTAGCATCGCTAATCGTAATTGTTTTTTTTGCCATGTTATACAACGTAACATTTAATCCATATAACTCGAGTTTCTCTTAGTGATCATCAAGAGCTCATTAATCTTCACCTTTCTGGTTTATCCAATCGAGAAATCGACTGCAGATTGAAATGTAATAAGAAAATGGTACAAATGACTGTGCAAAAGCACCAAAACACTAGCAGTGTTCGTGATGCCCCTAAATTTGGTTATTTTAGTTACTTCTTACAGGGAAGACAATGCTGTCAAGATCCGCAGCCTCAAAACAGATTTGAAACGGCTCCCCAAATCCAACAACAGTGTAATCTTGTTAAAAAGTGTTTTCTTTCTACAGTTAAAAACAGATTTAAGGAATTTAATTTGCGAGGCTGTGTTCCAAGACACAATCCAATGATTTCTGTAAAGAACAGAAAGCATCTTCTGGACTTCGTTAGATGCAATGAAGATCATGACTCTTCATATTGTTCGAAAGTGATTTTTAGTGACAACAGCAAGTTCAACAGGCTAGGCAGTGATGGTAGGCAGTATGTCCGTCGAAAGAAGGACAAAGAATTTAATCCTAGGTGCACAGTTTCAATGCTGCAAGGTAGTAGAGGTTCAGTTTTGGTGTGGGCCGTTATTCGTGCTAATGGTCCAGGGCCTATAGGTCGCTTGCAGGGTCGAATTAATTTGACCAACTACAATAATATGTTGACCGGAAATTTTTTATCCTACTTTGGCCGGAATTTGGATAATAATCTCATCTTCATGCAGGATAATGCTCCTATTCACACAGCTAGTAACGTCAAGAAGTACCTTGAAAAGCATGATATTTCGTGTTTGGATTGGCCTGCACAATCTTCAGATCTCAATCCTATCGAAACGTATGGCATTACATCAAGCAACAGCTACACAATGATAAAATTTAAAATCTGGAAGAACTTTGGACATAAATTAAAGAGAAGTGGAATGCCCTTTTACTGGAGTATTGCAGCAGATTAATTCAAAATAATGGTTCAAAATTGCAGGCTGTCAAATTGCAGAAGGGCTATACGACTAAATATTAACTAGTTCCTTGTGTTCCTGTTGTATTTGTGTTGCACTAATGTCCTAAAGTTACATTTAAATAACAATTTTCCATTGCGCAGAGTTTCATTTTTTCCTTCTCGATTTAAAGTTAATTTTTTAAATTAATGGGAACACTAGGATACTTCAATTAAAAGTCAAATATGAACAGGTAAAATTATAGAGGAATAAAAGACGAATCAAATGAGGTATAGTTTGTTTAAACAGTTACATTCAATTTAGCTTACATTTGCGTTTATTTTTTTTAAATGACAAGTGCAGACTTTCTTTTTGGCGGCACTGTATAATGATATCATAGTAGAAAGAAGACACAAGGAGACGTTCACTGAGAGTTTTCATAAATGAAGATAATTGACTGATGTTATCTTAGCTAATTATTATTTACTTCTTAGTTTGGCAAATCCTTATGCATTACATGATCATCTCAAGATCCATCATTGTCTGAGGCATCCTTTAGGTCAGCATTGGAGCATGTCTTGTTTAGAGGACAGTCTGTCAGAATATGTGCACTGCAGGGATACTGAGCGTCCTGTACATAGCCTCACTTGTGCAGGTTGTCCCGTATTTTGACAACCTTTGCTTGGGCCCGGTTGAGTGTTACCCACTTTTCGGGGGAGTTCAGAGTCTGCTTGGAGATCTTCTTTCTGTACCAGAAAAACCTCGTCGTTGTTTTTTGCCTGACTCATTCCATTATTTACTTCTTAGATTTGCCAAGCTAACAAGTATTACAAGATCATCATAGGATTTAACTGCATCTTGAGACCCATTGTTGGGCAGTGTTTGAGGCATCTTTCAGGTCAGCATCAGAACATGTTTCGCTTAGGGAACAGTCTGTGAGAATGTGTATAATTGTCAGCACGTCGACACTGCAGATATACCGAGTGTCCTGTACAGTGGCGTATCTAGGGTATGGCAGGCATGGCCCGTGCCATGGGCGCCACTCTGACATGGGCGCAAAAATTGCTTGACAAAAATTAAAATTAGTAGTTAGGTATATCTAAGGTATAAATTATTAAGAAGGGGCGCACATTCAAACTTTGCCATGGGTGCCATTTTACATAGGTACGCCACTGGTCCTGTACATAGCCCCACTTGTGCAGGTTGTCCTGTGTTTTGGCAAGCTTTGCTCAGGCCCGGTTGAGTGCTACCCACTCTTTTCAGCAGAGTTTGGAGTCTGCTGTGAGGTCTTCTTTCAGTGCCGTAAGAGTCTCAGTTTTGTTTTTGACTGACTCAAGCCACCAATGCGAGGTCTATGACAGTGGCAAAGCTCTTGCGAGATGGTAGTCGCTGTGGCATCTTTTGATGTTCAAATAAAGGATGGCAATTACCGTTGCTCTGCCTTCACTATGATCTCTCAACAAATCTGAGGTGGAACAATTCTGGACATCATGTGGGCAGATGTCCAGTTGCTTGATTTCAGGTTGCCAGTAAGCGTCCTTTAATATCATAGTAATGATTTAAATAAATATTGCCTTGATTTAAACTGATTCATTAACCATATTTACTACCTATCTTTATTTTCATGGTGAGTGCGCGTCTGAGCTCCAATCTATGGTCCCCCCTTGCCAAACTTTCACGGTAAAAACTCGTCTAGCTGAAACCACTATACATAATTTCCCCCACTCTTTATTCGTGCCTAAACCTAAATGTGGATTCTATGAACAAAGCTTCTTTCTTAGAACTGCACGCCTGTGGAACTCTCTTCCGTGTCCATGCTTTCTAGCTGACTACAATATGGTCGTCTTTTTTTTTTTTTTACATAGAGGTCACCACTTATCAAGGCTTGGAAGCTACTCGGGGATAAGGGTTATTGCGTGTGCAGTAATCAGTGGGATAGTACCATAGTAATCGTTAGTATTGGAGATTTGATAAAGTGTCTTACTTGAGGGGGCGGTTCATCAGGAATTTGTTTATGTTGGACTTGAAGACATCCAAGTTGTAGTCAGGTGGGAAACAGGCAAACGCAAGAGATTTCAAGTCTAACATAAACAAATTCTAACGATTACTACGATATTACCCCATTGACTATCGTACACTCATTAACCCTTATCCTTAAATGGCCTCCGGGCCTTGATAAATGGTGACTCCTTTATAAAAAAAAACAAAAAACAAAACTGGAGTACTCCTCTCCCTTCTTTTTCTTTTAGATCTAAAGCTGATGCAATAGGAGTGTATATATTCAGAAAGTCATTCTTCATTTCTGATTTTATTTTTGTGTTTTACTTTTTTTTTTTTGCTTATCCTTTTTGAGAAAATCTAACTGCAGTTTATAGAACATCAGACTGAATATGCAAACGTTTCGATTTCCGGCCATGACATCTGCTTTATTTGTTGAGAAGATAGTATTTAGTATTAATACACTATTTTCCATTAGTGACTGAGGGACAGACAGACATACAGGCAGACACACAGAAGCTGCCCCTGTTATTATGAGTGGATGCATGTATCTACTACCGAAATCTATGGATCTTATTTGTTTGTTTGCAAAGTTGATAGCAGCATATTTAGGCAGAGGTGGTATTTCATGGACAACTAATAGGAAAAACTTAAAGAGCTCGATTTGAGAACATTTCTTTTAATTAAGATGAAGAAATTAAATTCTATTTATTAACTTTGAAGCTTTCATATATTTGATTCATTCCCATTTTTTAAAAATAAAGTTTGGATAATAAACGTGAACATTTTTAATTCAAATTAAAAAAAAAGGTGCTTACTTAGAATTAAATCTATTCAAAAAAAAAAAAATAAAATAAATTGCATAAAATCTTTATGATGTACATACCCGTCACTGAATTGAAGATGTCATATTCCAAAAATCACGAAAACTGATCAAATACTTTTTTTTTATAGAAAAACATTTTTACTATTTTTAACGAGTTTAATAGTAAATTATATCCATTACAAAGTTGATTTTTGATATCTGTAGTTCGATTCTAGTTGTCTCTCCTTATTTATTAAACATGGCGGTTCAAAACTGTACGTCTCACTTCATCATAAAATTTGATTTTTTAGTCTAAAAAAAGCAAACTGCTTGATCAATTTTACACGATTTTTGGAATATGACTTCTTTGTTCCGTGACATACATAATAAAGTTTTTTTTTTTTTTTTAAAAAGATTTTTCTGTAATTTTGTTTTGAAAATAGATTTAAATAATAAATAATAAGCACCCCAAAACCAACAAATTAATAAGTTTTGACCAAATATGTCAGAACTCTTTGGAAAAGCAAACAGGAAGAAAAGGAAACATTTTTTTATCCATTTTTTTTTAAGGTCTTCTATTTTTTCTTTTTTATGTACAAAGTATTTACACTACAAGGTATTTAGAAACCTTATCTATGCAAAATTTACCATTTGTGAAGATAGTGGGTATTTATTTTTAAACTCCATTTTTTTTTCTCTCTCTCCAGTCTTGCCATTTTTTTTTCTGAAGGAATGTATGATAGCTACTTGAGCGCCATATGAATAAAAGAAACAGGTTCTATAAAGGAATGGAGAATTCCAACCAATATTTGTATTTCAAGAATGAACAAGGAAACGTGGAATCGGATGTTTTGAGAAATTAAAATATAACGAAAAGAACTAAAAATACTCATCCCAGACACTGCGTAAAAAATAGTGGGAATATATATATAGGCGGCCATCTTAGATAAACATTTATTTATTTTTTTGTTTGTGTTTAGTTTTTAATTAAAATATTTAAAGACATATATTTCCAAATCATTTTGGGTTCTTTTTTTTTTTTTTTTGGAAGAGGGAGGGGAGAGAAGAAAAATTTAGTAAAATAAACCAATTTTGTGCTAATGCTGCAGTTTTTAATAGCAGAAATTATCTTATTTCTTCACAAATAACATTTCCAATATTAACTGAAACTTTCAATAAAAAAAAGGGTTCTTTAGCATGTTCGAAAAATGTACGTTCTCAATTTAAAAGCACAAATAAGCCATAATACGTGACTTTCACAATCACATTTTAATTCATGCCAGAAATTTCTTTTGAATTTATCTTATTCTTTTTCGAAATCTCGTTTGTGTGTGGTGGCGGGAGGGGGCGATCTGGTCTCGACAACTTTTTTTCTCACAGAATAGACGTTGCTGTTCTTTCTCTACTCGATGGTTATTTCAATGGAAGGTATTTGACCGAACCCCAATCTTTGGCTCCCCTTTCTAAGACATTCACTGCAAAACTCGTCGCTAGATGATAACGAGAAAATATCTTTCCTTTCCTCCTTCCTGTGCCTAGCATCAGACAGGATTTGGAGCAGAGCTTCTTCACAAGGATTTCCTACCTATGGAGCACGTTACTGTGGGGCTGCTCCCTTGCTGATTACAACTCGATAATCTTCAAATCCAATGCCAACAAATTCTTGTCACGGATAGCTCCGTAAATCAAACACAGTTCATATCATTGGTCAATGTTAGTACTCCTATAGTGATCCGCATCTTTTTACTAACAATGTTCGGAGCAAAGTGTAGTATCTGTTCTGACACTACACTTCACCTTTTCTAACCTCGATCAGTGAAAGAGAAATCTTCCAAGACTGAGGCAATTCTTATTTTTGTTCCTATCCAGAGTGGCCCTTTTTTGAGGAGCTGGATTTTCCCCACATTAAAAACCGACCTTGTGTCTAACTTTGCCATCTCATTAACCCTTATCTTCGAGTAACTTATGGCCTTGATAAATGGTGACCCAATAGTAAAAAAGGCAACAAAGAAGTTCTTTTTCTCTTGATGG
This sequence comes from Euprymna scolopes, assembly GCF_053919585.1. Taxonomy (NCBI): domain Eukaryota; kingdom Metazoa; phylum Mollusca; class Cephalopoda; order Sepiida; family Sepiolidae; genus Euprymna; species Euprymna scolopes. Next base: position 5,686,122 of record NC_136519.1, read on the forward strand.
AGTTAGACTTCTTCAGTCGTTGTCACTATAAGTTTCTATCACTCGTCTCTGATTCGTCAATTACAACTGTCCTATCTATTCAGCTATCGACTATTTTCTCCCCACGTTTTGTGGACCATCTATCTCCGGCAAAACTAATTTCCTTGGATTTCCTGATCTTACACATGACCAAACCAAATTAATTAATCTCTTTAAGCAGTATTTTTTCAAACTGGCGTATGGCAGTATGCAGGAATACAGCAAGAGGATTGTGGGTAAACTGCAAACATTTTTCAAAGTTATCCAAGAAATTAGTATATTACCCCCCCCCAACCATTAGTGTCCATGTTAATAAGCAGATTATTATATATAGCGTCTTGAAAATCCGCCATTTTAGACTAGAAAATGGCGGATCGTTTATATCTATTTGTTTTTTGTTTTTTTTGTAGAAAGGTATTTCTAGCGGATCATCTGCTTGATCATTTTTCATAGTTTTTGAAAATTTTGCTGATTTTGGTATCAAACGTGAGTGTTTGATACTGTTTTTGCCTGGGATGTATTTGTTTGAATTCGAATCACGCTGTTTTAACACATCTGAATTAAAAATTTAAGATTTAAAAGCTGATAGTTATTAAATACTTTCCCTAAATCGTTAGTAGGAGTTTTTTCAGGAGTTTTCATAAATCAGCGGAATACCCGTCCGAGGACGAGCAAAATTAATTCCCGGAACAGTTTAGGAAGATGAAGATCAACATATAAAAGCTACTAAACCTTATGTCTAGAATCCTTATTTTATTTTGCTTAAAATTCATTATATGATTTTTATTCTAGAAAATGTCTAAATGTTAAGGAGTAAAACGTTTAAAGCTTCAATCTCTGGCTCATCCTAGTGAAGCATTCACAGCAAGAACTCGCTTTCCTACTTCTATGAAAAAAAAAAACGACACTTTTCTTTTCTTTCTAGCACTATGTTGAATTTCCACAAACAGAGCTTCTTAGCAAGGGTTTCCCGTCTATGGAACACATTATCGCGCGACTACTTCTCTGCAAACTACAACATGGTCGTCTTTAAATCCAATACTAATAGATACTTGGTATAGATCAGGGGTGCACACACTTTTTTAGCACGAGAACTGTTTATGACATGACTAAGTCTAAATGGCCTACCACCTGCTAAAAATGTAAAACACATTATTTATAAATATATTTTAAATTATTTTTATATGACAGTACATGCAGGTGTACGTTGCATGATTGCATCAACCCATATTGCACAGTGCAGTTCTGTACATTTTTTGTCATTGCCTTACTCTAAAGACTTGCATTAGATGGAATCAGTTAGGGATGCATAGTTCGGACAGTAGCTGCTAATAGTCAGCCTCAAACAGAATTACAGATGCTCATCAGTCATGGTGGAGGGGTATTTGGACTTAAAGATCTTCATGTGGGAAAAGGCTGACTCACATAAATAAGTGAAACCAAATAATGCAGTCAAGAATGTAGCTCATTTAATCATGTTGTGATCCTCAGCAGGTAAGTTTCTATATTTGTCTGCGAGCTCTGCATCAGCTGAATGTCAGTTTATAGTGTCAGGATCTCAACCCTCACTCGAGAAGAGTTCAGGCTGCAATTTTTGATGCAAGTGAAACAACCTCAGCATCTTTTTAGAAAGAGCAGTACATGAATGTAGCGATTAGCTCGAGTAAATAAAAATTTCTAAAGCGTTTGTCGAACTCTGACGAACAATTGCCAATTTGTTTTATTTAGCGTGCACTCTCAAGCTGCGCACATGACTACTCTCGTGTCCCCAGCTCTGCCGTGAGGTTCTGAAAGTTTTCCAGCACTAACGTTTTTTTTTTCAATGCGATTTACCCACAACGTCTCTGTGATCAATCAGTTGATCGCGATCAACGTAAAGTCCAACCCCACGTAATTTAAAGCAATTATTTTTCTTTCCATCAGTTGGTCCTGCATATATATTTTTTTTTTACACAGTGATCACCACTTATCAAGGCCCGGAAGCCACTCAGGGATAAGGGTAAGGCATATGACCTTAAACTATATCCGATGGTGAGGCCTTAGCTTGCAGGCTTTGGGGAGTATTGAGCCACCTTTTAATTGCCATTGCTCCCAGGTCCACTCTGACCCGGAGTGGTAGTACCTGTTAGGGTACCAACTATGGGTTAAAGAGAAACTGACTTGAAAAAACATTCTATCAAACTCTTCAAAATCACTGGATTCGGCATTAAATGCCCTAAAAGGGTTGATATGCCGTAAAACAAAAACAACCATCCAACCATTCCATCAGTTAAATGGTTTAAAAATCATTTTAAAATTTCAAATGGGTCACGAAGTAAACACATAAAGTTGTGTTTTTTTATTTTAATCTATGAATAAAAAATTGAAATAGCCAACTTGTGATCGTTCAAAATTCGAAAATGTTTTTGAAGTCTTTAAAAGCAGTATTTTCACTTTGTTTAGCGTGGGGGTGAAGGTGAGGGAGAGATCTCACACTGCATTTCAATCTCTTAACCCTTTAATTCGTTGAGTCGTAAATAAATGTATATAACGTCATAAATAAAATGGAAATTGATTTAAACACGCCTTGTACGTATAAATTCAGTATCTGGGTAGATGCCAAATACCTCCAGATTGCAAATGTCCATTGCTTTTTTTTTTTTTTTTTTTACACAGTGGTCACCACTTATCAAGGCCCGGAAACCACTCAGGGATAAGGGTTATTGCAAGTACATTACGTTAGTGTGGAGATTTGATGAAGTGTTTACTGAAGGGGGCGGTTCATTAGGAATTTGTTAACGTTGGACTTGAACACATCCAAGCTGTAGTCAGGTGGGAAGCAGTATGCCGCCATTTGTCTCAGAGAGGGGAAGATTTCGTTTGTTGTCATAAACACTTTTTTCAAGCACTATGGTAAGTTTATGAAATGCAAAAATTCTCAGTGGTAGTTTAACTACTGGACTTCATAATTTTTCCAGTTTAAAGACAATCCTAGTATAGTTATCTTTTAAACTAACTAAAATTAACAATAACTATTTTTTTTAACCATCTACATCATAATTCAGGTTATAAAGGGTTAACTAAAAATGGGCGATTTATTTTTACTTATCGTTTGGGATTGGAAATTAATGGTTTGGGATTGGAAATTAATGGTTTGGGATTGGAAATTAATGGTTTGGGATTGGAAATTAATGGTTTGGGATTGGAAATTAATGGTTTGGGATTGGAAATTAATGGTTTGGGATTGGAAATTGATGGTTTAAGTTTTGAAACTGACAAACAGGAAATCATTTCTAGCTTGAATTAAAGTTCTAAGTCAAATATTAAGGTTCCTTTGTGCTATTTAATGAAAGGGAAACATTACTTTCTCGAACGCGCCATTGTTGTGTAAAAGAAACCCCAAAGTTTCTCAATTGGAGCATTTTTCTTGCTAAATGAACTTGTGATGGATTATCAATTGACATGTGAGATGAAAGAAGAAAAATCACTAGATTGTGTAAGTTATCTCTTTTCTTTCTGTGTTTGTTCACCTTACGCTTTCCTCCCCCCCCCTTTGCGCTTCTTTCTTTTCGAAGAGTCATTAAAGTCACTTGTTTTAAACTAATGGGGTGTCTGGGGAATGTAAAAGAAAAAAGCAAACGAACAACAATCATGATTTTCACATGAAAGTGTGAACTCAATATTTTTTAACCAGTAAAAATAGATCCTGCTTGTTACTTTTTAAGTTAAACACAAGCAGAAACCATATTAACTGGTTAAAAAATATTGAGTTCACTCCTACATGTGAAAAATTTTGATTTATTTTTTGTATTTTGTAGACGCCCCGTCCCCTCACTCTGTGTCAGGGTGTATTTAACTTAAATCAAATGATTTAGTAACTACTCCTTTTACCAGAAAAAACAAATAATCTTTCTTTCTTTCTTCTGGTAGAGGGAGGAAAGAAGAGGAAAGGGATAAGCCGATGGAACACTGAAATAAAAAGGGACAGCTTACAGAAGCTAGTTACTTCTCTTTTATTCCCCTTCGTCTCGCATGTCAATTTCTAATCTATCATAAACGCTTTGTGATAAAAAATGTTAGAAATTATGGGTGTTTTGAAGACATAAATAATACCAACTGCATAATTGTGCCTTTCAAACGAAGTAAAAATATTTCAACTGAAGTCGATTAAAAAAATAAAAATAAATAAAAATGAAATGCACTTGGTTTAAAATTAGAAATATATCAATTTCAAAACCTGGAGAAATTTACCAGATTTTTTGTTTCTTGTTTATGTTTCTTTTTTCTATTTTTTTTTTTTCGTTTTTCCGAAGAAAAACATCAATGAATTTTCTTGCGGATGCTATATTTACTGATTTCATCTTGTCCTTCTTCATCTTCATCTTTTTGTAAGTATTTTCATAAGTGTTTTAAGGAAATTCATCCTCCTTCATAGATTTCGAGAGGCCACCTTATTCTTGTACAACATTCACTTTCAAATAAGCAATGTCTTTCTTTTTTTTTTTTTAATTTTGTTAAACGGTTCAATTATTTTTTTGAGTTGCACTTTTCTTTCTTTTTTTATTTTTAATATGAAAATGTATTCACAGCAGGACGATATAGCTCACATACATCACTTATATAAATAATAATAAAAATAATTTGTCGCTAAATCTAGCACGAAAAAAAAAATGAAAGGAAAAAGAGGACCAGCGGCCACATCATGGGTATATACAAACCTATAAGTGTGTATATTTGTGCGTGTTTGCACATCGGGCTGTCGTCAGCAGGTGCACGCCATAGCCACGGTCCTGGTCAATGGAAACCTTGATCAATTTTGAAAACATGCAACAATTGAAGAATGAACTGAAGGAGAGAGAGAGAGAGAGAGAGAGAGAGAGAGAGAGAGAGAGAGAGAGAGGGTGGGGGGGCGATGAACAGTCCCTATCATGACCACCGCACACCAAAACCACATCACAACGCCCCACGGTAACCAGTATCCTCCACATCATCAGTATTAATATTAAAACATGATAATTCAGAGGGTGAAATAAATTGAGCTCATGATACAAAAGTAATGTCAAAAGTTATCTCCCTTAAATAAGAACTCTTATATTTCTAGATAATTATAATTAGTTATTTATGTTTATACAAAATTAGTCGAAACTTAATGAAACTACATATGATCTGCCACGTTTGTATTACAATAATACATTGAAATATTATGACTCACACGATATGATGGTCTCATTTTATATTTGTTGTCTTGATTTTGCGAAAATATTATATATATATATATATATATATATATATATATATATATATATATATATATATATATATATATATATATATTCAGGTTTGAGGTGCTCAAAAGTTAGAACTAATGAAGACAACGAGGTTGTTAAATAGTGCTCAATAAAAAGAGCAAAATATTTTTTTATTATTTTGGCGTCCAGAGGTTCCAGGTCGCCTGATGAAGTCTCTTTGACTGAAACAGATGGCTATTTGTAGCGACCATATGTAACTGTTTACCCCAAATAATAATAATAATAATAATAATATATATATATATATATATATATATATATATATATATATATATATATATATATATATATATATATATATATATATGCGTGTGTGTGTGGAAATAGTTTTTTTTCTTCAATTACATTTTAACTTTTATTTATACCAATCTTTTAATTTCTGTCGCTCAATGTAATTACAGAGCATGCAACAAACAAATGACAAAAGTCTATATTAAAAATTTCAAGATGTTGACTATTTTACCGTTTATTCCTTCAATTAAGTCGACATGCGTGATTTTTGACAGTACCTGTTTCGTAGCGCAAAATCGTTCATTTAATTATTATGTCAATTAATGAATTTACGATTACAAAATCCGAATCGACTTCTCAAAATGGGAGGCAAATATCGAATCAAGACAACACATAACATTTACTTATGGGAATTAAGATGCATGGAAACGTTTGTGTTTAATTTTTGAAAGAATTCGACAGGCCAAGTGTAGCCCCTTTATGTTTTATCTAATAGAAATAGAAAGAAATGATAATTTGTCCTTATTTGGAGTTGATTGTGGTAGATATAATGCCGGTGGGTGTGGTGATGCTGCTAGTGGTGGTAGCAATTGGTGATGGACACAGGTTAATTCTCGGCGACCAACAATGGAGAAGGAAGAAAGAAGAAGATCTATTTTTGATGGATAAACAATAAGAGAGAGTCGTATGGTTATAGGTGTAAATTGTTGAACGCGTACATATGCGCATAGCTGGAAAGAAAGACACGCATATATATATATATATATATATATATATATATATATATATATATATATATAATTTTCAGAATGAGAAAGATGACATAATTATTTCCACAGTGAAGACACGTCGCAGCTTACAAGAGCCATGACAGCTAACAAAGCAGGAGTCCACAGTTAAGCAACGTCGCAGCACCAAGTCTTGAACTTCCGGTTTGTTAGCTGTCATGGCTCTTGTGAGCTGCGACGTTATGATTGTGGTTTATATATATATATATATATATATATATATATATATATATATATATATA
>NC_136519.1:5697688-5710188 GCF_053919585.1 Euprymna scolopes
ACCGTGCTATTTGTTTTAGACACGATTTTCAAGTTAAATTAAATTTTTGCGGTATCTTTTGTCTATTAAATTGTTACGTTAAATTACAGAATATGTGACAAAACGCATTCCCCTCCTCATGTTAAGAATGGGTTTCTAAATAGTAATGCTATTATTCCAGCACGGTCCGTATTCTGCATAAGTACACACTTAGCTAATGAAGAGATGGAAGAAGTTATTGATTATAGACTTGTGCTATCTATAACTACAAAAATCTGATTTTCATAAAAGAATGACTGTAGGCATATTCTACGTCTATAAACCTATTGTCACTGCTGACTTAATATTATTGGACTGGGCGTGTTCAGGAAGGCTGGTGAAAAATTATAAATTACTAAACCTTTTGCAAAAGGTATAATCCGTGGACTTAGAATGCGTTCTATGCCAAACTAATGGCTTGATATGGTTAAATTTGTGCTCATTTTTCATTAAATACTAATTCATATTTATCCCTTTTTATCTCTAACTGTGCATCGAACGAATACCACAATATTTAATTCGCTGTACCTTAACAGTGTAACGGGCAGACAAATATATATATATACTTCCCCTCCCTCTCTCTGTCTCTCTTTGATCTTTTCCTTTCAGACAGCATATATATATATATATATATATATATATATATATATATATATATACTTTTTATTTGTTTTACATAAGCATTTTTAAGTCGCTACACATTCATAAGCATGTTTCGGTCAGCCACTTACAAGTAACTAGAGACCTCTTCGGGCGATATTGCATGCACAAAAGTAAAGTCCATAAGATTACTTCACTTTTGTATAAGCAATATTGCTTGAAGAGGTCTCAAGTTACCTGCTGAACGAAACATGCTCATGGACGTGTAGCGACATATTAATGCTTATGTAAAAACAAACAAACAGATCGTGCCCTACTTCAGTATTGAGCACTCGTGCATTAACATTGTTAAAACTTTATTGGTTGCTTCACCCCTGGAAAATATTAACCTGGAATTTATATATATATATATATATATATATATATATATATATATATATATATATATATATATATATATATATGAAGCTTTAAGTATTTTTACTTTGTAAAAATACTTAGCCACATAGTAACTCCTAAGAAATATAATATAGGTTATTTTGGCCCTCCATAAGAATAAAATTGTGATATTCAGAAATAAACGATGGAAGGGTATAATTATTCTCTCTCTCGTTTTTTTTTTCTTGGTCATAACTGATTTTTTTTTCTGTTTTTTCCTCATTTTCTTTTCATAAATCATTAAAAAAAAAAACAGAAAAAAAATTACATCTTTTTAAAGAATCCCATCAAATTGTTGTAGATCCCTCTCAGACTGTTCCTTATTTTATTTTTTGACCAATTCTTAATTGTTCTAATCATTCTTAATTAATGTTATCCTTTTTTTTTGTCAACTGCTGCCATTTCTACTTTCACAAGATTTTGCCATAGAATTTGCCAGCAGCACGGGGGGGGGGGTGGAGGAGGTGGTGACGGTGGTGGTGGTATATTTCCATTTTTTTGCTTTGAATAAAATATTTCATTCCGCTTTTTTTGTTGTTTTTTTTTTTAATTGTTTTTTTTTTATGCTGATTCTTGTTTGAGTTTCTTGATAGTGTTTTTGAGTGCTTGCCGCTTGTTGCAGAACCATACCCGGATGACTTCTCTGTCATAGTTAAGATTTTCTGACAGTTCCGTCATCTCAGCACCTGGATTTAACAAAAACAACAACTTTCAGTACAGACTTTTGAAGTGTAGAAAAGGCAGAAGTTGTTTAGAAGCTTGAGAGAGAGAGAGAGAGAGAGAGAGAGAGAGAGAGAGAGAGAGAGAGAGAGAGAGAGAGAGAGAGAGAGAGATGCGTAGAAAGAGGAAAGTTACGACAGAGAGAGAGAGAAAGAGAGAGAGAGAGAGGGGTGAAGAAAGAGGAAAATTGCGACATGAACAGAGAGAAAGGGAGGGGTAGAAAGAATAAATAGAGAAACAGAAGAATTGGGTGAAAAAAAACAAGAAAGTAAATGAAAGAAAGAGAAGGACAGAGAAAATGAGAAAGATGAATGAAGAAGAAAGAGGGGGAGAGAGAGAGAGAAAGAGAGAAGAGAAGAGAAGAGAAGAGGAAGAAAGGGAAGAACCAGAGAGAGGGAGGGAAGTAATATGAATGTAGGCATGAAAAGAGAGATAGCTATGAACCATATAGATCGACAGGTAGAGAGAGAGAGAGAGAGAGAGAGAGAGAGAGAGAGAGAGAGAGAGAGAGAGAGAGAGAGAGAGAGCTGTATAACTTCAGTGTCCATTAAAGCGTATTTGTTAAACTCTCTGACACAGTAATTTTTTTTACAGAAATTTAGTTTTCTCATTTTTTTTTCTTTTGTTTTTCTTATTTTGATGTTTGAGAAAACTACATAAGTAGGAATAAATAAATAAAAAACAAAACAAAAAAAAAAAACAACAAAAAAGACAGAAAAGAATGCATGCATTCCAATTAAAAAGTTGACATTTTTTTTTTGAAGAAGTAAGAAAAATGCCTTTGCGTTTAGAGTTAATCCATTGGAATCAATATCTTTTTTTTTTGCGTTTTCAGTTGTGTGCGTGAGTGTGTGTGCGTGAGTATATATATATATATATATATATATATATATATATATATATATATATATATATATATATATATATATATATATATATATATAATGTAAGATATTATATCATTTTTTTTCACAATCAGATATAACACCGCAGCCCACATACACCAAGACAGCCACAGACAGGAATTATAAACTCGAGTTTTGCTCTGTTTGTGTTCTTCTATATAATGCATCCCGACCAAAAATTCGAAACCCGAGCAGGGCACGTGGCATGGTAACCAAAGTGGCATAGACGTGACCTGGATTTCAATTCCTGACTTTGGATATGTCCTACCGGAGAGTTGAAAGAAGAAGCGAAGAACGAGTTTAGGACTTTGTTTGTTTGTTTGTTTTACGGCATATCAACCACTTTTGGGTCATTTAATACCGAAACATTAATTGTAATGTGTTGGATATTGGTTAGCTGTTTTTGGTCTTTTGGAATCTTACATTATATTTTGTTGCATATTTTAATTTCTTCCAAGAATTCAATAATTTTTTCTGGGTTGATTTTATTAAAAATATCTCTCTTAGACTATTCTCTTAGTAATGCTATATTCGGACCTGATTAAAGTCCACACAGCCCGTCAGTATATGATTTACTGTGTAGGGCCCCTGACACGTTATGCAAATAGGCACCTCCTCTCCTTTTAGTAGATCTGAGTGAGTTACATGAGTGTGAACTATTTGTAGTCTACTACCTTTTCTTTTCTTGATATCTTTTCTCGTATCTCTTATTCCGATGTTTGGTGTTACTTTGAATAGTTTATTCTTTGTGCATGCGTTCCAATGTTCTTGCCATTTTCTTAATCCAAGATGGTAAAACTAAAGTAAATTATAAATATTAAAGAATTAATATTTATAAAGTAATCTCAACCAGATGTAAAAGCTCGATAAAACCAAATAGTAGATAGAGCTTATAATAAGAACAAGTAGCTTTCTTGGATTCTGCATCTTTGGATTTTACCATTATCGGAAATTTTACCCTTCACCAGACTATCCATTCACGTGAAATCACTTTTTTATTCACCCTATTCCCTCTGCTTCACTTTTTGTTATCAAGTAAGATCTATGACTTACTTGTAGTTTCATTTAATAAATTTGCAAGCAAAATCCGATCCCGCATTTTGCTAAATCCTACCCTCTGATGAGAAGGAAAGTATTTCTTCGAAACTCCGCGGATTAAGGACTATCCACTTATTTAGTGATTCGTTTTTAAAATTAAATATGTTTTTAACATTTTTTTGTTAACATGTTTTATTAACTACTTGTTCTTATATATATATATATATATATATATATATATATATATATATATATATATATATATATACATATTCTTATATATATATCATATATATATGTGTATGTATATATATACATATTCTTATATATATATTATATATATATATACATATTCTTATATATATATATGTATATATATATTATTAACTACTTGTTCTTATATATATATATACATATATATTATATATATATATGTATATATATACATATTCTTATATATATTATATATATACATATTCTTATATATATTATATATATGTATATATATACATATTCTTATATATATATTATATATATACATATTCTTATATATATTATATATATGTATATATATATACATATTCTTATATATATATTATATATATGTATATATATATGCATATTCTTATATATATATATATTATATATATATGTATACATATATACATTCTTATATATATCATATACATATACATATTCTTATATATATATACATACATATACATATATATATATATATATATATATATATATATATATATATATATATATATTTATTTATTTTGGGTTTTAGACTGTAGGACTTCTTGTTTGTGGTCGACATGGTGTGTGTGGGCCGCGGTGTTATATCTGTGGAAAAACAATTACATATAATACACACACGCGCGCACACACACACACACACACACACATATATATATATATATATATATATATATATATATATATATATATCAGTAAATATATATATATATATATATTTATATATACATTTTTTTCTTCTTTTTTAATATGATTATCGAATATCACAAAACATGGCCGTGGCATAATCTTAATTTTTTTTCTTTTTTTTTTTTTTGACATTTCAAAGAACTCAGAAAATCCTAATTAGCTTGATAGTGTTTTTAAGTGTCTGTCGCTTGTTGCAGAACCAAACCCTGACCACTTCTCTGTCATAGTTTAGTTTTTCAGAAAGTTCTGTCAGCTCAGCACCTGAATTTAATAAAAACAGAAACTTTCAGTATAGACCTTCGGACAGATTTCTTTTTTTTAACATATTATTATTATAGATTTATATTATTTTTTTTCCCTCCGTATATCTATCCATATATTTAGAAAAGTGAGAATGTGTGTGTGTTGTGTGAGGACACTTCTCAACCTATATACTCTACGAATGTTTGAACTACAGACTTGAAATTTGGTATATAGAGTATTCTGACACGTGGAAAACTTTATAATCCGTTTTCAATCGGACAAAAGGGCTGCTAAGGAGTAAAAACTGAAAAATTGATACGGGGGGAGGGATGATTACATTTTTATCTGTTTTCAACTGTTTCACGACTGCGCATGCCCTTTATATAATAGATTATCTTTTTTATTTTTTTGACATATTGTTTTTTATTGTTTGGTGACAGATGATGCGACTTATCGGTCAGAATGAAACTGTCATAATCAAAAAAAAATTTTGAATGTCAAAATTCAAGACAACCCCCATTTCATCGTGATTAGCACAACATACAGTCTTTGTATAATATTGTATATTATTATTGTAAATTATTGTATATTTTGTATACTTTATATATTATTGTATATTATTATTGTATACTAGCATTGATACCCAGCGTTGCCAGGGTCGAAATAAAGTTCGGTTTCGCCATACCTTCTATACTAAGAATATTGATCAGTTTTTCATTATTATATGTCAACTCCATCGTTACCCCAACAAAAATTTCAAAAATAAAAGAACGAATGAAAGCACGAAAATATAATCCCCCCCACCCCCGAAAAAAGAAGTACGTGACAAACTCTCCACCAGATATTTCGGCAGAATGGATACGAAGAGAAGCTATTCTCCGGATATTGAGCACATTTTTATGACTATATTCCAGTTTAAGCGAATTTCTTTTATGCTACCTCAGTCTAGAAAGATTTGCTTTACGGTCTGTTGCAACGAAAACAAACTGTAAATAATTCAGTTTCAAAAAAAAAAAAAGTAGAATTTGTGTTAACCGAAATACACGTTTTTTATGTTATAAAAATGATGAGTTATGACTAATTGCGTTATTAAAAGAAAAAAAAGCAGTTACGATGTAAAAAAATGTGAAGAAAAAAAACTGGTAAAAAAACGTAAATGAAAGTGTTTTTTTTTTTGCTTTTGTTTTAAATAAAGAATCGTAGTTGAACTGGATTGTTTGTTTATTTTAAAATAAAAATCGACTGGAATACAACGTTAATCGCGAAATCACATTGAAAATTATTTTATTTAAACTAATTTGAAAAATAATGCTTTAAAGTTTTTAGTTTTAATATCCGCCGAAAAAAAAAAAAAAAAAAGAACAAAGTTCGCGCCAAGGGGAAATAACTCAAACCGGTTTATAAAAAAATCGATGTCGGTAAAAATAAATTGAATTAAATATTTTATCAATATAAATAAAATTTAAATAACAAACTTAAATAGAACACCTAAAGCACTTATCTCACTATAAACAATAACTAACACACCGCTATTTAATAAAATCGATTTTCCTTAATGTAATATGCAAATGACGTCACCTCTTAATCGTATATTTTGCAAGAATGATACTATATGTAGGAATGAAAAGAAATGGATCTTTTGAATTAAAAAAAAAAACATTTTTCTGTCTACACGGAATTATTTTTTCGAGTTAAAAGCTTATTGAAATTACGAAATTATTTTATTTGGTGAAGAGTTTATTCATATGCTTCAAAGTTTCTAGGGGGAGATAACTCTACGTCTTTAAAAAAAGTCGATATCGGAAATAATTCCAAACAAATTAAATTAAATATATTATCAATGTTTTTTAAATAGAACATTAAAAACAATTACCTTGCTAGAAACATTAACTAACATACCGCTATTTAATAACATCGATTTTCCTTAATGTAATATGCAAATGACGTCACCTCTTAATCGTATATTTTGCAAGAATCATACTATATATAGAAATGGATGAAACATTAAAGTAATGGATCTTTTGTATATATTAATCAAATTGTGAACAAACAAACAGACAGACAAGAATACGAATTTATATATATAGATTATTATTGTATATTATTACAACCTTGTGGTTATATGATGTTGGTACAACACCTGAATATGTTGATGTCCCTCTTTATCTAACTTCTATCAAGCCCCACAAGGGCGGGAGTACAGCCGGTGCAACGCACTAGGGGCCATAAGAGTCTAGAGGGCCCATGAATGTCAACATTCAAAACTGAAATGGACAATTATGCATGATTTTTTTTTTATTGTCGCCTTGAAGCTAAAAGTGAATTCCAATTGCCCTATCACAATCACGGACAATACATTGGACAATACATATCATTAGATAATAAGCATCGTAGTAAGATTCATTATCTAAATAATTTGCCTGCAGGACATCCGCTATTCCGTTAGAAAGTAAAGAAATACGTTTCAGAATATTTTTTTCCTCTCAAGGGGCCTACCACATCATACGTGTCCCACGAAAGACCTACAGAATGTGTAGATATCCTTATCTTTTTATCTTCTATTATATAAATCTCAAACGGCTGTTAGTATGTATGTTATTTTGTTTCGCTAAAACTTTCGACACACGCGACTAACACTGACAAAATTAGTATCGTTTGAAAGCTTAGTCTTTCAGCCAACAAATATCCCAAAATTGGCCCCAAAGATTCATTTTTCACCGTCAACTGGGCCGTTTTTTACAATGATGAGTCACTTTTTTTCGTCAACATTTTTCCAAAGTCATCATACGCCTTGCAATGACTAAGCTTAATTTGAACGGCGGCGACGTCGTATGTGGGTGCAGCGACTAAACAGTTCTTTTTTTTTTCACTTCCTTTTCCTTTTAGCATTACAGGTTCGAGCCTGCCTGCTACTTTTTTTTGCGCTCGCACGGGTACTTGCTGCTATTTACATTTTTTTGTAGTGGGTTAGTTTGTTTGAAACATTTTTTTAGGGCTCCGTTGATCAATACCCTTACCATAAAACCTTTCCACACCCAGGCAACGCCGGGTACCCCCGCTAGTTCCGTATTTTTTGATCTTATGAATCCGCGTTTATTTATTATCTGATCTTCCATAGTCGGGTCCGTAGCGATTGGTATATATATATTATTCCTTAATTGGAATTCATTTTTGAGATGAGCATTATATATATATCAATTTATTTTTATTTCGGACTATTGTTCTCATCTTTATTAGTTGTTGTTTTCATCTTTATTGGTTGTTGTCTTTCCCGACGTTTTGACCAACTATTCCTCTGGCCTTTGTCTCCAACCGCGACGGATGAGAACTTCGAATCTCCTAACTGCATTTTCAGCAATGACTGCCATCCGTAGTTCAAAAATGAATTCCAATTAAGCAATAATATATATACCAATCGGTACGGACCTGACTATGGAAGATCAAATAATAAATAAACGTGGATGCATAAGATCGAAGAATCCAACATTGATCGTCCTTCGGGGCCCGTGGCGTAGTTGATAGAGACGTTGAATCTCTACTGTTCCAGATGGATATTGTCTGAAGATAGCGGTTTCAATCCTACCCAAAGCGGTTTACTTAGCCAAAAAAACGTGGTGAGACGACAACAACTACGGATGGCAGTGATTGCTGAGAATGCAGTTAGGAGATTTGAAGTTCCTATCCGTCGTGGTTACCAATTTCCGAAGGCCAGAGAAATAGTTGGCCGAAAGGTCGTGAAAAATAACAACTAATAAAGATGAAAACAACAACTAATAAACAAAACAAAAATAAAATTAATGTTTTATGTTTATGTTTTGTCATGTTTAAGTTTTGTTATGTTTATCTTTTGTTATGTTTACGGTTTGTTATGTTTATGTTTTGTTATGTTTACGTTTTTGTTATGTTTATGTTTTGTTATGTTTTTGTTATGCTTATGTTTTGTTATATTTATGCTTTGTTATGTTTTGTTATGTTTATGGTTTGTTATGTTTATGTTTTTTATGTTTACGTTTTTGTTATGTTTATGTTTTTATGTTTACGTTTTTGTTATGTTTATGTTTTTATGTTTACGTTTTTGTTATGTTTATGTTTTTTATGTTTACGTTTTTGTTATGTTTAGCGAATATTGGCCTTACAGAAGTACAGGATACTTTCAGGCATTAGTAGCTTTCTAGCACGGTAGAGAGAGCCAACCTTCTTCGCAGCTGTCTTGGCAATGCTCTCAATGTATCTGTTCCAGTTCATGTTCCCTGTGAACGCTAGGCCGAGGAGTTTGAAAGAAGTACTTTCAGGTAATGTGTTTTTGGCCATTACTATTGGTGGTAGAGAAGGTTTCTTGTAATACTTGAAGGAAACAAGCTTAGTCTTGGCAGCATTGAATGTGACCATCCATTTTTGTCCCCATTCCACTACAGATTGGAGGTCATCCTCTAGTGTTTCTGCCATTTTCTTAGATATGTGTTCATTTGTTTTCCCCTCATGCCTGTTATAGAGCGTGGTGTCATCAGCAAATATATCCATTGGAAAAACAAACAACATTATAAACTATATTTTTAATCAAAAACAAATTTAGAACTTGTTGTCTACTTATTTGAAGATTATATAAAAATCATTTAGTTAAAAAAAATATGTAATGAACGATATTGTAGCTTGTTCAAAGCATTGTGCAGATTGTATAAACAGTTGAATTTTTTGAAGGCGAAGACAACAGTTTTTATTATTATTTTTATTTTTTTTGGAAATCGCTCCAGACAATGCATGAATCCACTTGATGCAAATAACTAAAAAAATAAAACCATTGATAAGTATTACATGGATAGATCCGACCTAGAAAACAGCAATTCTTTCCCCTTTTTTCAAAAACATTGTTTATGGAATGTGAGGACTAAAGGAGCAAATAAGAGAAGTGAGAGCTACAAGGTGGACGAAAGTAAATCCAAGTTTCACTTTCTATTTTTCTGATTGAAAACACCGTTGGATATGAGACAAATGACAATATTGAGGAATTTATGTAATGTTTTTTTTTAATGTTTTTATAATGTTTTATGCTATGTTATTTTTTTAATTGATAAAATACGTTTCCAGTTAAAAAATAGCCACAGACTTAGGTACAACTCGAACTCGGCTCCAGCAAGTGTGAAAAGAAACATGTTACCGATATATATAAGATATAAAAAATTTAACAAAATTCGTCTCTTGCTTTCTTCTTCCTCAATAAGGGGGTCCTCTTCCTATCGCTTTTTTGTCAGCCAATCAGATATTTCTATTTGCTTACAAAATGAGGAAACCCCCAAAACACTATCATAATAATAATAATAATAATAATAATAATAATAATAATAATAATCGTATATAAATATATATATAGTTTCTTATAAAATATTTTTACAAAATTTTCAAAACTTTGATATGTTGACGAAATTATTCTTTTCTTTTTCAAACAATGTTGATTTAACAAAATCGATAACATGTGCCTAACTTGATCTTTTTTATTCAATGTTTTAATTCTTTTTTGTCGAGGCAAGAGTTATTTCCATTGGGGAGAAATTGGTTCACAGGCCAAAGTTATTTTGAGGGTAAACTTGTGAAAATTAAAGATTTAAGGGAATGCAAAAAAAAGGCCTTAAAAAGTGATGATTACCCAAGTGATTATCAATGGTTGTATTCATAATTCTGAATTTTTTAGATGAGTAAAGATTTCTCTGTATTATTTGTATTAATCGGACTAGTGTTCTCAGTTTGAGTGTTATTGGCATAACGCTTCAGTCGATGTAACTTCCGACCTTTTTCAGGTGTATAAATCGCCATGTTGACAGAGGGAAAAGAGGAGTAACTCTACACTTTCAAGGTTTCTCGCTGAAAATTTATTTAAAGAAATAGAAAGTTAATAAAAATTATCAAACCAAACATTAGAAAATATTATTTCTAAGTTATTTATCAAAATTTATTATTCTAAATTATTTATTAAAATTTATTATTTCTAAATTATTTATTAAAATTTATTATTCCAAATTATTTATTAAAATTTATTATTTCAAAATAATTTATTAAAATTTATTATTTCTAAATTATTTATCAAAATTGATTATTTCTAAATTATTTATTAAAATTTATTATTTCTAAATTATTTATTAAAATTTATTATTCTAAGTTATTTATTAAAATTGATTATTCTAAATTATTTATTAATATTTATTATTTCTAAATTATTTATTAAAATTTATTATTTCAAAATAATTTATTAAAATTTATTATTTCTAAATTATTTATCAAAATTGATTATTTCTAAATTATTTATTAAAATTGATTATTTCTAAATTATTTATTAAAATTGATTATTTCTAAATTATTTATTAAAATTTATTATTCTAAGTTATTTATTAAAATTGATTATTCTAAATTATTTATTAAAATTGATTATTTCTAAATTATTTATTAAAATTTATTATTCTAAATTATTTATTAAAATTTATTATTCTAAATTATTTAGTAAAATTTATTATTTCTAAATTATTTATTAAAATTTATTATTCTAAATTATTTATTAATATTTATTATTCTAAATTATGTATTAACATTTTTTATTCTAAATTATTTATTAAAATTTATTGTTCTAAATTATTTATTAAAATTTATTGTTCTAAATTATTTACTAAATTTATTATTCTAAATTATTTATCAAAATTTATTATTTCTAAATTATTTATTAAAATTTATTATTTCTAAATTATTTATTAAAATTTATTATTTCTTAATTATTTATCAAAATTTATTATTTCTTAATTATTTATTAAAATTTATTATTTCTAAATTATTTATTTGTATTATATAATACAAAGAGAAGAAGGGGCTAATCAAGCGGAAATTTCGGTCGATTTCAACTTCAGGTGTATCTTGTCAAAATTGGGAATCCTTGTGTCAAACTCGGGAATCCTTGTGTCGAACTCGGGAATCTGCACAGAAATTCGAACAGAACCCTTTATTTAATCTATAAGGGTATCATGCTCTCGTTCTGTCAGACATGACTGCGTATAAGTCCTAAAAAAATTCACAACTGTATTTTGAGCATTGCTTGCACTGAGGATTGAACCTTCAACCTCTGAAAGAGTGCAGCTTTACAACTGAATTTTACCAAGTACATTATCTACTATGCCATGGGAATTTGAAGATTCAAGAGTTCGATAGAAAAATCACCGAGTTTTACAAGATACACCTAAAGAAGGTCGGAGGCTGCATCAACTGAAACATTGTGAAAATAATACTTAAGATGAGAACAGTAATCTGAAGAATTCACATAGGAAAACGAATAATCAGTCCTCATCTCAAAAAATTCGGAAACGCTGATTCTGTACTTTAGTAAATACACATTCTTGTGAATATGCCTCCGTGTTGTCTTATTTATTATTCGCCTTTCAAGGTTACAACAGTCGAGTCCATAAAGTCACAAAATACGTTTGAGCACTATCACAACATAAGAATTATTTAAATACCAACGACAATATTAACCCTTTAAAATTGTACTTTCAAGTCACCTTTCAAAAAAAAAAAAAAAAATAGAAAATATTTCTTACTCTTATATGGCTTATC
>NC_136519.1:5715188-5720188 GCF_053919585.1 Euprymna scolopes
TTTTTAAAGTGCACCAAAATGTACATTACATAAAATGAATCCAAGGTAATTTTTTGATTCAATTAAATTAAATTTTTCTACCTTACTTTGTAAAATTTATAAAAGTGCACTTTGAAGATAAATAAATTTCAAATTAAATCTTGTACCTTTATTTTTAAAGCCTATAGTAAAAACATTTTGTTTAACAATTTTCATGCCTTGGATGAAATGCTTTTCTAACTTGCACTTGTATCTTATCTTTTTAAGGTTATATTTTAAAACTCCCCTTCTCTTTATTTCAATTTGTAGTTCTCCTCACACCACCACTAATTTTTGCAACCTCCTATTTGTATTATTACAGGTCTGAATATTCTCTCTGTTTCAGTTTGTATTGCTCCTCACACCACAACTCATTTTTTGCAACCCCCTCTTTGTAATACAGGTCTGAATAATGAGAAAATCTGAATTTTTTTAAACAAAAACTTTAAAATAACTTTTTTAGATTAAATTTTTTAAAACTTCGTTCAGAATGGAAAATCTTTAAAATTTAATAAGGAACATATTTCATATAGGTTTCATTAACAAATATTCAGTACACAACGAGAAAAATAGAGATGAAAGTTTCAAAAGGACTGTATAACTGGTTACGGTCAATAGTAGTCCTCGCCAGTGAAAGTCTTTATTATTGTTATTCTATTATTATTATTATTATTTAAAACATTTTGTGTCCTGCTCTTTTGCGTGAGGACTAATATATATATATATATATATATATATATATATATATATATATATATATATATATATATATATATATATATATATATATAATTTTGCAAGCAAAATTCGATCCCACATTTTGCTAATCCCTACCCTCTGATGAGAAGGAAGGTATTTCTTTGAAACTCCACAGATTAAGGACTACCAAATTATTTTGTGCTGTCCTTTAAAATTAAATGTTTTTAACTTTTTTCAAAGTATTTTTTAACATGTTTTATTAACTACTTGTTCTTATATATATATATATATGTATATATATATATATATATATATGTATATATGTATATATATATATTTATATATATATGCATATATATATATGCATATATATATATATATATATGCATATATATATGCATATATATATATATATATATATATATATATATGTATGTGTGTGTGTGTGTGTGTGTGTGTGTGTGCACATATGCATTTAAAAAGAAATTGTTTTTATCCAGGGAGTCACCACATCATGCCTCGAATGCCACTCGAGAATAAAAATTACAGCATAATAATCGTTAGTGGAGGAAATTTGGTAGAATTTGATTATTTAAGGGCACAACCTAACAAGAACTTGTTTACATTGGATTTGAAAATGACCATAAAAGCAGACCAGCGAGACAGAGCTCCACAGGCGGGCAGTACCATGAAAAAATCTTTGTTCATGGAATTTGCATTTTGATTAAGGCACAGATAGACAGTGCTTGAAATTGTTGATAGTGTTTTTTTGTGAAAGTTTGGCGGGAGGGGGGGGGCGGAATACAGATTGAAGCTCAGATGAGCACTTGCCATGGAAATAACGATAAAGCAGAGACAGACTCCCAAAATCTTCTTTGTGGGAAATACATTGCAGGGAGGAGTAAAGGATATCACCTAGTATGTTTCAAAGCCAGCTTTGAACTTTGTCAAAGCAGGATATTCCAGTCATATACGTAACAATCCAATTAAGATATTGTTGATATAAATATGTGTGTGTGCGTGTGTGTGTGTGTGCGTGTGTGTGTGCGTGTGTGTGTGTGTGTGCGTGTGTGTGTGCGTGTGTGTGTGCGTGTGGTTAGTGGTATTTCTAAATTGTTGATGACTCTTCTGAATTCAGCTTCTAAAAATGGTCTTAATGATCGGCTTAATTTGATCTTTCTATCTTCCAATCATAATAATAATAATAATAATAATAATAATAATAATAATAATAATAATAATAATGATAACAATGATCCAAATTATTAATCACCGTCTCTTTAGATGGCCACTGTCTGCGGCATTCATTAGTCCATTCTATTTGCCACAAAGTAGACGAAGAGAACAAACTCTTGATGGCATCGAACCACCAAAAGATTTAAAGATTCTTTGCATCGTTTTTTTTTTACTGACCATCGTCCGTTTTCCATTACAAATTATACTCTATTGTAGAGCAAGCAGGCGACGTAGATATGGCAAAAAGGAAGATAAAGAAGAAAATTGTGTCGGTTTTGTGGTCAGCTATAAATGGACTTGTAATCTCGACTGGTCAAATCAATGCGTTTTCACCAGCTTAACCCCCGTTAACTGCACCCAACCCTCACCATGTCTGGTGTGTTTAAGACAGCTTTTTTTTTTTTTTTTTATAAAAACTATTCTGGAGATTCCTCAATACGAGTACGCCAGATACAGTGTGGAATGATAAAATTACCGCCCTAGAAAAGATGACATGATTCCATTTCCGTTTGATAAAAACCGTTTTTTTTTTTGTTTTTTTTTTTGCAGACCACCTACTAGTTGGCCAGTTGTGTACACATCCGAAGAGCGATAGGAGCTTTCTATCATGTCTGAAAGTGACACAATGTTTAACGAGTGAAATCAGAGATGCGCTACTGTACAACTCTTGCTCTTTACCGATCCAAGTTGTGACAACAGGACCATTGCCAGCACCCTCAAAATGCAAATTCGGACGGTTCAATACTTGAAGGCACAGCTCAATGAAGTTTCTGGCCACAGTTATGGTTTTTGGTGTGGTTTCAGGTGAGGGCCACCTCCTGTCACCTCACATCTTTGAAGTCAGTTTGAAAGTCAACAACAAAGTGTACCTGGATGTGCTGAAGAGTGTGGCGATCCCCTAGTGCAATCAGGTAGCCGCCGGCAGACCCTGGGTATGACAGCAGGACTCAGTGCTGGCCCACAATTCTGAAAAGACCCAGGCTTGGCTTCAGAAGGAGTGCTACAACTTTGCACTCTTCTCTCACTGGCCCCTCTCCTCATCCAACCTCAATCTGCTGGAATACTTCATTTAGTCATACATCAAATGACCTCCCACAACTCCAAAGCCAGCCTGATCGCTGCCATCTGCTGAGTATTTGCCAAGCTCCTGCCGGCGCTTGTGAAAAAGGCATGCTCCCAGCTCCGGACCCACATCGAGGCGATGATTGAGGTTGAAGATGACAAAATTAAAAAGATGTCAGCTCTACTACATAATCAAGTTACCTGAATTGAATTTTTCAATAAAAGTTTTAAAATAAAGCATTGTTTTCTTTAGAACAACAAATTTATCATTCCACCATATATATATATAATTATTTTCTTATTATAATAATTAAATACCTACAGACACTAGTGTTTCATCCTTTCGGGAATCTTCAGTGTAGGGTGTCACGAACGATTCGAACTCAGCAATATGAGACTTCTCTGGCTCGATTAGAAAAGACCGTATCCATTCGGCTACCATTAACCGCGTGAAATAAGGTTGAATTTAAGCATTTTAATTTTAAATGTTCTTTACGTCAGTCAGACAGTGATCTAATCGTTATACGATGATCTATGCATAAGACCGAGTATATATATATATATATATATATATATATATATATACCCGGTTAAAGGTACTCAATAGTGATACTAATGAATTTAACGAGATTATTAAGAGTGCTCAGTAAAAGAAGAGATCAATATAAACAAGTTTACATGGTTGCGCCACTGGACGTGTTAATGTTTCGGACAAATGGTTGGTTAAAACCAAAAATCCTCGTCAGGTAACCTAACAAATGGTTGCTTTCCGCAGAAGAAACCAGTCCTCAGAAAAAACGTTTTTCCTGGAGCCTGAGTGACAACAAGTCTCCCTAGATTTGCAGGAGTCTCCACTTTTTTTGATAACTTTTGCAAATTAATTTGTCACTAGAATTTCGGTGGAAGTAAGCCTTCCCAAGCCTCTCCGCTCTCATCCACTAATAATGAGAGTCTGGTTAGTCTTTCTCTCTTCGATCTTTCCATCCTTCCTAACCCTTGACGGTGCCAGGGATAACTTACAATTATACGGTTTTCTTCATTCCATTATATCTTTGTTTTACAGTTTAACTTCTGACACAATCAAAGTTGACGGAGAAAATCTTCCATATATAATTCAGTATCTGTATGTATAAGTGACGGGACGATAGCAATATTTTTCCTGATTCCAATACAATTACCGATTCCGTACTAAATTCCTGATGCCGATACAATTACCGATTCCATTTCCGATTCTTTATAAATCTCTAAATATTTAACTGTATAGTTGTATTTTTTCTCTGATTACTGTAAAACCACACATGTTAAATGTGCAAATATTTTTCTAAACGTAAAAATATAATTATGGGGGACGATCTATCGATTTTAGCTTCACTGGTGGTTTAAAATTAATAAATGTTTATTATTTTATCATTATTACCAGCAAGGCAAGATTTAGCTTTAAACAAAATATTAAAAAAAAGGACAATTAAAAGAATCGTTTTGGCATTGGAAAATTGGTACAAATTTTTCCGCTTCTGACGCCAATTCCGATACCCTCAAATATTCTGATTTTTCTGATTCCGATTAATCATCCCAACACTAATATATATATATGTCATGTACATCTATATATATATATGTATATACATGTATGTATATATGTATATGTCTGCACCATGTGTGCCAAAGAATGCCAGAGTTTGGCTTGGCTTAAAAGCCACTTTCATGCGGCTCACCGCTGATCTGTTTTCATGTCTTCAATTTTCCAACGCTATATCAAGTAATGGCAATATTCGAGAACGAATTTGCTGCATATATATATATATATATATATATATATATATATATATATATATATATATATATATATATATATATATAGTCCATCTATGAATTCTGACTATGCTAGTTGGATATTTCCTCTCTTTTAGGATTTTCCTCTAGCTGAAACAATATGTAAACTCATTCTGGACTCACAGTAATAAATTTCCTATATATATATATAT
>NC_136519.1:5725188-5782688 GCF_053919585.1 Euprymna scolopes
TTATATCAATTTGAAATAAGTTAAATTTTATTAACTGTGTAATAATTTATATCAATTTGAAATAAGTTAAATTTTATTAACTGGGCAATAATTTATATCAATTTGAAATAAGTTAAATTTTATTAACTGTGTAATAATTTATATCAATTTGAAATAAGTTTAATTTTATTAACTGGGTAATAATTTATATCAATTTGAAATAAGTTAAATTTTATTAACTGTGTAATAATTTATATCAATTTGAAATAAGTTAAATTTTATTAACTGTGTAATAATTTATATCAATTTGAAATAAGTTAAATTTTATTAACTGGGTAATAATTTATATCAATTTGAAGTAAGTTAAATTTTATTAACTGTGTCATAATTTATATCAATTTGAAATAAGTTAAATTTTATTAACTGTGTAATAATTTATATCAATTTGAAGTAAGTTAAATTTTATTAACTGGGTAATAATTTATATCAATTTGAAATAAGTTAAATTTTATTAACTGTGTAATAATTTATATCAATTTGAAATAAGTTAAATTTTATAAACTGTGTAATAATTTATATCAATTTGAAATAAGTTAAATTTTATTAACTGTGTAATAATTTATATCAATTTGAAATAAGTTAAATTTTATAAACTGTGTAATAATTTATATCAATTTGAAATAAGTTAAATTTTATAAACTGTGTAATAATTTATATCAATTTTAAATAAGTTTAATTTTATTAACTGTGTAATAATTTATATCAATTTGAAATAAGTTAAATTTTATTAACTGTGTAATAATTTATATCAATTTGAAATAAGTTAAATTTTATAAACTGTGTAATAATTTATATCAATTTGAAATAAGTTAAATTTTATAAACTGTGTAATAATTTATATCAATTTGAAATAAGTTAAATTTTATTAACTGTGTAATAATTTATATCAATTTGAAATAAGTTAAATTTTATAAACTGTGTAATAATTTATATCAATTTTAAATAAGTTTAATTTTATTAACTGTGTAATAATTTATATCAATTTGAAATAACTTAAATTTTATAAACTTTGTTATAATTTATATCAATTTGAAATAAGTTTAATTTTATTAACTGTGCAATAATTTATATCAATTTGAAATAAGTTAAATTTTATTAACTGGGCAATAATTTATATCAACTTGAAATAAGTTAAATTTTATTAACTGTGTAATAATTTATATCAATTTGAAGTAAGTTAAATTTTATTAACTGTGCAATAATTTATATCAATTTGAAATAAGTTAAATTTTATTAACTGTGTAATAATTTATATCAATTTGAAATAAGTTAAATTTTATTAACTGTGTAATAATTTATATCAATTTGAAATAAGTTAAATTTTATTAACTGGGTAATAATTTATATCAATTTGAAATAAGTTAAATTTTATTAACTGTGTAATAATTTATATCAATTTGAAATAAGTTAAATTTTATTAACTGGGCAATAATTTATATCAATTTGAAATAAGTTAAATTTTATTAACTGTGTAATAATTTATATCAATTTGAAATAAGTTTAATTTTATTAACTGGGTAATAATTTATATCAATTTGAAATAAGTTAAATTTTATTAACTGTGTAATAATTTATATCAATTTGAAATAAGTTAAATTTTATTAACTGTGTAATAATTTATATCAATTTGAAATAAGTTAAATTTTATTAACTGGGTAATAATTTATATCAATTTGAAGTAAGTTAAATTTTATTAACTGTGTAATAATTTATATCAATTTGAAATAAGTTAAATTTTATTAACTGTGTAATAATTTATATCAATTTGAAGTAAGTTAAATTTTATTAACTGTGTCATAATTTATATCAATTTGAAATAAGTTAAATTTTATTAACTGTGTAATAATTTATATCAATTTGAAGTAAGTTAAATTTTATTAACTGGGTAATAATTTATATCAATTTGAAATAAGTTAAATTTTATTAACTGTGTAATAATTTATATCAATTTGAAATAAGTTAAATTTTATTAACTGTGTCATAATTTATATCAATTTGAAATAAGTTAAATTTTATTAACTGTGTAATAATTTATATCAATTTGAAGTAAGTTAAATTTTATTAACTGTGTAATAATTTATATCAATTTGAAATAAGTTAAATTTTATTAACTGGGTAATAATTTATATCAATTTGAAATAAGTTAAATTTTATTAACTGTGTAATAATTTATATCAATTTGAAATAAGTTAAATTTTATTAACTGTGTAATAATTTATATCAATTTGAAATAAGTTAAATTTTATTAACTGTGCAATAATTTATATCAATTTGAAATAAGTTAAATTTATTAACTGTGTAATAATTTATATCAATTTGAAGTAAGTTAAATTTTATTAACTGTGCAATAATTTATATCAATTTGAAATAAGTTAAATTTTATTAACTGTGCAATAATTTATATCAATTTGAAATAAGTTAAATTTTATTAACTGTGTAATAATTTATATCAATTTGAAGTAAGTTAAAATTTATTAACTGTGCAATAATTTATATCAATTTGAAATAAGTTAAATTTTATTAACTGTGTAATAATTTATATCAATTTGAAATAAGTTAAATTTTATTAACTGGGTAATAATTTATATCAATTTGAAGTAAGTTAAATTTTATTAACTGTGCAATAATTTATATCAATTTGAAATAAGTTAAATTTTATTAACTGGGTAATAATTTATATCAATTTGAAATAAGTTAAATTTTATTAACTGTGTAATAATTTATATCAATTTGAAGTAAGTTAAATTTTATTAACTGTGTAATAATTTATATCAATTTGAAGTAAGTTAAATTTTATTAACTGTGTAATAATTTATATCAATTTGAAATAAGTTAAATTTTATTAACTGTGTAATAATTTATATCAATTTGAAATAAGTTAAATTTTATTAACTGGGCAATAATTTATATCAATTTGAAATAAGTTAAATTTTATTAACTGTGTAATAATTTATATCAATTTGAAGTAAGTTAAATTTTATTAACTGTGCAATAATTTATATCAATTTGAAATAAGTTAAATTTTATTAACTGTGTAATAATTTATATCAATTTGAAATAAGTTAAATTTTATTAACTGTGTCATAATTTATATCAATTTGAAGTAAGTTAAAATTTATTAACTGTGCAATAATTTATATCAATTTGAAGTAAGTTAAAATTTATTAACTGTGTAATAATTTATATCAATTTGAAATAAGTTAAATTTTATTAACTGTGTAATAATTTATATCAATTTGAAATAAGTTAAATTTTATTAACTGTGTAATAATTTATATCAATTTGAAATAAGTTAAATTTTATTAACTGTGCAATAATTCATATCAATTTGAAGTAAGTTAAAATTTATTAACTGTGTAATAATTTATATCAATTTGAAGTAAGTTAAAATTTATTAACTGTGCAATAATTTATATCAATTTGAAATAAGTTAAATTTTATTAACTGTGTAATAATTTATATCAATTTGAAATAAGTTAAATTTTATTAACTGGGTAATAATTTATATCAATTTGAAGTAAGTTAAATTTTATTAACTGTGCAATAATTTATATCAATTTGAAATAAGTTAAATTTTATTAACTGTGTAATAATTTATATCAATTTGAAATAAGTTAAATTTTATTAACTGTGCAATAATTTATATCAATTTGAAGTAAGTTAAAATTTATTAACTGTGTAATAATTTATATCAATTTGAAGTACGTTAAAATTTATTAACTGTGCAATAATTTATATCAATTTGAAATAAGTTAAATTTTATTAACTGTGTAATAATTTATATCAATTTGAAATAAGTTAAATTTTATTAACTGGGTAATAATTTATATCAATTTGAAGTAAGTTAAATTTTATTAACTGTGTAATAATTTATATCAATTTGAAATAAGTTAAATTTTATTAACTGGGTAATAATTTATATCAATTTGAAATAAGTTAAATTTTATTAACTGTGTAATAATTTATATCAATTTGAAGTAAGTTAAAATTTATTAACTGTGTAATAATTTATATCAATTTGAAATAAGTTAAATTTTATTAACTGTGTAATAATTTATATCAATTTGAAGTAAGTTAAAATTTATTAACTGTGTAATAATTTATATCAATTTGAAATAAGTTAAATTTTATTAACTGTGTAATAATTTATATCAATTTGAAGTAAGTTAAATTTTATTAACTGTGTAATAATTTATATCAATTTGAAATAAGTTAAATTTTATTAACTGTGTAATAATTTATATCAATTTGAAATAAGTTAAATTTTATTAACTGTGTAATAATTTATATCAATTTGAAGTAAGTTAAATTTTATTAACTGTGTAATAATTTATATCAATTTGAAATAAGTTAAATTTTATAAACTGTGTAATAATTTATATCAATTTGAAATAAATTAAATTTTATTAACTGTGTAATAATTTATATCAATTTGAAATAAGTTAAATTTTATTAACTGTGCAATAATTTATATCAATTTGAAGTAAGTTAAAATTTATTAACTGTGTAATAATTTTTATCCATTTGAAATAAGTTAAATTTTATTAACTGTGTAATAATTTATATCAATTTGAAGTAAGTTAAATTTTATTAACTGGGTAATAATTTATATCAATTTGAAATAAGTTAAATTTTATTAACTGGGTAATAATTTATATCAATTTGAAATAAGTTAAATTTTATTAACTGTGTAATAATTTATATCAATTTGAAATAAGTTAAATTTTATTAACTGTGTAATAATTTATATCAATTTGAAATAAGTTAAATTTTATTAACTGTGTAATAATTTATATCAATTTGAAATAAGTTAAATTTTATTAACTGTGCAATAATTTATATCAATTTGAAATAAGTTAAATTTTATTAACTGTGTAATAATTTATATCAATTTGAAGTAAGTTAAATTTTATTAACTGTGCAATAATTTATATTAATTTGAAATAAGTTAAATTTTATTAACTGTGTAATAATTTATATCAATTTGAAATAAGTTAAATTTTATTAACTGTGTAATAATTTATATCAATTTGAAATAAGTTAAATTTTATTAACTGTGTAATAATTTATATCAATTTGAAATAAGTTAAATTTTATTAACTGTGCAATAATTTATATCAATTTGAAATAAGTTAAATTTTATTAACTGTGTAATAATTTATATCAATTTGAAATAAGTTAAAATTTATTAACTGTGTAATAATTTATATCAATTTGAAATAAGTTAAATTTTATTAACTGTGCAATAATTTATATCAATTTGAAATAAGTTAAATTTTATTAACTGTGTAATAATTTATATCAATTTGAAGTAAGTTAAATTTTATTAACTGTGCAATAATTTATATCAATTTGAAATAAGTTAAATTTTATTAACTGTGTAATAATTTATATCAATTTGAAGTAAGTTAAAATTTATTAACTGTGTAATAATTTATATCAATTTGAAATAAGTTAAATTTTATTAACTGTGCAATAATTTATATCAATTTGAAATAAGTTAAATTTTATTAACTGTGTAATAATTTATATCAATTTGAAATAAGTTAAATTTTATTAACTGTGCAATAATTTATATCAATTTGAAATAAGTTAAATTTTATTAACTGTGTAATAATTTATATCAATTTGAAGTAAGTTAAATTTTATTAACTGTGCAATAATTTATATCAATTTGAAGTAAGTTAAATTTTATTAACTGTGCAATAATTTATATCAATTTGAAATAAGTTAAATTTTATTAACTGTGTAATAATTTATATCAATTTGAAGTAAGTTAAATTTTATTAATTGTGTAATAATTTATATCAATTTAAAGTAAGTTAAATTTTATTAACTGTGTAATAATTTATATCAATTTGAAATAAGCTAAATTTTATTAACTGTGTAATAATTTATATCAATTTGAAATAAGTTAAATTTTATTAACTGTGTAATAATTTATATCAATTTGAAGTAAGTTAAATTTTATTAACTGTGCAATAATTTATATCAATTTTAAATAAGTTAAATTTTATTAACTGTGTAATAATTTATATCAATTTGAAATAAGTTAAATTTTATTAACTGTGTAATAATTTATATCAATTTGAAATAAGTTAAATTTTATTAACTGTGCAATAATTTATATCAATTTGAAATAAGTTAAATTTTATTAACTGTGCAATAATTTATATCAATTTGAAATACGTTAAATTTTATTAACTGTGTAATAATTTATATCAATTTGAAATAAGTTAAATTTTATTAACTGTGTAATAATTTATATCAATTTGAAATAAGTTAAATTTTATAAACTGTGTAATAATTTATATCAATTTGAAATAAGTTAAATTTTATTAACTGTGTAATAATGTATATCAATTTGAAATAAGTTTAATTTTATTAACTGTGCAATAATTTATATCAATTTGAAATAAGTTAAATTTTATTAACTGTGTAATAATTTATATCAATTTGAAATAAGTTAAATTTTATAAACTTTGTTATAATTTATATCAATTTGAAATAAGTTTAATTTTATTAACTGTGCAATAATTTATATCAATTTGAAATAAGTTAAATTTTATTAACTGTGCAATAATTTATATCAATTTGAAATAAGTTAAATTTTATTAACTGTGTAATAATTTATATCAATTTGAAATAAGTTAAATTTTATTAACTGTGCAATAATTTATATCAATTTGAAATAAGTTTAATTTTATTAACTGTGTAATAATTTATATCAATTTGAAATAAGTTTAATTTTATTAACTGTGTAATAATTTATATCAATTTTAAATAAGGTTAATTTTATTAACTGTGTAATAATTTATATCAATTTGAAATAAGTTAAATTTTATTAACTGTGTAATAATTTATATCAATTTGAAATAAGTTAAATTTTATTAACTGTGTAATAATTTATATCAATTTGAAGTAAGTTACATTTTATTAACTGTGTAATAATTTATATCAATTTGAAGTAAGTTAAATTTTATTAACTGTGCAATAATTTATATCAATTTGAAATAAGTTTAATTTTATTAACTGGGTAATAATTTATATCAATTTGAAATAAGTTAAATTTTATTAACTGTGCAATAATTTATATCAATTTGAAATAAGTTAAATTTTATTAACTGTGTAATAATTTATATCAATTTGAAGTAAGTTAAATTTTATTAACTGTGCAATAATTTATATCAATTTTAAATAAGTTAAATTTTATTAACTGTGTAATAATTTATATCAATTTGAAATAAGTTAAATTTTATTAACTGTGTAATAATTTATATCAATTTGAAATAAGTTAAATTTTATTAACTGTGTAATAATTTATATCAATTTGAAATAAGTTAAATTTTATAAACTGTGTAATAATTTATATCAATTTGAAATAAGTTAAATTTTATTAACTGTGTAATAATGTATATCAATTTGAAATAAGTTAAATTTTATTAACTGTGCAATAATTTATATCAATTTGAAATAAGTTAAATTTTATTAACTGTGTAATAATTTATATCAATTTGAAATAAGTTAAATTTTATTAACTGTGTAATAATTTATATCAATTTGAAATAAGTTAAATTTTATTAACTGTGTAATAATTTATATCAATTTGAAATAAGTTAAATTTTATAAACTTTGTTATAATTTATATGAATTTGAAATAAGTTTAATTTTATTAACTGTGCAATAATTTATATCAATTTGAAATAAGTTAAATTTTATTAACTGTGCAATAATTTATATCAATTTGAAATAAGTTAAATTTTATTAACTGTGTAATAATTTATATCAATTTGAAATAAGTTAAATTTTATTAACTGTGCAATAATTTGTATCAATTTGAAATAAGTTTAATTTTATTAACTGTGTAATAATTTATATCAATTTGAAATAAGTTTAATTTTATTAACTGTGTAATAATTTATATCAATTTTAAATAAGTTTAATTTTATTAACTGTGTAATAATTTATATCAATTTGAAATAAGTTAAATTTTATTAACTGTGTAATAATTTATATCAATTTGAAATAAGTTAAATTTTATTAACTGTGTAATAATTTATATCAATTTGAAATAAGTTAAATTTTATTAACTGTGTAATAATTTATATCAATTTGAAATAAGTTTAATTTTATTAACTGTGCAATAATTTATATCAATTTGAAATAAGTTAAATTTTATTAACTGTGCAATAATTTATATCAATTTGAAATAAGTTAAATTTTATTAACTGTGCAATAATTTATATCAATTTGAAGTAAGTTAAATTTTATTAACTGTGCAATAATTTATATCAATTTGAAATAAGTTAAATTTTATTAACTGTGCAATAATTTATATCAATTTGAAATAAGTTAAATTTTATTAACTGTGCAATAATTTATATCAATTTGAAATAAGTTAAATTTTATTAACTGTGCAATAATTTATATCAATTTGAAATAAGTTAAATTTTATTAACTGTGCAATAATTTATATCAATTTGAAATAAGTTAAATTTTATTAACTGTGTAATAATTTATATCAATTTGAAATAAGTTAAAAAAAAAACAAAAAATTAGAATTCTCCTATGAACAATTTGAGGTGTTTTTTTTATATTTTTTATAAGTTTTTATGAATAAACGCTAGTATGTACATAAAAATTTAACCCAAAAGATACATTTGAGCAAAAAGTTAAAACCGCCATGTTTTTCTTAAGTTTTCATTGGTAAGCAAGATTCCTTTTATCCAATCAGGATGGGATAAGTGTTTTACTCGTCCAATCAGAATGTGACTAGGTTTTTCCTTACCAACGACACCGTTTTTTTTTTTTTTGTTTATTAGCCATTTGGAATATTCCACTTTCCTTTTAAAGGGATGTCAGGATGATAATAGTCAAAGCAAATTAGTGCAGTAATATATAAATAATGCAAGAGAGCCACTGACACATGTGCAGCAGCAGTGACATCTCACATATGCAAATGAGCAAGTCGTGCATGAGGTGGCGTCACAGCAGAGGAAGAGGAGGGAAAGAAAAGCATAGAAAAAAGAACTACGTGGGCGACCAAAGGACATGGAAACATGAGAGGAACATTTAAGACAAAATGCAATCCAAACTTTGAACAAAAAAAAATGGTCAGACGACCGTGTGCCATTGGGCAAGCTGCAGACATAGCAGCAGAAAGAAAAAAGAGATTTAAAACCTGCATGATAAGAGGACAGGCAGACATACCAACATTGGGAGAAGAAAAAGCATGTGTTTGACACGGCAGTATTTTGTTAATAACAAGGTGAACTTTGGAAACAAAATGCAATGCACTGGTTGAAAAGCGCTGTTAATAAATGCCTTTTATTTCAATTAGAAAAAAAAAGCTTGTTCTTTGGTGACTGTCTTGGATACAATGTGTTGGGTCCGTTAAATATAACAACACCGTTAAAAAAGATTAACGATTACATTACAATAATAATAATAATAATAATAATAATAATAATAATAATAATAAAAACAATAATAATAATAATAATAAAAACAACAATAATAATAATAATAATAATAATAATAATAATGATAAAAACAATAATAATATATATAAAAAAAAATAATAATAGCAATAATAATAACAATAATAAAAACAATAATGAAAACAACAACAATAATAAAAACAATAATAATAATAATTACAATAATAAAAATAATAACAATAATAATAACAATACTAAAAATACAATAAAAACAATAATAATAAAAATAAAAATAATAATTACAATAATAAAAATAATAACAATAATAATAACAATAGTAAAAAAATAATAAAAACAATAATAATAAAAATAAAAATAATAATAAAAACAATAATAAAAATAATAGCAATAATAACAACAACAACAATAAAAACAATAATAATAAAAGCAATAATAAAAACAATAATAATAATAAGACATGATGCCCTTAACAAAAAATGCCAAGTCAGACATAATTCCACTAATACAGATAAAAGAATGAACCACCTAATGTATGTGGACGACCTGAAATCTTTTGTAAGGACAAAAAAAAAAAAAAAGAAGTAGAGATGCTAATAAACACAACCAGAATCTTCAGCCAGAATATCTGAATGGAATTTGGTATAGAAAAGTGTGCATTGCTAGTTATAAGAAGGGGAAAACTGAAAGTAACAGAAGGTATGAAATTATCCAACCAAATCGAGATCAAGGGATCAGGTGAATATGACATCTACAAATATTTGGGAGTTCTCAAAGAAAAGAAAAGAAAAATGGGAAGAGAAACAGCTACATGGGCGATTCATAAGGGTGACAAAAAAATGAGACTAATGACAAAACTTGGACATGGCCACAAAAAGGAAAACTAAATGGAGAAACTGACTCCCTAATAACAGCCACACAAGATAACACGATTAGAACCAATCACATCAAAGAAAAGATGGACAAAACAGGACAAAACAACAAATGCAGACACTGTGGACAAAGAGACGAAACAATAAACCACATAAGCAAATGCAGAAACTAGCCCAAAAAGAATACAAGAATAGACACGATCAATTCAGGAAAGCAGTACACTAGGAATTATGCAAACAACTGCATTTTGAACACCCAGAAAAATTGTACAAGCACAAACAGGCAGCAGTACTTAAAAAATCGACGAGATGTCATAATAGTTAACAAGAAAGAAATGTCTTGCCAGATCATAGATTTCATCATTCCGGCAGACCATAGGGTGATTATTAAGGAGATGAATAATCAGAGCAAATACACGGAACTGGCGAAAGAGATGAAAAAGGATATGGGAGATTCATCTGCAAAAAGATCTAGCTAATTTGCATATTCTTTTAAACATTCATTTTAATTAATTCCCTATTAGTTTTTTTCGGTTTTCTTATAGGATGATCATCATATTCCACATGATTTATACTTGCATAATATTTGCTTAAAAAGGTTATAGTAAGTCAAAGTAGCACTAATAATAGTAAGAGCACTAGGAACAATCCCAGAAAAACTTTGAAAAAAAAAATGCGAGAGATTGGAATCAGAGAGCTGGTTGAGACATTATAACAGATAACAGTAAGGAAAACGGCTGAAATATTAAGGAAAACCCTTGAATGCTGCAACTAATGCACATGAGATACAGGCGTTAGCCGCACCATATAGAAACTGCTACAAAAGTGAAACACAAAGAAAACCTACATTAAATCAAGAAAACTGACTAAAATAGATTAAGAAACTATTAATTGAATACGAGGGAAAAAGCAGAAATGGGACCACATTGTTTCTGGCTTGGAAAATACGTGTTAGGCGGCTTGCTATGAAAACGACTGGTCTATCAACTGAAAAAATAACTAGTGACGACTGTTTTTGCTTTGTTTCTATGCTAGACTTTCATACACGACGTCAGATTCATATTAATATGTAACAACGACGACGTTATATTATAATATATAGATTATTTGGAACCGTTATTGCTATTATTAGTTCTTGTACCACTAACATTACTATCATCATTATTATTATTATGTTTTTTTCAATGTTACACACACACACATATATATATATATATATATATAGTAATTTATAAAATATATATGGCGATTAAGCTACACTGAATATTCTGCGTTTCATCCACTGTAGGATTCGTCAGGCTTATGCGCAAATTCTGTGGTTGCTTCTTGTTTTTATATATGTTGAGGATTTCTAGTTAGCCAATCAGCTTTCTAGTATCCACCGCGCCCCTTCCTATCAGCCAATGGGCATGCATTTTATCGAACAAAGGATCTGTTTTTGAACTAGGTTAGTGATTTTAGGTAGATCTTTTCCCTCCTTTTTTTTTTTTATATATATATATAAATATACCTATGTAGCAACCACAGAATTTGCGCATAAGCCTGACGAATCCTACAGTGGATGAAACACAGAATATTCAGTGTAACTTAATCGCCATATATATTTTATAACTTACTAACTAGCTCTACCTACGTATTGAGCACTTTTGAAGTAAATACTTAAAGTTTACGCATAAATCTATACTTCCGTATATTAAATTTATGTAAGTAAATGAAGTAGTTATATATATATATATATATATATACTCCTATAATTTTTTCGTGTGTTGATATTCATATTACAAACCCTTTTTTCCATTTATTTAAAGAGAAAATACAACTTTGTTATATATGGGTTGTGGTATTACATTCATCTGCAAAAGATCTAGCTAATTTGCATATTCTTTTAAGCATTCATTTTAATGAATTCCCTATTAGTTTTTTTTCGGTTTTCTTATAGGACGATCATCTTTAGTTAACTATTACGTGTAATTATATTCATGCAGATGTTCTACATGATTTATACTTGCGTAATATTTGCTTAAAAAGGTTATAGTAAACACAAACCTCTGTCTATATATATTTATGCATGCGTGTTTAAAAAATATTGCCTCACAAACTCCTCTGTCAGTTTTTGGTTAACAGACATGAAACTTAATATATAGGGTATTCGAACCCATGCAAAACTTTATATTTGGGTTTTAGCCAGGGAAAATCTGTGCAAAAGTGTGTAAATTAAAAAATATGGAATATGCCAGGTGATGGTCGCATGGTGGCATTACGAATATGCATGTGTAACGTAATAGCTATTAGTTTATGCTCTAAATTTTAGCCTTGCAGCAAACATGTCTACATAGCAAAGTCATTAATATCGAACGAAAAAGTAAATCGTACGTTAAAAATTTTGATTTTGATTCTCGGTGGTGGCACACGAGTCATTTTTTTAACGTTTGAAATCATTACTATATATTGGGTTTGATATAATATAATAATAAATACGAAATATGCATTAATAAAAAATCATGTTTAAGCATATTTTATGACCGGGTGGCCTGCTAATATATATATATATATATATATATATATATATATATATATACACTTCTTGCAAATACTAACAACCATTTCTGCAAGGTCTGACGAGCCTGTTGGATCGTAAACATGGTCCAACATATGAAACATATGTAACCAAACAGATAAAACGGTAATAAAAAATAAAACACATATTTGCTCAGCAATAGTATTGAGCACTCTCTTCAGGTTTTTACTAATTACCAGTTTTACCAAATATATATATATACAAATAGAGAGAGAGAGTGAGAGAGAGATAGAGAGAGAGAGAGAGAGAGAGCAAGAGAGAGAGAGAGCGAGAGAGAGAGAGAGAGAGAGAGAGAGAGAGAGAGAGTAATAATAAATATATATAAGTGAGGATAAGTGTGTATGTGTGAGGACACTTCTCAATCTAATATACTCAATGTTTTTTATTTAAAGACTTGAAATTTGGTATATAGGGTATTCAGACATGTGGAAACTTATTAATCGGTTTCATCCAGAAAAAAGGGCTGCTAAGGGAATAAAATTGAAAAATTGGTACTTGTGGGGGGCATTGGATTTTTATCTGTTTGTCAATTTTTTCATGGCTGCATCAACGATAACGATATATATATATATATATATATATATATATATATATATATATATATATATATAACACCAAAAGATGGAGGAAATGAGGAAGCATGGCTGTGGAAATCTTTTTACCCGAATACGATGTCCAGCATATTAAAAATATACCATTTGCTGTAAAAATCTAATGGATAAATATCTGAAGAAGTTGGTGGGGACAGGATATTTTTACGGAAATATTAATCGTAAAATTGCCAACTCATAAATGAAACAGCTGTAATGAAAAAATCCAGGAAATAAACGAAGTTTATAAAAAGAAAACGTGAGTCTTTGAATTTTCAACAAAATTTTGCTCATATATATATATATATATATATATATATATATATATATATATATATAAATATATATATATATAACAACAATAGTAATTAATAAAAACCTGAAGAAAGTGCTCAATACTATTGCAGAACAAATATATATACTGCCGTTTTATCTGCTTAGTTACATATGCTTCGGTTACCAAATCGTATCAACGATCCTATAACTTCATCAGACTTTACTTTTCTGGATCGTTGATATGATTCAGTAACAGAAGCATGTGTAACTAAGCAGATAAAATGGCAATATATATATATATATATATATATATATACACTCTTCACATTCGTAAATAATGCTCTGCAATAAATTTTACCCATAGTTGAATGAAATCTGAGGGAAATTTATGAATTTGTCAAGGTTATTAGTGTTTTAAAGCATCTCTCGGGGATTGTACTCAACTTGCCATTTTCGCAATGCACATTGGCAACCCTACATACAACATGCTGATCTACCGCCAGATTTCATTGCAACCCTGGCTCAGAAAGGAAACACATTAAATCTGCCGGTAACAAACTTGTATTGATTATTTGTTTTCGGAGATGGCCGGTCCAGAAAGTGACCGCTTACTCTAAACATAATCCAGAGTTGAACTGAACAAGATGGGAAGTTGTCACGTAGACCAACACCAGTGAAATAAGATGGCAATTTCGAGTACCGGCTCGATATTTCCTCCGCTTTAATAAAACCGCCAAGATAATTTATGTTCCAAGGTCAAGGCAATCCTAGATATTCGGTTCCCATCATCGGCTAATGGATTCGTCGGTTGGTCTCTTTTGTTTTATTGCAGATCAACCGCCAACGGTTGGAGGTTATTTAATGTCGAATCTGTTCATTTTTGCACAAGGTTTCATGCTTTAAATTCTTTGTATCTCATTCCCAAATACGTCTGAGGATGGAGTATTGTTGCCACATCTGGGGAGGAGCTCCTAAGAGTATCCATTTCTGCCTTGACAGGGTACAAAACCGTCTTCGAAATCTAGTGGGCAAGGACCGTTTCACCTTTCACTTTCCTACAAATGAGATATGGGATAATCACGTTGACACACAAGCTTCTCATCAGATCACTGAAGTTAAGCAACGTTGAGCCTGGTCAATACCAAATGGATGACCAATTTGGGAATTCCAGGCACTGTATGTTGGAGGACGTCGACATCTGCCGGCAAGAGTTGCAAAATCTGAGCGTTAACATCCCCCTTAATGGGGATATACATGCAACTGGGGATCGCTTGTCGATTTCATACTCCCATAGAACTTCCTCTTTTGGAGGAAGCCTGTTAAACCCGCATAGGGTTAGTACCGTTGTATATATGTATATATATATATATATATTTTTTTTTACATGGGGTTCACCACTTATCAAGGCCCAATGGCCACTCAGGGATAAGGTTTATTGTGTGTACAGTAATCAAAGAGATAGTGTAGCAATAGTATTGGAGAATTGGTAAGGTGTCATTACTTAGGGGGGGCGGTTCATCAGGAATTTGTTTGTGCTGGACTTGAAGACATCCAGGTTGAAGTCAGGAGAGAAACAGGCAAGCAGAACAGAGTTTCACAGGCGTGCAGTTCTAAGAAAGAAGCTTTGTTCATGGTATCTACATTTTTATTTAGGCACAGATAGGGAGTAGGAAAATTATTGACGGTGGTTTCAGCTAGTCGGGTGTTTTTTGAGAAAGATTGGCGAGGGGGGACCAGAGAATTGAGCTCAGACGAGCACCTGCCATGGAAATAATGATAGAACAATGACAGGCTCGCTACGTCTCTTCTGTGGGAAAGAGGTTGCAGGGTAGAGAAAAGGGCATCCCCCACCAAGCCAGAGTCTATTTTGTACTCTGGCAAGGCAGGATAGGCTGTTTTTAGCAGCTCCCGCCCAGATATGGCAGCAGTACTCAATCTTTGGACGTACTTGGCTCTTATATAGATAGAGAATTGCATCATTAGTGAGATATCTTCTGGAGCGGTAGAAGGATCCCACCATTTTCCCAGCAACCTTGGCCACAGTATGTGTTCCATTTAAGATCAGGTGTAAAGGTCAAACCCAGGAGCTTATCAAAGCCTGGGCCTCCCTTAGATGAGAGCCATCCATTTCAATTGATGCCAGATGGGGATCAGAGCGTTTATGATGTAGAGATAGGAGCTTGGTCTTAGATGCATTAAAGGTAACCAGCCACGTCTTTCCCCACTGTACCACGTGCTCAAGATCAGAGGAGAGAGAATCAGAGAGAACATCATCATTTACAGCCTTTGATGTGTTGCCGTAGATGGTCGTGCCATCAGCATAGATGTCAACGAAAGATTTTAGTATGTGTTTTGGGAGATCATTGATGTAGATCAGGAAGAGAGTTGGGCCTAGTATGGACCCCTGAGTGACTCCAGCATTAATACTGTGGGCCTCTGATTTCTGCCCATCAACAACTACTCTTATGAGCCTATCTGAGAGAAATGACTTAATGATAGAGAAAACATTTCCAGTTATACCGTAGCTGGAAATCTTGTGTAGTAGCCCTTTATGCCAAACTTTATCGAAGGCCTTTATATATATATATATATATATATATATATATATATATATATATATATATATATATACATATATATATATATATATATATATATATATATATACATATATATATATATATATATATAAATTTACTTGATTCCTCCAGCCTTGACAGACGTGTTTTAAATATTCTCTCTAGTGCTTTTTCTTTTAATGATTTGGAATTCATTCCATTTGCGATTTTTTCCAAGGAACTCTGCCTTTTGGATCATTTTGGACCACT
Organism: Euprymna scolopes; assembly: GCF_053919585.1. Classification (NCBI taxonomy): domain Eukaryota; kingdom Metazoa; phylum Mollusca; class Cephalopoda; order Sepiida; family Sepiolidae; genus Euprymna; species Euprymna scolopes. The sequence continues at coordinate 5,741,830 of NC_136519.1, forward strand.
TGGAATTTATCCATTAGATTAGAAATTTTTAATTCGACCGTTTTGGATTTTACCATTCTTGGATTTTTTACCCTTCACCGGACTATCCATTCATGTGAAATCTTTTTATCATTTTTCTTTTACCTCCTATTCCCCTTACCTCACCCTTTTTTTAAACCAAGTAAGATCTTTGACTTACTTGTAGTTTCATTAAATACTTTTATATGCAAAATCCGATCCCGCATTTTGCTAATTCCTGCCCTCTGATGAGAAGGAGAGTATTTCTTCGAAACTCCGCGGATTAAGGACTATCAACTTATCTTGTGCTTCCTTTTTTAAATTAAATGTTTTTAACTCTTTTTCAAGATGTCTTTTAAAATGTTTTATTAATCATTTGTTCATATATATATATATATATATATATATATATATATATATATATATATATATATATATATATAAATGAGATGTTGTGAGTCTCTCCGCTCTCATAGCAGATGTTCGATTAAGCCCCAATCTATGCACCCCCTGCAAAACATTCGCAGCAAATACTCATCAAACTATAAGAACTGGCAATAACTTTCCTTACTCTCTATCTCTGCCTTAAACTAAACAACAATACCATAGGAGAGTTTCTGTCCTCGAACTGCTTGGCTGTAAAACAAAATACTGTGAGGTTGCTTCCCAACTGCCTATAACATGATCGTTTTCAAGTCTAATGTAAATAAGTTCTTGTTGTCTTAAATACCAAATTTCAACTATTATCGATCATCATGGTGTTGTCTCAGCATCTATCCGGCACTCTCGAGTGGCCTTTGAGCCTTGATAAGTGGCAACCCCCTTATCTATAAATCTAGTAAAAAAATATATAAATATATTCATTCACGGTTTAAATGTTTGTGTAATTAATTTAGATGTCACTTTCGAACGCGCCCCTGTCATATCAAAGAACTTATTGTTGATTTTATATGCCGGGCCTTTCTGCTTGTGTGGTAATAAAACTTCTCAAATGCACCTGTGATACGAGGCTGTGAAAATCTCCTGTTCCCTCTTTCATCGGATTATTTTGATTATCGATACTTATCGAAGACATTCCGATATAAAACCTATCTAAGAACACTGCTAGGCACATAATGTACCTTCGTATGAAATTTCATAAAAATCGGCCCAGCCGTTTTTGAGTTCCTAAGGAACGAATGAAATCGTTTTGACAATGTTTTATATTGCTGCTGTGATAAAAGCAATAAAAGTACGATGCTATAATAATGTCATTGTTTGTTCGTGACAAACGAATAAAGTCAGTGAGAGTAGTTGAGTGGTAGTTGGACTCATGGCAGTTAATGAAAGTTGGCCTCTCGAACTCACTAGCCTACTGCGTTCTGTTGATTCCAAATCCAATCATTTACTATCAGGTTGAGAAAAAAGTTCTTGCGGTTTTTAACTTTTAAATTCAGGCAAACATATCTCGGCTCAAACAAAAAACTTATTGATCGAAATAAGCACCACCAGAATCAACACACTTTTGTCAACGCAAAACAAGTATATTTGTGTCAGTAACGTAAAAGTCTTGCATTCTGGTGGCGATGACGTAGCTAAAGGCTTTTTTGATATCGCTTAGGTTTTTGAAGCATTTCTCATGCAGAAAGTTGTCGAGATGCTTGAAAAAGTGGTAGTCGGTAGGTGAGAAGTCTGGAGAGTATGGTGGATGAGGCAGAGTTTTGTGGCCCAATTCGTTCAACTTCTGCAGGATCGGTTTAGTAACGTGCAGCCGGACATTGTCGTGGAGGAGAATTGGGCCTTTTCTGTTGACTGATACTGAGTGTTGTAGTCGAAGTTTCTGATGTATTTCATTCGTCGTAATGGTTGCACCTGCATTAAAAAAAAACTAATGAATGAGACGGTCGCAGACCACCACAAACAGTTAACATGACCTTCTTTTGGTGCAACTCTGGCTTCGGGAAATGTCGTGGAGCTTCGTCAACATCTAACCACTAAGCTGAGTGTCGCTGGTTATCGTAAAGAGCCCACTTTTCATTACAAGTCACAACCCGATCGAGAAACGGGTCGTTCTTGTTGTGTAAAAGAAAGAAAAATAACACTTCATAATATATTTCTTTTGGTTGCTATACAATTCATGAGGAACTCTTTTATCAAGTTTTTTGTCTTTCTAATCTCTGTCATGTGGTTGGATATCATCGTATACGTTACGTCTAATTCAGAAACAAGTTCTCAAACAGTTGTACATAGATTGGTTCAACTACGGCTCTTAATTGATTGTTGTCAATATCCGATGGTCGACCAAGACTCTCGTCGCTACCACGAAATATCTTAGACCACCCTTGTTCTATGCATTCAACAGTGGTTCCTGGGCGAAACGCTTTGTTAATATCGCGAGCCATTTCAGCAGTTTTTCGGCCTAGCTTGAATTGAAATAAGAAAAATGTGCGAATTTGCTTTTTCTTTCCATCTTGTATTCAACGTTCTGTAAAAAAGACATAATTGTTTTAAAATTATTGTAATTTAAACGATTAGATAGAGCGATAAACACTCTTTAAAATGGCATATAAAGTAAAGGTATTATAATGAAAACTTATTTGAAAATACATCATTTGAAATCCAAATTTAAAATTCTGCAAAAACTTTCTCATCAACTTTATATAACATGTTTGGACACCCATACATTCATATAACATCAACTTTATATAACATGTTTGGACACCCATACATTCTCAACTGCCTATTCCAAGATTTTGCCCATGATTTCAATCTAACAACACAATATGTAGTAGTTTTTTTTTTTTTAGCAAACGGATGTATTTATTTTTTTAATTTTTATTTTTTAATTTTCTTCCTTTGAAGATTGTAACGTCAGGTATGGGGCAGCCAGACCAGCTGCCAACATTGCCCTGCTTTTTATTGAAACCAACCGAGAGCTCTTTTTAGTATCCTCGCTGTTCCCTTAAGTGCAATTGTCTGGATTTCTTTTGCACTTGGTTCATCAGAAATATTAGTTAGGTAGGACTTCAGGTTCTTATGCGTGCCTCGGTGTCCTTGCAGATGTCTCTGTATCAACAGGTATATTAACCCTTCTGTTAGTTTTTAGAAAATCTTTATGACTTCAAATCGTTAACTTCTTTGACTAGTGATGATGATGATGATGATGATGATGATGATGATGTTGATGATGATGATAATGATGATGATGATGAGGAGGAGGAGGAGGAGGAGAAGGAGTTACTTATGACGTAATGCATGTAATAACCACCGGATGTAGTTTTGGGTCAACTCATAGATGGGGCCCTGACGGGAACTTTCACTTTGGTTCAGAGTGGACCTGTGAATATTGGCAACCCATGATCAATTCCACATCTCCTAAATGCTCTTAAATGGGGACGTCACCATTAGATGTAAGTTTTGAATGGGAAAAATTTTATGACAGAAAAACCGTGAATAAAATAGTGGGGGATGCCCTTCTCTCTTCTCTGCAACCTCTTTCCCACAGAAGAGACATTGCGAGCCTGTCTTTGTTTTACTGTTATTTCCATGGCTCGTCTGAGCTCCAATCTCTAGTCCCCCCTCGCCAATCTTTTACGAAAAACACCCGTCTAGCTGAAGCCACTGTCCAAAATTTTCCTCACTCTCTATCTGTGTAAACGTAGATTCCATGAACACAGCTTCTTTCTTAGAACAGCACGACAGTGGAACTCTGTTCTGTCTGCTTGTTTCCCACCTGACTACAACTTGACGGATGGCAGTGATGGCTGAAAATGCAGTTAGGAGATTCGAAGTTCCTATCCATCGCGGTTACCACCTGACGAAGGCCAGAGGAAGTTGGCCGAAACGTTGTGCACCAATAAAAAAAGATAAGATGAGACTAATAGTCCGAAATAAAATAAAAATTAACATGCAATGCTCTTCTCAAAAATAAAAAATTCCAATAAGGAATAATATATATATATATTCCTAACTCGATCGTAAGTAGACTCAGTAATAACTCAAGCGATGAAAATGCATTTAACAGATCATCCAATATTTACGAAACAGCCCTAAAAAATAGTGGATACAAAAATATCGATATCAAATATACGCAACAAAACACCAACAACTATAATAAAATTAAAAATAGAAGAAAAAGAACTATAATCTGGTATACGGCCCCATACAATCAAATGTTAAAAACAAAACTTGGCAAGAAATTTCTAGATCTTATTGAAAAACACTTTCCCACAACCAACCCCTTACACAAAATCTTCAATAAAAATACCTTGAAGTTATCTTACAGTTGTTGCGAAAATTTAGAGATGATGATTAAGGCACATAATAACAAAATACTAAATGAAAACAATGTAAATAACAACAAAATAAACAATAAAAAAAGTAGACACCATGACAGAAATAAAACCAACACTAGCAGAAATAATAATAACAACAATAACAATAATAATAATAATAATAATAGTAATAATAATAATAATAATAATAATAATAATAACAAACCAACCCCGGACAAGAACAACCATACCATAAATAAAAATACTAATAACGAACAAGATAAATGCAATTGTAGACACCGCACACTTTGCCCAGTACAAAATAAATGTCTAACAAAAAGCATAGTTTATCAAGCAACAATATTTGCGAAAGAAAACCCGAGTAACAAGAAATATTACATAGGCATGACTTCCTTAGATTTCAAAACCCGATACTATGACCACAAAAGCACATTCAAAAATAAAAAACACCGTATAAAAATAACACTAGCGAATAAATACTGGGAACTCAAAGAAAGCGGACATTCGCCGGTAGTCGAATGGAAAATAATAAGACAAGCTACCACATGCAGATATTTAGACGACCCATGTAAATTATGCCTTCATGAAAAATTTTCTATCCTGTACTTTAAAGAACCTCAAAATTTATTAAACTGTAGGCGGGAAATAGCAAACAACTGTGTTCACAAAATAAAACTTACTCTAGGATAGCGATACAAAATAGCTTTAAAACTAACAATAACAATAGAAAAAAAAACAAATAAATAAATTAAATAAACATGAATATACATAAACGATCACACACATATATGTATATATATATATATATATATATATATATATATATATATATATATGTATATATGTGTGCATGTATATGTGTGTACACATAGGTATATTTATATGTATAAAAAAAAAAAAGGAGAACGTCTACCTAAAACCATTAACCTAGTTCTAAAACAGATCCTTTGTTTGATAAAATGCATGCCCATTGGCTGATAAGAAGGGGCGCGGTGGATACTAGAAAGCTGATTGGCCAACTAGAAATCCTCAACATATATAAAAGAAAGAGGCAACCACACAATTCGCGCATAAGCCTGACGAATCCTATAGTTGGATGAAACGCAGAATATTCAGTGTAGCTTAATCGCCATATATATTTTATAAATTACTATATATATATATATATATATATATATATATATATATATATATATATATATATATATATATATATAAAACATCTGATCTTATTAATTAATTTCTTTTTTATAAATATAAGTATTTAGATAGTGGTCAGTTTTCAGAAAGCAATAAGCCGCATTCAAAAGCAAAAATGTTGTCCAATCAAAATGTTGTCCCAAATAAAGACGTACCTGCAAATGGCTGATTGACTATAGGCCGGTCCTTCTGTAGCGCTTAACGCTTGGCCAACTTGGGTCTGTGTCAGACCAAGTGATAACCGCCGAATTTTGAACTGTTTTGCAAATTCTTTGATTTCATCTAAGTTGATGCCATCGACAGTCGTACTTTCTGTGGAATTGCTGACAGTATCTGAAAGGAAAAAAAGAAAGAAAATAAAAATAAAAAAGAGAGAAATGAGAAAAAACAAACAAACCTAATGAATTCTTGCTCATTCATGTGTCCTTTGTGTCACGCTATAATTTAAAATAGCATTTCTTTGTTCTGTCATGCTTATGTTTGAAATAACAATTTCCTTAGTCTGTCATGCGGACCTTTGAAATAACAATTTCCTTAGTCTGTTATGCTTAAGTTTGAAATAAAAATATCCTTGATCTGTCATGCTTAAATTTAGAAATAAAATTTCCTTCTTTTGTCATGCTGAAGTTTGAAATAAAATTTCCTTCTTTCGTCATGCTTAAGTTTGAAATAAAATGTCCTTCTTTCGTCATGCTTAAGTTTTAAATAAAATGTCCTTTTGTCATGCTGAAGTTTGTAATAAAATTTCCTTGTTTTGTCATACTGAAGTTTTAAATAAAATTTCCTTGTTTTGTCATGCTGAAGTTTGAAATAAAATTTCATTGGTCTGTCTTGTGGAACTTTGAAATAAAAATATTCTTGTTTTGTCATACTGAAGTTTGAAATAAAATTTCCTTTTGTCATGCTGAAGTTTGTAATAAAATTTCATTGATCTGTCTTGTGGAACTTTGAAATAAAAATCTTCTTGTTTTGTCATGCTGAAGTTTGAAATAAAATTTCATTGGTTTGTCATGCTGAAGTTTGAAATAAAATTTAATTGGTCTGTCTTGTGGAACTTTGAAATAAAAATATTCTTGTTTTGTCATGCTGAAGTTTGAAATAAAATTTCCTTTTGTCATGCTGAATGTTTTAATAAAATTTCCTTGTTTTGTCATGCTGAAGTTTTAAATAAAATTTCCTTGTTTTGTCATGCTGAAGTTTGTAATAAAATTTCCTAGTTTTGTCATGCTGAAGTTTGAAAAAAAATTTCCCTGTTTTGTCATGCTGAAGTTTGAAATAAAATTTAATTGGTCTGTCTTGTGGAACTTTGAAATAAAAATATTCTTGGTTTGTCATACTGAAGTTTGAAATAAAATTTCCTTGGTCGGCCACGCTTAAGTTTCAAATATAATTTCGTTGGTCTGTGATGTTTTAAGTTTGAAATAAAATTTCCTTGGTCGGTCATGCTAGTGTTTGAAATAAAAATTTCATTTATCTGTCAAGCTGAACTTTGAAATAAGATTTCCCTTGGTCTGTGATGCTAAACTTTGAAATAAGATTTCCCTTGGTCTGTGATGCTAAAGTTTGAAATAAAAATTCCCTTGGTCTGTGATGCTAAAGTTTGAAATAAAATTTCCCTTGGTCTGTGATGCTAAAGTTTGAAATAAAATTTTCGTTGTTCTTTTATGATCAGCTTTTTTTTGCACTCTTTCATCATCCATGGATGAGTAAATATCCTAATTAATTTGCAATTGTATTTTGTGTGTCGCCTGCATTCAAAATTGATCCTTCACACCCCAGAAGAGTGTAACTTACAATTGAATTTTACCAAATAAATATAAAAAGTATAATAAATAATCTCTCTCTCTCACTCTCTCTCTCTCTCTCTATATATATATAGATACATATACATATATATATATATATATATATATATATATATATATATATATATATATATATATATACCAATAGAAAAATGCGAGCATGAAAAGTAATATGATTAAGCTTAAACATGGAAAAGAAAATGTTAAGATATTCTAGTAAAAAATATCAAATTTATAACTTAAAATATTGCAGCATTAAGAATTAATTATATAATGTTAAATTGAATTAAAAAAAATCTTAATGCTGCAACATTTAAGTTATAAATTTATTATATTCTTTACTTGAATATCTTACCCTTTTCTTTTCCATGTTTAAGCTTAACCATATGACTTTTATTCTCGCATTTTTCTATTGTAATCCACGATTTTTGCAGGCTTCCAGTAAATTCACTTGTTCTTTGTTTAAAATCAGTCTTATTTTTTGCCCCCCCCTAAACATAACATACGCATATGTAATAACAATGTACGACAATCGTCTGCTTTCATGATCTCTGTTTCCCTTGTTACTTCTCTTTTGATGGGAGCGGTGAATTAGTAGCAACACTAGTCTCTGAAGCGACGTGGTTGTTATGGAAACCAGTCAAAGAAAAAAAAAACGTCGCTCACTTCCTTACGTTTTTGACGATTTTAAACACCAGTAAATTCATCATAACTTTTGTTTTACTGAACGAAAATCGAAATTTTTTTTTCACAATATAGCTGAGAATGTGATATATAAACTGTAATAATTGTTTGAAATTTAGTCGAAAAATGAGTGCTCGGCGAAGCTTTAAAGCAGTTCTAAATGACTAAAACTGCCACTTAACCATATATTCAAACACGGTAATGTTTGAATGATATATATATATATATGTGTGTGTGTGTGTGTGTATAGTAATCTATATAATTATAAAACTCAAATGACCTTGTAACGGGTGTTGTAACCCGAATTCCGGTTCCGCATGCGTACATAAACATAAATCCATAACAGCATGAACAAATAAATACAAATCGTTGGACCGGTTTCGTTCAAACAAACAGACGTCCTTAGAAAAGTGAATATCTTAAATTTATTGAATAAAAAACTTCAAGATATGGGAAGCAAATGCAAAATGTGATTACAAATAATACGTATAATCAGCGGCCTGCTTCATATATACGATATATATCATACTAAATAATCAATGCGACAATAAAATGTATTGTTTTACTGTGTACGTTTTCAGCATCCCAATACTTTTTGCGTTTAAATTATCCAAATAAACAATTGTTAATACTTTCTAATTTTTTTTTTTACATCGTTTATTTCCGTATTACGTTTAAGGTATTGTAACGCAATTTTCTTACAAATAAATCTACTTTAACCCGTTAACAATCGTAAGAGCATTTTACAATGGCGATTTAACCACCGCCTTCCTCTTTTTTAAAAAAAATTATTCTCCATTTTTAATACACTTTTCTTAAAAAACATTCATACATTTTCTTCTACACTACCAACATAAATAAATAACCCCGAAAATATGTTTTTTTTTAATTTGCGTTACAAATAAATAATCAATGCGACAATAAAATGTATTGTTTTACTGTGTACGTTTTGAGCGTCCCAATTGTTTTTTTTACCCGTTTAAATTGAAAGATATTAAAATTTGAATTTAACTTTAAGTATTATGGTATCTGTTCAGTGCACATTTACCTATAAGTATGGCAAACCACTTATAATTCAATGGCTGTAAGTTTTTTTTTTTTTTTTTAAATAAACAATTATAAACAGAACGACTCATAGAAATCTATATTCTTTTTTTCATTTTAATATACTTTCATAGAAATGTTTCTGTTATGTTACAAAAAACTATTTTCTTTACGTCACAAGTGTCACGCTCATACATCAATTCCATAGCTAATATAACATACTGACCCAACGGGTCACGGGCAGTCTAATCATTTATAAATTTTAGAAATCAATTTTTTGCAAACCGTCCAACACGTGCCATCATGTATAATGGATGTTAATTCGAATGATAATGAGGAAAAAAATATATAAAGAAAGAATGGTCTATTATATTTAGAAATTGCATCATTTTCATTAAATAACTGCTTATTCTTAAATTGTTTGGTAGACTTTCAGTTTGATAAGTGACTATTTGGAATTATAATGGAATCGCTTATATGCTTGAATACATTTGGGCAAAATATAAATCCATCTCTTCTCTTAATAGGTGCATTTCGAATAGTAGAGTGAATTAGATTCCCAAGTCTTGGTAGAGCAGTTGATCTCGGCAAAATAAAAACTCTAAAAATATCAGGTAAGTGCAAATTTTTATTTATAGAAGTACATTTAAAGCACTATATTTTATGCATATTGTTATTATTTGAAGTCTATCATGATTCATTTATAGCTTTCAGATTATTAAGGCATCGTTCATATTTTTCTGAAATATTTTCATTCATGTTGATCCGGAAAACGACCTTCTTTAGTCAACAGAAAGGGAGTCATCTTCCATAATGATAATGCTCGTCCTCACACAGCACTTCCAACCAAAGACTCTGTCCTCGAGTGTCTAAGGTCTCTCTGTACAGGGGTTTGTCAGAACAACCTGGCATGAGGATACTTTTTCCATAGAAGTAAACCCTGACCAAATATTCAAAATAACATAGTATTCGCTGCCCAAATAAGATCTCCTCACTATGGCTAACCCATATCAGCTTCTACGAGGAACGGTGCACCTTCCCCAAGTGATGTTACCTCAAGTAATAGCATGAAGCTTGATACTCCACCAGACTAGATAAATTCTTGTCCTGGAATCCAGTAAGACCAAGAGACCAAAATAGAAGATATACTACAACGTATGAAAATGGTTAATTGGGGAGAGGAAAATTATGTTCTCAATTTCTTTACTAACTCAGTGCTTGAGAGATAAAGAACTTTAATGGAACATTCGAATATCTATGTATCTCATATAGACTTCAAGTGTTAGTCCCAGGTTGTGGGCCCCTTGATTTCTGAGAACTTCGACTGAAGTAAAATAAAACAAAAAGAGACTTCCAACCAAAAGCTCTTAGGAAAATGTTGTTGGGAAATTTTGCCCTATCCTGCATAATCTCCTGACTTAGCTCCTTCAGATTATCACTTATTTCAAGAATTACACAACGATTTAGCTGATCTAACGTTAACATCACAAGGGGAGATTGAACATGAGTTAGAGTCATATTTCACATGAAAACATAAGTAATTTTACAAGCAAGATATTTATAACCTTGTTGACAGATGGGATCAAGTTATAGAGAGCAAAGGTCGTTATTGTTATGAACAAAGATTTGAAAAAAAAAAAACCAAAAAGACAGTTATTCGTTTTCAAGCTGAAATTTTAAAACGACAAAAACTCCTGCATCGACCAGAAAACAGTCCTTTACAACCTTCGAATGTTGTTAATTTGTTTATTGCGGACTATTATCTTCATCTTTCTTAGTTGTTGTTTCACAACGTTTCGGCCAACTATTCCTCTGGCTATCACCTGACGAAGGCCAGAGGAATAGTTGGCCGAAACGTCGTGAAACAAAAACTAAAAAAAAGATGAGAATAATAGTCCGCAATAAACAAATCAATAAATAATACTCATCTCAATAAACAAATCAATAAATAATACTCATCTCAATAATGAATTCCAATTAAATAACTTCTAATGTTGTTTCAAGTTTCCTTGGATTTTTATCTGCTATTGAACAGGGGAAATGCAGAGATAGGGAATGCGAAACACTTGCTTCACTGAAAACACTTAATCATACAATCAAAGACTGGTGCCAGCCAGTCAGTTGTACAACTATCGTATAATAAATGATTGGCAACTCTCCGAGTAATGTGATAGGAGCTTGTCGAATTTTATCTTTATCAGCAAGTTCCGAAATAGAAATGTAAATTTTGTAAACTGCGTTGGATCATATTTTGTTATCATTGTTCATAATTAGATTAGCCATTTTTAATTCTTTTTTTAAATAATTATTGATTTGACATTTCTGAAAGGCTCATCAGAAGAGATACTTTGTCTAACAATATTCCTAATTACGTATTCATCCTGTTTGATAATTTTTGCGGAATCCCGTTACAGTGCAGCTTGCCATTATTATGATATTGTTTTTCTGGTTTCGATTGTTTTATGAAGGAATGGTTCGATTTGAGAATCTATAATTACGTCGGGAGAAAACTATTCGTAACAAGTACTTGTTCGGTGGATGAAATGCGTTCTATGGGAAAAAAAACAAAAAACAAAACAAAACAAAAAAACAAAAAACAAAGTTCTTCTCAATAAAACTAAGTTTGTCGGATTCGAAAACTTTTTATCAATACTATTTTATAACTATGTAAGCGTGTACTAATTGATTTAGCAAGAATTTTGATTAGTTTATAGATATAGTCATTCACAGACAGGCTGTTTTGCTGTGTCACAGTTGTTCATTGTGACGAGTCTAGAACCCATCCCAAGTTATTGTTGGATAGCTGGAGTCTACATTATATATATATATATATATATATATATATATATATATATATATATATATATATATATATATATGTGCGTGACTCATTCTATATTTTCCAATATATAGAATTTGTGAATTCATTTTCTACTTCTATTGTCTCCTATATAAGCTCCATCGAAATTTGTTGAGCTTTATATTATCCCAATAAATCTCCTCTTATAGAATTTAATTTACTCTCTTCTTCTATCTATCCTCGTTATATATATATATATATATATATATATATATATATATATATATATGTGTGTGTGTGTGTGTGCGTGTGTGTGTGTGTGTGTGTCTGTATTTCTTATATGTATCAATATATATTACATGGGCTCGTGTATCGTCTAGTGGTATATATAGTAGTGTTTTTGATATCTAATGCATGCATGTACACAGAGTGTCCTTCATGTATATGAATTCTCATTGTGAGTAGAGCCGCTTCTTCACAAATACACGTAGTTAACAAGCATGACACATAAACTTTTTATGAAAACCTTTCTTACAATCAAATAGGTAACAATATGTCTGCTTGTCTCAAACCAAAAGGACCACATACCTTCTTATTTGTCCAAACCCCGAAAGAATGTCATAATAACAAATTATATTTTACATGGCCTTTATTCATCTGATGTATTCCCTTTTTAGATTTTGGCTTGCTGAGTCTCGTTCTACATTTTCACTGGTTCTTCCCCTTCTGCTTTCCAATGGCGTTGTTCATATGCTCTTTCGTTAGCGCATTTCTTGTCAACTCATTAGTTTGATCTCTGCTACGTATTATGTCAGCAAAACCCCAATTACGTGTCCAAAGACACAAGCAGGTGGTCTTTCACGTAAGCCAAAATCTGTTTATTTCTAACCAAATTCCACAACTACTCCGAAAATTGCTAAATCGACTTTGTTCATTTTATTTCTGAGTTAAATTCCTGACTAGACATTCCAAGCTGTAAATCCACATTTTCCAAAATTTAATTGTTTTATTTTTCTAATAATAATAATTGACCAAGTTACTCGACGTTGCTCCGGATGCTAATATAATATGAATCGAACCTACAACCATCTTGATTAACCTTACAATACAGAATTATTTAACTATATTTTCTGTACTATTCCCTAACCCAACCCAGGATTGTACCTTAGTTGACAATGTCACCAATAGTATTAATATAACACTTTCTTAAGATCCAAGCGCATAAATGTATTTGATTATGAGTGAAAATAAACAGAAGAAAAGAAATAAAAATAATCGACAAACAAGAGGACGCCAGAAAAGAAGACGTTAAAAGTTGATAGTGAATAATTATTATTGAGAAAAACTTTGCTAAAGAATGGGATATTATTTATTTGTCTCTCTTATATATAGAGAGACAATAAGAAGAAGAAGAAAGAAAGAAAGAAAGAAAGAAAGATATAGAGAAAAGAAGAGAGATAGAAGCAGTAATAATAAAGAAAGCCAAGTAAAAAAAGACTAACAAACAGACTAATTCCATAAATAGTATCTCTGCAAATCTGGTCCCAAATTGTAGCCCCTCACGATCAAATGGCCCTGTGCCTTGTTTGGAGTGAAACAATAATAATAATAAAAAAAATAGGTAATACCGATCACTTTGCAATAATGATATTTTAAACCATCGACTCACAAACTGGAGCCTCATTGCTCAAAACAACGGAATCCCCCAAAGATCCTTTCAGAAATGCAACTTAAAACGTTTTCTCTCCCTGCTGAACAATGTGCAAAGGAGGTAATGTTGAATAACGAGGGTCGAACAACGCTGAAACAAGCCAAAATGAGAATTCAAGTAACAAAAACTCCCGGGCAACACCAGAGAATCCGCGAGAACGAGTGAAAGAAAACACTACGATATGTTACAATGTTATTGAAATATAAAACAGAAATAATGTGAGAAGGTAAATATTTGGAACAGATTTTAAAGTTGCAATAAAATATTTACCAGGTTTTTTTTTCTGTTATTTTCTTTCTTTATTTTCTCCTCCCTCCTTTCTCCCTCTCTTTATCTCTCCCACTCTTTGTAAATACAAAATGGTTGTGATGCTGTATTATTATTTCAGACGATTAACCTCGACCGGCTTCCTCATTTGAAAAAGCCCCATAGAGTTGAAATAAATTTATAATGAGATTGAGATAAGTTTTTACTTGCTTCTTTTCTTTAACTTTTATTTTAGCTCTGCTACACATTGAGCTTTGTCACTTAAAATTTCCTAGAGAAATTACACTATCCTCTGTGAATATAACATGCTCTCTCTCTCCCCCCCATATATATATATATATATATATATATATATATATATATATATATATATATATATATATATATATATATATATATAGGGTGTTTCAAAAGTCTTGGGAACATTACAAATGCGTATATCTCATGAACTATTCCAGGTAGAAAAATGAAACTGGTGCCATTTTAAAGCTTGCTTAATCAAGTTTTTGGTCATACTAATGATTTTCGTCTTATCTTTCCAGGTGCAGTAATGGCGTTCGCTAAACAAGACAAGGCATTTTGCGTCCTCCAATTTGCAAAGACTGAATCGTGGACATGTGTTCAGCGTGCATTTCGCAGGAAATTTAAAAAAGAAGCCCCTGAAAGGAAATCAATTGTCAGATGGCATGCTAAATTTGTGAAAGATGGGTGTTTGTGCCCAAGTAAGCGAACAGGTCGCCCTTCAACTTCAGAAGATGTAGTTGAGCAAGTTCGGACAGCCTTTCAGCGGAGCCCCCGTAAATCAGTGAGAAGAGGCAGCAGGGAACTTCAGCTTGCTTCAGCAACTGTCTGGCGTGTCTTAAGGAAACGACTGCAAATGGTACCTTACAAGCTCAAGTTGGTCCAAAAGTTGAAGGACACTGATAAGCCACTTCGCCGTGACTTTTGCATTGCAATGCAAGAGAAGTTGGAAGATAACGGATTTGATGACCGGCTTGGTTTTAGCGATGAGACGACCTTCCATCTGAATGGCAAAGTTAACAAGCATAACACTCGCATATGGGGTACTGAGAATCCTCATGAACTTCTTGAGCACGAGCGAGTTCATCAAAAGTGAACGTGTTTTGTGCAATTTCCAAGAAAGGTGTCTATGGACCATTCTTCTTTGAAGAGGAAACTATCACTGGTGAATCCTATCTCAACATGCTGGAAGACTGGTTAATGGCTCAGTTGGAAGAAGCAGAATCTGATGACTTCATTTTTCAACAAGATGGTGCACCACCACACTGGAGTCTTAGAGTAAGGCAGTTTCTTAACACAAGGCTGCCTGGTAGATGGATTGGGAGATCTGGGCGAGGTAATGACGTTCTCATGCCCTGGCATCCTAGGTCTCCAGATCTTACCCCGTGTGACTTTTTCCTTTGGGGCTTTGTCAAGCAACAAGTCTATGTGCTGCCCCTTCCAAGAGATATTGACGAACTAAAGGCTCGAGTAACGGCAGTTGTGGGAACCATTGACGTCAAGATGCTGGAACGCATTTGGCAGGAAATGGACTATCGACTAGATGTCTGCCGTGTGATGAATGGTGCTCATATTGAGCAACTTTGAAGATTCCCACAAAACTTGAAACTTTAACCTTTCCAACGGTACCAATTTCATTTTTCAACTCCTAATAGTTTTGAGTTATTAAAAATCGTTATGTTCCCAAGACTTTTGAAACATATATATATTGGCAGCAAGTCATTATTCAAGCACGACTGAGTTATTCTTTTTTCCGATTTTTCTGGGTATCTTTTCCATTTGCCAAGTGGTCTTTTTAATTTCAGCTAACATGTTTGTTGTGTCGTGGAACAACAGTGAAAATAAGAACAATCAAGTCAAGGTTCGGTTAAGGAACAAGTGTATTAACAATAATGTACAAAGATAGGAAAGCGTGTATATCTGCTGGGCACTCGACTAGCAGTTGAAATGCAGTTGTATCTCTCTCACCGGTGTTGGAATTACTAGCGCTATTTATAGTGCTAATTGGTGTAAATTCCTCTGTTCAAGGAAGGCCGGTGTAACCCCCCCCCTTGAAAATATCCCGTCTGGGATTAATAACGTTTTTGTTTTGTGTTCACTCTAATCAATTCTGTTGATTTTCCGTTTTCTGTTTGATCTTCTGTTCTCCGGAGTTGTCTCTGGCATTGGCACAGGAAATTATCAAACACTATGTCCATGATGTCCTCCTCGGGCGATCTGGTCACCTCACTGGTCGAGTGTCTTTTCAGAATTTGGTTAGTGTGACGTTTGTGCACGAAGTCTGGTCCCTTAATCATGTAGACCATGTTGCCTATTTGTTTCTCAACAATGCCAGACTCCCAGAAAGTCTTATTGTTTTTGATAATCTTGTAGAAGACTCTTTCGCCAACTTTATACCGTTTTTTTGTTATCGTTTTTTTTTTAGGTTTGGCCTATCCTGGTTTGGTAACAACTTGTGAAAAATCGATCTAACCTTGCGTCCGAACATAACCTCAGCAGGTGTCTTCGACATTTCCATGTTTGCATTCGAAGTGACTCTGTAGACTTGTAAAAACTGTTGGATTGAATTATCTGTTGGCGACCCACTAGCTTTTTTTCAAGAGCTCTCTTGAATGGGCCAACGAATTTCTCTGCTTGTCCATTACTTCTTGGGTGGTATGGCGAAATGGTTATATGCTCGATTAGATGATCCTCACAAAAATGTTTAAATTCGGTAGATTGTAATTGTGTTCCATTGTCTGTAACAATGGAGTCTACTACTCCAAACCTAGCGAATAGTTCATACAGGAAGTTGATAGTTACCTCGGATGTGGGATTCTTACATTTCAATACTTCCGGCCATTTAGCAAAAGCCTAACTTTTTCGCGTCTGACCAGGTACTACAATCCGATATAAAAATATCCTCATATGGTCTATAGTACTGGACCAAAGTGACTTCGTCTTCTGGATTATAATTGAAATTTTGAATAGCTGCCCACACAGCTGTTTGATAAAATGCGTTATGATTATCGTCCGCTTTAGTTAAGCGTGTCGCTTCCAGAATTTTTCTTTGTTTCTCCTGTGTTTTTATCAATATTTCCTCAAAGCGTTTCTGTTTTTGAAGCATTTTTTCTTGAATTGCTTGTTTAAATCTCTCTTCTCTTTCTACTTGTTGTTGAATTTGTTGCTTTTGCAACGCGAGATTTTGCTTTGCCTGGAATTGGAACAATTCCAACAGTGAATGTTTGAATTTCGCATCCATCATACGAATTTACGCTTGTATTAAATAAATATTTCTTAGTAAAAAAAAAAAAAAAAAAAAGAAGTCAACCAAGTTTTCTTTCCCAATTCTTTTGTTCGAAGAACAACGGTTTAGAAGTCCTTTTGTAACTTAATTTGTTGAACGCTATATTTCTAGTCTTACTATAAACAATCCAGCAAAATAATATTTGTTGAACATTTTTTTATTTGCACGCGTTTTTACGTAGCAAAAATAAAATCCGTCGCTTTAAATATCCGACGAATTCGTATGGGAAACTTATTTTTTTTATTACCCTCTTTGCCTTTTGCAAAAAATGACTCGATTCTTTACATGTTTTCTAAGCACAAATGACGTACGCGAATAATTATTTTTCACGGTCTGTCTCTTTTTCTCTTGACAAAGTAAAGTGTGTTTTTTTTTCAAATCCTAGATGTTATCGAAATAACGATAAACTTACACAGTATTTGCTAGTTGGTTTTGGACATTTAACTTTGCAGAAGAAAATTCTTACTGTAGGAAAAATGGCTTCTGGTGAAGAAAAAAATGAGCTTTTTTCCTTTCTAAAACACTTGGTAAGTGTGCTCAATTATTAAATAATTGACAACATTCGCATTTTTCACTGTAGATTTTGGTAGCAAGTTTTTCCGTAGCCAAATTAATATTGTAGTAATTAATTCGCTGTTAATCCGTGCGTATCCAAATATCTGTTGAAATGACGAAGGTGTTCTGTCATAAAGATTTTATGAATCTTTATTTCAATCACTTTTGGTGATTTTCTGCAGTGATGGTCGTTTCGATTCCTTGTCGCCAATCTGTTGTGTCGTGGAACAACAGTGAAAATAAGAACAGTCAAGTCGAGGTTCGGTTAAGGAACAAGTGTATTGCAATAATGTACAAAGATAGGAAAGCGTGTATATCTTCTGGGCACTCGGCTAGCAGTTGAAGTGCAGTCGCATCTCTCTCACCGGTGTTAGAACTACTAGTGCTAATCGGTGTAAATTCCTCTGTTCAATGAAGGCTGGTATAACAATGTTGTATAAAATGGCGCCCAAAAGTTGTTGTTCAGCTATATTCTTCTCAAGCATCAAGTATCGGGGTATCCAATTATCATCAGGGGCGATTGTCGTTTTCTTTTTCTTTTCTTTTGAGGCTTGGTGTATTCATAATTTTTTTAATTGGCTATAAAGGTGGGTGCAGGAGGGTTGGGGGGCGAATTATTTTTATTATATATATATATATATATATATATATATATAAGAGAGAAAGAGAGAGTGAGTGAGGGAGAGAATGAATTAGTGTGCGTGTGTGTGTGTGTGTGTGTGTGAGAGAGAGAAAGAGAGAGAGAGAGAGAGAAATAGCTTCGGACAAGGCATGAAGTCATTTGATGAAAGGAATTATCAAGAACAAAAGATGAGTACCACAAAGTGAAGAGATAACTATTGCTTTTAATCTGGAAAAAACAAACGAAAACAAACAAACAAACAAACAAACAAACAAACAAACAAAAAACAAGGCTATAGGCATTTAGCAGGAAGCAAGTTCTACAGATATTGGAAAGAAGCTACTGGAATAGAAATCTGTATTAAAATGAGTTATGAAAACAGCGACTTGATGAAGACCAGTGAGTCAAACGAGCTGGAACAAGGAAAGCAGGAAATAGATCAGACAATTCTCAAGAACATCTGCCATAATGGTATTTGTAGAAAAGTACTGAGACTAGCAACATCACGTCTGTGAGAGACAAAGGTGGCAGAGAAAAAGAAAGGTGGGGTGGGCCAATCAAATTATAAATACTTTTCTGCAATTTATCAAGAACCTTGAAATGGAACAAATATGACAACAGCACTCCATACATGGTTTGATAGTAAGTTTGTAAAGAATAGCCTCAGGTGTGAGAAAGTGTTTGGGGAGATCGCGAGAACTGACTTGACGTGTAGCAGAAACAGCAATGGATTTAATGTATTGACTCCAAGAAAGATTTGATGAAAGTGTAGTATATGTGAGTTTTAACCAATCGACAATCACTTCCAGTCTGTCTATACCAAATTCTTGATCATAAGTATAACAATTCTCCCCCTGCTGTATATTGAACAGATATGAAAGTTACTATGTCATAGTTTAGTTTAGAAGTTCATTTCAAGAAGCTGTCCAACACATGTCAGCATGTAAAACGGACGTTTAAACCAATGATGATGATGATGATGATAATAATGACCAGCGCTGTTTATAATGGATGCATAATACACTACAAAATTTGCATATCTATAAAATAAAAAAAAAAAACAAAAAACAAAAAAACAAAAAAAAATTTAATATTGTGTGCTGAATAAGAACATAGGATTTCTCATTCACTCCCGGACAACACCGATTATTCCTGATAGCATGTAACATTTCTTCCCCTATAATGAAGTACTGAAACAAAACTCCAAAATGAAATGGTTACGTACTGGGCAGTAGTTGACTGACGTTTGGAGGCAATCCGTCTGAGGTAGTTGTATGGGAGGTGATGGACTGTGCCGCCACTGAGATGCGTGTGGCTGTAGGTTGCTGGGAAACTGTCGTCGTGGCAACGCTATGATGTTGTTGCTGTTGCTGTTGTTGCTGCTGTTGTTGTTGTTGTTGTTGTTGTTGCTGCTGCTGCTGCTGCTGCTGCTGCTGCTGCGAGGCACCAACGACGCTTCCCGAACCGCCAGTAACAACGCTGGAATGAATACTGTTCTGGTTGATATGTTGGTGAGTGACGCCACTTCCACCTCCACCTCCTCCTCCTCCTCCACCGCCGCCGCCTCCCCCTGCTCCTACTCCACTGCTGATCCCCGAGGACCCTATTGAGGATCCGCTGGTGGGGTTACTACTGCTGCTGCTGCTGCTGCTGCCACATGCAGCTGCACCTCCGCCGTTGCCGTTGCTAGCCGCACCCGTTCTGCTGCTGACGTTGCCACTGCTCCCTCCATGAGAATGACCCTGCTGGCCGAGATGACCACCAGTAGAATGGTTACCGGTGGCCGCTGAGTTGTTCTGGTGCTGATTTGATGTGTTTGATGTTGTTGAGTTTACGTGCGGTACCGATACTGGAGTCAGAACTTGCTGCAAATAGACAACGTGGAAATACAATGAGTAAAATAACACACATTTAATGCTTTTAATAATAAAAATAAACGATTAGTTAATAAAAGTTTAAGACAATTTTGCAAGAATAATTAAAAAAAAAAACTATTACATCATATTCCTTGTCATAAAGCACTGATTGATTGCTGTCGCATTAACTTGCTGCAAATAAACCAAGAAGTTTGATGTTCCTGAATTTTTGAGATGAGGTTTTGGTTATTTGTATTATTATTCATTGAGCTACTGTCCTCATCTTGAGTGTGATTTTCACAGCGTTTCGGTCAATGTAACCTCCGACCTTCTTCAGGTGTATCTGGGAAAAAGCAATTGTAAAAGTGATATTCTCCTGAAGGTTGAAGGTTCAATCCTCAGTGTGGGCAATCAAAAACTACAATTGCGAATTACTTAGGACCTCTATTCAGTCATGGCTGATGGAACAAGAACACGCTACCCCCGTGAAATACATAAAGGGTTCCGCTCGAAATTACGTCCAAATTCCCGAGTTCGACAGAAACATTCCTGAGTTCGACAAGATACATCTGAAGAAGGTCAGAGGTTACATCGACTGAAACGTTGAGAAAATGACGATGAAGATGAGAACAGTAGTCCGATGAATCCAAATAATACGAATAAGCAGTCCTCATCTAAAAAATTCAGAAACGTCAAAAAAAAACTAAAAATAAAAAGGTAATCTTGTGCTGTAACGTGAAAATATGATAAGTGACACAACAGCCGTATTTAATGTTTTTAATAATAAAAAAACGATCAATTAATAAAAGTTTAAGACCATTTTGCAATAAAAGTTTTTTAAAAAATTCTGTTGCGTCATGAATTCCTCTTCGTAAAGCACTGGTCGATTGCTATCGCATTAGTTTGCTGCAAATAAACATACAATTAAAACTTTTATGATTCATATCAGTCTTTTAAAAATTACTTTAAAAGTTCCATCTATTAATAAAAGATCAAAACTATTCTGCAAGAATAACTTTTGATGCACGCGTATGAGCGGTACTCTCCCCCCCCCCCTTCCTGTATTTTTGTATTTTCTTCTTTTTGAAAAGAATTCAGCAGATTATTATCGAATGGACACTAGTCTATCAGATTATCAAAAAAAAAAAAAATGAAAAATAAAGTCAATATTTAAATATTTGTACAGGGTGCTCAGTTTCTAATGTAACCTTCTAGTAAATCGATCACTCATTTTAGAACCACTTGACGTTTTTAGGCCAAATTTCACAAATTTAGCGGATTTTAGCCACACACACACACACACACACACACACACACACACACACACACACACACACACACACACACACACATACACGTGATAGTCTTGTTCTTTTGTACAAATACGATTATGGCATGTATAATTTAGAACTGCCTGAGCTATTCTGTGCTTCATTTTTTCCAGCTCGTTTGTCTACTGGTTTCCATCAAATCGCTGTTTTAATACCTCGTTGTAATACAGCTTATAATTTCAGCAGCTTCTTTACAAGAACTGCAAGCTTAAGGAACTTTTACTAATAATAAGCATCTCCTGTCTTTGTGATAATCTTCTTACAATCTTGTTTTAAAAGTGCCCTTTTCATAGAAATGTATTATAGAGGCCGGTGCCCCACCGAGACGGTGTTCATTACTATATTTTTGCCGTTTTTTTTACACTTAAGCACCTGAACTTCAAAAAACTTCTCTGCACGTCACTGCTACCAAGATGCACAAGTACCTGCCTATCTGTTTCACTCTAACGTCGAGAACAGAATGTTGAGTATCAAAACCCAGCCGAGTACAATTATTACTCTTTCTAGTAGGACCGCGTTTTTCATGGCAGCTACTGTTGGCCTTGGTATTTATTCCGGCTACTTAGGGACGTATCTCTTGTACTCCTGGGAAAACCCTCCATTTAAAAAATGAGGTAGGGTTCAGTCGTAACTTTAGGAGGCATCATCCAAGCCGTTACCCCTCTTCTCCTTTGAGATTTTTTTCTCCATCCCCCACCCCCATCAAATGCTCATTTTTTTTTTCAGTTTGATACTGACGTGGGAATCTCTTCTGAGACCCCCACACTCACCCACTCTCTTCAGCTCAGAAGCAGGCTCCATTGGAAAGCATTTAATTGCACGAGAATAAGAATGGAGGTAATCAAAAGTTGCTAAAACCTATAAAAGTGCTGAAATGCATGTATTTGGGGACTTTGATGTAAACATTCCCTTTCCCAATTCGTACCCCCCCCCACAACCAGATCATGATGACCAGAAAACCTCACCTGTCGACCTATTTTTGATAACATTCCCTAGGCATGGTCACGGATACCCATAGCGCACTCGGGGTATACATCGAAATATCATAATGGCTGATTATCATGTTAAATCTCCGATTCCAAACCAAAGCGCCATTGTTCAAAACAACGAAATGCCACCAACGTGCCGACTGGGAATTCCTCAGAGATGCACCTTGATATGAAACTTTTGCCCCCCCCCTGTTGTTGAACAGTGTTCAAATGAGGTAACTGGCTGGGTTAAAGCAAGGATAGAAGCATTTGAAATAATGATATAAAAATACGACTATTTTAGATTAGATTCTATCCTGATAAAAATGCTCAATATATGAGGGTTTTTTTTTTTTTTTTTTTTACACGGTGGTCACCACTTATCAAGGCCCGGAAGCCACTCAGGGATAAGGGTTATTGCAAATACAGTACGTTAGTGTGGAGATTTGAAAGTGTTTACTTAAGGGGGCGGTTCATTAGGAATTTGTTAACGTTGGACTTGAAGACATCCAAGTTGTAGTCCGGTGGGAAGCAGGCAGACGGAACAGTTCCACAGGCGTGCAGTTCTAAGAAAGAAGAGATGAGGTGCCTTCAATAAGTTTCTGGACATTTTTGTGCAGGAATTTAAAATTGTCGTAGACTTTTGAAAAGTCCGTATGTTATTGCTATACATCTTATGAGATGACTGACCAATTTTTATGATTTCAGGTTCAAATAAATAGCTACAGCAGGAATTGGAATACATCCTACTAAAGCCTGATTGTTACAGCTGGTGAAGTTCAAAAATGAAATCTGGATGTGAAGACATTTTAGAAGAACGATATGCAATAAAATTGCGTTTTTAACTTGGAAAAAAAAAATGCCACAGAAACGTATGGAATACTTCAGACTGGTTTTAGGACCATCTTACATGAATCGAATATCAGTTTTTGAGTGGCATAAGAGATTTAAGGAAGGCAGTGAGAGATGATGCGTGGCATAAGAGATTCAAGGAAGGCAGGGAGAAATGATGTGTAGGAGTAAAGAAGCCAGAACACCAGAGTTGATTGGCCAAATCATATAGTGTCATCAGCTATAATCGAAACCGAAACCAAAACTTATGAAGAATTCTTGGTAAAATTATTTATTACAAGAAATGGAAATCCATAACAATTAAACGACACGGATGTAAGCGTTACACACAAAATAAATAACATACACGCTATCCTATTAATACATAATTGATGATGATGATGATGATGATGATATATATATATACTAGCAGGGAGACCTGACATTGTCCAGTATTGAATGAGAATCAACAAATGGTACACCTCCAATACTTTGTTGTTATTGAAACCGGTGAAATCGCCCATTTTTTAATCAAATCGATTGATTACCTTCTCTAGTTAGGGACCTCTCTCCTTCCAATGTACCGGGAGGAAGCTTCACATGCTTCCCTACAGTGACTTAGTCCACAATACATTGTATACATTGCACTGTAGAGAATCTAGTGTTCATTTTATAAACATCTGTAAATAATGGCTTCACTTAAAGTTTAAAATGCAAAAGTCAAGTATCATGGTTCAGTTGTGCTCTAAATAGAAACATTCATTTCAAACGCGCCCCTGTTTTATCAAAGAATCAACTGTTGATTTTATGAAATTATTTTTTACTTAATCACTTGAATTAAAGTAAAACGTACAAAGGTCAAGTATCATGCTCTAAAAAGAATAATTTATTTTGAATGCTGAATTGATTTTATAGACTGGGCTTTTCTGCTTGTGCAGTGATAAAACTTTTCAAATGCACTTGTGATGTTAGGTTGTATAAAAGTGTTAACTTATGTCAAAATCGAACTTCCTTCTTTAATTCTTTTAGATTATCAAATTTCGATACTTATCGGATGCATTCCGATACAAAACCTGCATAAAAACACTCCCAGGCACATCAAGTACCTTAGTGTGAAATTAAAAAAAACTTGGCCCAGTCATTTATGACTCCATAAGGAACGAACACACATACATGCACACAGTTCTATTTATAAAATAATAATAATAATTATAATAATATATAATAATAATAATAATAATAATAATAATATTTATATATATATATATATATATATATATATATATATATATATATATATATATATATACGAGAAACACCCGTCTGGCTGAAACTACTGTCAATAATTTCCCCCCCTCTCTATCTGTGCCTAAATCCAAACGTAAATTCCATGAGCAAAGCTTCTTCCTTAGAACTGCACGCCAGTGGGACTCTCTACCGCTTCCCTGTTTCCAACTTGACTACAATTTGGACGTCTTCAAGTCCAACATAAACAAACTCCTGACAAACCGCCCCCTTAAGTAAGTCACTCTATCAAAACCCCCAATACTAATAATTACTACAATACTATCTCATTGATTACTGTACATGCAATAACCCTTATCCCTGAGTGGCCTTCGGGTCTTGATAAGTGGTGACCCCCATGTAAAAAAAAATATATACTATTATTATTATTATTATTATTATGATTTGAATTGGCTATGGAAGATTCAACGTCTGTATCCACTGCACCACGGGCCAATATGTTGAGATGACAACATCTATGGAAAGCAGTAATTGCTGAGGAGCCCTTCGGGGCCTGCGACGTAGTGGATAGAGACGTTGAATCTCTGCGGTTCCAGGTGAGAATTGTCTGAAGATAGCGGTTTCAATCCTACCCAAAGCCAGCCAGAGACTTACTTGACCAAAACGACAACAACTATGGAAGGCAGTAATTGCTGAGGATGCAGTTAGGAGATTCGGGGTTCTTATCCTGTTGCGGTTACCACCTGACAAAGGCCAGAGGAATAGTTGACCGAAACATCATGAAACAACAACTAAAAAAAAGATGAGGATAACAGTCGGAAATAAATAAATTGATAAAGAAAAGTCTGTTTGTATTGTTTCTCAGCGGTTGTTTTTTGTAAATGTTGGAACGTGACTTTGGCTATGCGAGATTAATGTCAAGGCTGAACTACTTGTTGATGTTGCTTGCACAACATAAGGTTGAATTACTTGGCCAGGAGTTCACTTTCAACTTGACCTTCAACTCCAGTGATTTTCCACTTAAACAGAAACCACATTAGAGGATGTGATCATTACCCCTTCCCATGTTCTGGATATCATAAAGAAAACCTTAACACCCCCAGAACATGTAGATCAGATCTTATCCCTGCCATATCAAAAATGAATGTTCTGGTGAATTGGCTGCTGTCCTTTCCAAGCTTTATAACCAATGCCTTACTGAATCTTGCTTCTCTGACAGCTGGAATATTGTCACTGTGGTACCAGTTTTCAAAAACTCTAGTGAAATAACTGACTCAAAATTATCGCCCTAGTAGCAAACGGGACGGCATTACCTGATCATAAAATATGCATAAATATTATATTTTAATTAATGCAGAATTTTTATTTATTCTAAACAGAAATACCGTAGATACTAAACGTAACGTTAAATTCCTTAAAAAAAAAAAATGAAGTAAAGAAAAAAACAAAAACAGAAAGAAACTGAGACATCACCAACGCTCTGATCCCCATCTGGCATCAATTGTGATGGATGGCTCTCGTCTGGGTGAGGCCCCGTGTTTTGACAAGCTTCTGGGATTGACCTTTACTCCTGATCTGAAATGGAACACGTACATCAAGTCTGTTGCCAAGGTCGCTGGAAAGATGGTGGGATCCTTCTACCGCTCCAGAAGATATCTCACTACTGATGCAATTCTCTATCTGTATAAAAGCCAAGTATGTCCAAGGATGGAATACTGCTGCCATATCTGGGCAGGAGCTGCCAAAAACAGCCTATCCTGCCTTGACAGAGTATAAAATAGACTTTGTGGCTTAGTGGGGGATGCCCTTTTCTCTACCCTGCAACCTCTCTCCCACAGAAGAGACGTTGCGAGCCTATCCTTGTTTTATCGTTATTTCCATGGCAGGTGCTCGTCTGAACTCCAATCTCTGGTCCCCCCTCGCCAATCTTTCACGAAAAACACCTGAAAAATAAAATTGTGGGGTCTGTGTTCGCGCCTGTCCTTCATAGAATGAAAATAGGCACAAACTTTAATAAAGACTTTTCATATCTATCTGCGTAAGTATACTTTGATAACTATGTTTCAGTTTGAAGAAATATGGTATAATAAAATTATGGGGTGTTCGCTCACGCCTGACCTCCATAGAATGGAAATATATCACAAAGTTTAACAATGTTTTTTTTTTAATATATATCCACAGAATATTGTGATAAGTGTTTCAGTGTGAACAGGTATGGTATAATAAATTATGGGATTTATCTATTTTATTTTTACATTCATCATATTTTGCTTTGGTTTTGATACCCCCAAATTCGAAGCTATCTCTTTACAACCCTTCCTTTTCATAACCTATCATACTTTCATAAACCAGAGTTCATTTTCTGTAGGCAGTTTTTGAACCCAGTCAACGACGGCTACTTTTGCTAGTATATATATATATATATATATATATATGTGTGTGTGTGTGTGTGTGTGTGTGTGTGTGTGTGTGTGTGTGTGTGTGTGTGTGTGTGTTTTTTTTTGGCTCAATGAAAATACATTATCTTGAATTTTAATTTTGTTCAAAATTCGTTTTTGGTTTGTTTTTGAATGAATTCGTTTCTATTGCAATTTATTTTGGAACAAAACCATTAGAGGCGAACATAAAATCTCTGTGTTTCGCTGACATTCACAAGATGGTAAAAATGAAGAAAGGAAAACAGAATTCAATTAAAGTTATATAATTTTCTTCTGAATTCAAAATGAAGTATTCTTTGTCTCCTCTTCCTCCCAAATAGCTGAAAATCTGAAGAAAAATACAAATACATGGCACTATCTACTTCAGAACCTCAATTATTTGACGGTGACTGTTTATATATATATATATATATATATATATATATATATATATATATATATATATATATACACACACAGGGTGACCCCCCAAAAACGGGCACCAACTCTAATAAGGCACTGTTTCTTAGTGTTTTGTCCGAATGAAATGAAACTTTGGTCATAACTAATTTATTATATTCAAAACATCACATCAAAACACTAGGGTCTTTGGCCTTTTTTTCTCCATTCTACAGCATATGTTCTAGATGGCCTCCATTTAGCTTCTGTTTTTTTTTTGGTCAACCTGCATATATATATATATATATATATATATATATATATATATATATATAAATGTAACTCATGGTTCGTTCGTAATTAATAGTCTAAATAACCACTGAAATGACTGCTTCGGCATTTTAGTATAATATGTTTGCTGTACCCATGCATGTTTTTATATATCTCTTTTTAATTATAACATTATACTCAATTTTTCTATAATAAATAGGTGGTTTTCTTTGTACGGATGGGCCATTTTTTTTTTTATTTTGGGACAATTATTTCACTACGCGTGACATCACTAAACGGAACTTTTATATACCAAACTAACATTTTTTGTTTAAAAATGGAATTATTTCTCTTTCGTTAATATTTTTTTTTTTTTTTAAATATTTCGTGTTTTATATATAAAGTACAATTGTTGAATGTTATTCTTTTGATTATATTTGTTTGGGAGAAGCACAATTAAAAAAAAAAAGATTAAAACTGAGCGAAATTTAAATTTCCATTCCATTTTTACAACAACCGTAAACAAGCATATACTTCGCAAGTTTTATCGTAAGTTTACGAGCAACCCATAAAAATCTGAGTGTCAAATCTGCTTAAAATATTGTAGTATATATATATATATATATATACATATACATATATATATATATATATATATATATATATATATAACCTCTCCCTAACATACTGGCAATAATTTGGTTCCGTCCTTCCTTTGAGTGTTTCCAATAAGGGGGATTGATTTACTAGGATTTGTATTAGAAGCTGGGCAATTATAAAAATTATTTAATTGTTGAATTTTTTGCATTTTGGTTAAATTTGTTAGTTTGCTAGCGCTAAAATCCCACACGAAAAATTAAACAAAAGACAAAATTAAAAAGAATTTACCCCCCGTCCCCGGATTCCAATTAGTTTAGGGTTCGACCGCCAATCACCGGATTCAGCCGAGCGTTGTTCAAATGTTGAAACACTAAATCAACATTTTATTTATTTTTTTGCATAATTAATTAATGATGGGAGTATTTTTTCTGTTTATTTTCTTAACATCTATTGACAAAAAAATGTGTACATTCTCTTGAAAAAAAAAAACTAACTTTTCTCTACTTTCAACTAACTATTTACAGTGTTCATATAAAGCATTCATTTTTTCATTTTATAATAAAAATTCTGTTTTCAAACAGAAATCTTTACTGCTAACTTTCTTTTAAAAAAAGTGCAAGTTTTCCTGAAAAAAAAAATTTTACCTAACAATTTATGATAAATAATTCACCTTTTATTGGGGGGAAAAACAACTTTTATTGATAAAAAAAAATTGCAAAAATAATAAAATAAATAAACAATACAAAATGCAATTTTTTATGAGGAATGTGTTTCATTTAAACAAACTGGGCCACAGCAACGCGTGGCCAGGTACAGCTAGTATATATATATATATATATATATATATATATATATATATATATATATATATAACCAAAAGTCTATATTCCAAATTAAATTCCAAGATGTTCATCTTACCTTTATCTTTTTTAGCATACTAAAATGTTCAATTCTTCACAGCACCTGTTTCATAGCGTATAAATTAACGTATAATGTATATATATATATATATATATATATATATATATATATATATATATATATATATAGTTATAGTTATATGAGGGTCGTTCTAAATATAAAACCTCCATATTTTTCAACTCTAAAAGTTGAAGAGCTATGAAAACGAGAGTGGAACTATTAAAACGAGCGACCTGATTCACGTCCATGATAGAAGCTGCTTTCTTAGAGTCTCACACCGTCAATATCTGCAACGGAGAGATTAAACTTTCAGGTCATGAATGCACAAGTTCAGTCATCATAACAATGCGATTTGCAATCCCTTCTGGTCCATTCGGGCGGAATTAAAAATAGAAGGCATCACATTTGGAATGCCCCATCATGATATTTAGTTTGAGTATTACTTTGAAGGGTAATTTCTGCCTTTTCGTCGGTTCTACATCGAATCTGGTCTACACGTTGGCCATATCAATTTCATGCACCATTGTTTGAGGGCATCTTTGAGTCTATTCAAGCTTTTTTCAACCTGCCTTTTCCTGGATTACCCTTAACTGAGATGTGTGTACATACAATGGTAGTTCCTATATTTCTTATTTAAAAAATAAAGCATTGAAGCGCTACAAAGATGGGAGTGGTACCGCTACAACGAACGACATTTTGTCTCCCAGAATTAATTTTTCTACATAGTCACCACCATTCTTAATGCACTTTTGTCAGGAGTTCAATGACACATTTTTGTTTCTGATGCACATCCATAAGTTGGCTGGCTTTTTTAGAGTCCCACACCGTCAATATCTGCAACAGAGAGATTAAACTTTCAGGTCATGAATGCACTAGTTCGGTCATCATAACAATGCAATTCGGCCAAATTAAAACAAATAGAAGACATTACATTTTGGAATGCAACTTGTATAAATAAATATTAATGTAAATAGATCTATCTACTATTGAGCACTATGTAATAAATGCGGTGGAAGTCATCTATATATATATATATAAAAGCGAAAATGTTTGTGTGTGTGTGTTTTCGTGCATGTCCGCGAAAGGATTTTTTTCCGCTTGCTTTTCGCTCGGGTTGCTTTTTCTTAAAACGTTTTATATCACGTCTAAATGATAATATATACGAATTACGAACTGGCGTCGCGTGTGTATTTAATTTGCCCGACTTACAAAACTTAAATATTCAACAGTTTTCGATCGCCGCACGTCGATTCGACTTTTTCGTATGAAGAAAGAAGCAAACAGATCCGCGGTGAACTGTCCCGCACTCAAAGTTGACATCATTAAGTCGTCAAGAACGGGCACCTGCCATCTTTCCGTTAAACGTCGCACCTGCACGTTTTTTTCACACTTTATTATTTTCCAACTGCGCGTTCCTACTTTTTTTTTTTTTAAATAAACACCCATCCAACCATTTTTCTTTCATTTACCCAAAAACACACACACCTCCAAACATCCGGGCAACGCCGGGTACTCCCCGCTAGTCTAAAAATATGAAAGCGAAAATGTTTGTGCGTTTTCGTGTATGTCCAAGAAAGGCTTTTTTCCGAGAACTGATCGGTCCCCTCACAACTTCTTAAAACTTTTTATATCGTGCCTAAATGATAATATCTACGAGTTAACAACCGGGATCGCCTGTCTATTTAATTTGCCCGACTTTCAAAAGATAAATATTCAATAATTTTCGATCGCCGTATGTGCATTCAGCTTTTTCGTATATAAAAAAAAAGAAGCGAATAGACTCCAAAGTTGAGGTCATTAACTCGTCAAAAACGGGCACCTGCCAAGTCGCACGTTTTTTTTTCACACTTTATTATTTTCCAACTGCGTGTCAAGGCTTCGTTTTTTTAAACAACGAACGATTTTTGTTTTCATTTACCCAAAAACACACACACACCTATAAACAACCGAGCAACGCCGGGTACTCCCTGCTAGTATATATATATATATATATATATATATATATATATATATATATATATATATATCAGTGGTGAAAAAACCGGACTATAGTGCTCAATGTGTAGCCAGAGCAGTATATAGGAAATTTATTACTGTGAGTCCAGAATTGTTTAATATTTAATAATAACCCCCTCTTATTATATACACTCCTACTACTTTGAATTCCAACGTCCTCTCCCTTCCACTCCCCCCTTCTTATCTAACTCCCCTTCATCTGCTACGATTTTTTCATTCTTATTTGGTATTATAACTCAGTCCATCTATGAATTCTGACGAGAATATCCCCCGAATGGAAACAATATGTAAACTCTTTCTGGACTCACAGTAATAACTTTCCTACACACACACACACACACACACACACACACACACACACACACACACACACACACACACACACACACACACACACACACACATATATAATTATTTATCATTTCAGATATGGATAGGACATCGATAGAAGGAGGGCTTATAGATGCTTTTTATACCAAAGCATTTCAAAGCCTAATTCTTCTTATCAGAACATTACAACAGCCGGTTCTCTGCATTGCTATAGCCTTCTTATACTCCTCCATATCTTTTTTTACCAGCAACGCTTTAAGCAAACTACCATCTCGATCATATTTCGTTTTGTCAATAAATTTCTTGATATATACAAGCTCCATCTTACAGGTTGAGCAATTTTTATCTTGAATGGTCTCCATTTAAAGAATCTTTCATTATTTCTTTAATTCCCTAATATATATATATATATATATATATATATATATATATATATATATATATATATATATATATATATATATATATAATAAATGACAAAAAGTAATGAAAAAATATAAAGGTAACTGCAGCTTCTCTTCCAATTTTTCGGATTTTCATCATGTCAAATCACATTTCAATTCCTTTTGACGGATTGATTGTTGCTATTTCTTCTGATGAGTTAAGGGCATAATAGATTCACTGATTGATATAATAATTAAGTGATTGATTTTTTGCTACGAAACAGATACTGTCAAGAATTGTATAAGTCAACTGATTTAAAGGAATAAATTATAAGATGGTCAACATCATGAATTTTGGAATATTTGATTATTCTACTTCATTTATTCTATGCATGTGTGTATGTGTGAGTCTCTATTTGCTTGTATCTGCGATTAGGTGTATGTTTGACAGATAGATATACAGTTTATTATAAATAATTATAATAGTTATATTCAACCACGTTTGGACAACCTCACATTCAGCCTCGCATATGCATCAAGCCCCCCCCCCAATATAAGAATAGCACAGTATATAAAGCATCCGCTCAAACACCGTTTCCAACGAACACCAAAGCTTTGTAATCACATTGAGCTTATTATATAAGGAATGATATATAATAAGAAAATATATTTCTACAGATATATATATATATATATATATATATATATATATATATATATATATATATATATATATAAATATATATATATATATAGTCTAAAGAATATATATATATAAAGATATATAAATATATATATATATAAATATATATATTAGTCTAGTCTCTCTCTATATATATATATAGTCTATAAAGATATATATATACTAGCATGGGTGCCCGGCGTTGCCCGGGTGTTTGGAGGTGTATGCTGAGCAAAAAAAAAGGGGGTAATTTTTTAAACTTTGACCCCTATTATGACCCCTGAAAATTTATTGTTTTGGGCTCAAATCAAGTTATTAAGTTAGATCCATGTCCACGGAAGCTATATCTAAAATTTAAAGTGTGTAGACCCAAAATTGTCGGAGAAGTTTGGTAGAGTTCTCAAAGCTCAAATCGTTGAACTTTGACCCCTTAATCGCCAAATTTCTGGCTAAAAACCGATCACATAGATTTTTCCAAATCTCAGTACCCTGTATATCAAATTTCGAGTCTGTAGACTAAAAATTGACAGTTATTTCGTAGGGAAATGTACACAGACACACACACACACACACACACACACACACACACACACACACGTTCACTTTTATAGATATATAGATTTAAAATTTGAGTCTGACAGAATGACAAAATTATATTGCAAACCGATATATTAAACAAACGAACTTCAAAGAGACAAATGAACACATAAGTAAAAACAATTTGTATTAGAAAACATTTATTATTCCACGTCTTTTTTTTACAGACCTGACGACTGAGGTTCGCTCTTAATAAAAATTGTTTTTTATAGTCTTAATTTTGACTTCCTTTTTCATAAAAAACTAAAAAAAAAATCAAGAAAGAAAAGGAATTTAATTTTATTTTTTCATTAATTTCTTTCTGTGCAAAGCAATTCTTTCAAACTTACTCTGTTTCCAAAATGTTTTTTATTTTATTCCCCTCCCCTTCATTCATTTTCCTCCGCATCCTGGCAAGATTACTGTACACATAGATTCGAAAAAATAGTCAAAAACAAATATATAAATAAATGTTATCAAAGGCAAGATAAGTTACTTTTCTACCTAACTGGATATCTTTTTTGTGTTTTTATTCAATGTAATATATTTATTCAGCTCGAAAAACATACAGTGTTTACCGATGTGTTGGAAAACTCTTTAACACCGTAAGTTTGGGAAAAGGTGTTATAAATAAAAAACTATACAAAATACTATTAAAAACCCGCCGAATATATGTCAACCTATGTCACGGTAACATATATTGAGCGAGTTTTTAACAGTATTTTAACAGGGCACATCGTAAAAACTGACCCATTAATTTTCCTGAAGTAAAAACTATATCGTTTTTAAACTTTTAAAACTGTACATTATAAAAAGAAAACTGTTCGAGTGATTTTTTTTTTTTTTACATGGGTGTCACCACTTATCAAGGCCCAGAGGCCACTCAAGGATAAGGGTTAATAGGTATACATTAGTCATTGTGATTTTAGCATAGTAAACAGTGGGAATTTTGTAACTTGGATTACTTGAAAATGAAACAAAATAACAATGTAAATATATTGATAAGAAAAAAACAAAAACAAACGAAGTTTCCGTTTCAGGAACCCGAGTTTAATTTTATGTCGTAATCATTCAACTCGTTAGCGGTTTTATTCAGCGATTAGGGATAACCATACGACATATCTAATTACCAAAGCGATTTTAAAAAAATTTTTTTTTTAATTAAAACTAAACCTGTTTAGTTTTAATGAACCAATTTTTTTAAAGCCAACACTTTAGTTATTTTGAGAGCGTGCAACTGCACCCGAAAGGTTGATTAGGAAACTCCAAATCCTTTTATGACTCGGAAAAAAAAGGGCTTTTTATCGGCTTAAATGATAAACTAATGTTAAATATTAGTATTTGCCATCGATTCTGAAATAAAATGAAATCCTGACATTGTGATCATTTTTGCAGGTGTTATGTGCCAAATATTGAAATAAGAATGTTTCAATTCAATTATTGTAATTTAAGTCTTTAATTTTAAAGTCGATTTTATTTATAAAATATCTTTTTAGAAATCAATCTCAAAAACAATCTGAACAATAAATCTCTTTTGTTATGGCTAAGTTTTTGTCAAGGGTAGAAATTATAATAGACAAGTATTCATCCATGATGACATTTTACCGATTTCCTGGTTTACAGGTATTCTTGCTAAATTTCTTCGAAAGAATTGACATAAACAATACTTCAACTAAATACGTATATTTCATGCAATAATGACTTTTATTTCTTCTGACTTTTCCTAAACTAAACATAAAAAAATCGGTTAGGGTTAGTTTAACATTCTGTAAAAGTACCTTCCGTTTTTTTTTTTTTTTTTTTTTTTTTGTACTTCTGCAGAGAAGGTAAAAAACCGATAAAAACTGGATATATTTTTCGTGTTTTTATTCAATTTAACATGTTTATTCAGCTCGAAAAGAATACAGTGTTTACCGATGTGTTGGAAAATTCAAGATGGCGTCTCACACATTCTTTAACACCGTAAGTTTGGGAAAAGGTGTTATAAATAAAAAACTATACAAAATACTATTAAAAACCCGCCGAATATATGTCAACCTATGTCACGGTAACATATACTGAGCGAGTTTTTAACAGTATTTTAACCGGTTTTTTATTTATTACACCTTTTTCCAAACTTACCGTGTTAAAGAGAGAATCGGCCGCCATCTTGAATTTTCCAATACATCGGTAAACACTGTATGCTTTTCGAGCTGAATAAACATGTTAAATTGAATAAAAACACGAAAAATTTGCTTTTGATAACATTTATTTGTTATATATTTGTTTTTTTTGCAACTTATTCGAATCTATGTGTACAGTAATACAAACCCGAAATGAATTTAAGACCACGAGTGAAATGAGAAAAAGAAGTCAGCGGGTTTGGTTGCCATAACAACGTGACGGTAGTGAACGTGTGTGTGTGCGTGTGTGCGCGTATTTCGTGTAGTTTAGTTTCGTATAATAGTTTCGTATTTTTTTAATTTGTAAATAACAAGTTATTAAAAAATTAAACCCTTCCAAGATGGACAATAAATAAAGCCATAATATTTTATGGTAAAGGTAAGAGCGTAGAAACGATTGTTTTTTAGGAGATGTGATTATTGGATTAACCAATCAGAAATCGTCTGTGGCACACACACATCTCTGTTTTTATAGATATATATAGAAGATAGATATAGATATAGATAGATAGAAGATAGATTAAATGTTAAATAGATTTTGTAAATAGTACAGTTGAAATGATTAGAATATTTGCAATATGTAATAAGGTCGAGGTAATTAGTTAAAGAGATTTAATATAATGTGATATGCAAATGAGCATAAGTCATTCGATATGGGGGTGGTTTGTAGAATAGTATATAACGAAATTAGGCAAAGATTCTTATGTCTCTTATAACAGAAACATCCTAAAATGGGTTCTAATGTTTCTCTACCAGGAGAGATCTACCCTCTTACCTCCTTTATATTTCGTTGATGATGGAGAGCTGTACACACAGACAGAAACACACCGAACCCTATTACTTTATAAAAATATAGATAGATATAGATATAGATATAGTCTAAAGAATATAAATATATATATATAAATATATATATTAGTCTAGTCTATATATATATAGTCTATAAATATATATATATATATAGTCTAAAGAAGCTTTGAATAAAAAATGTGAAAAAAATGAAGAATGCTGTTTGGATTCTCGACCCCCCCCCAAAAGACTTTAACCTATTGAAATAATGAAAATTGTTTTTTTTCCGGGCAGTGCAGTAGTCCAAAGAGAAGTCCGTCCCTAGTCAAATGGAATCTAATAGTAAGAAGAGAGAAATCCAAAATGAGAACCTTCATTCTCGGCTTAAAAATAAAAAGTGATTTCAAGCGGAGGAGGGGGGAAACAAAACAAAAAAAAACATGAACGCTCGTATTACTGTGACCGGAAATTTTCTAGACAGAATAAACAGATCTTATATATATATATATATATATATATATATATATATATATATATATATATATATATATATATATAAGATAGGGGTAACCATGACAACTGTTTTCACTCCTCTTCCCTTTTTCCTCCCCTTTGTGTTTTCATACACCCCATTATACTTTCTCTAAATTTTCCCTAAAACTACCCTTTTAACTTTCCCCCCTTCTTTAACAAAAACTTGATTTTTGTAATTAATTTAAACCCATAAGAACTTTAAAATTTGCTTCTTGTCAGTCATAGTATTTTTTCTCTCCTCAAAATTTGAAAAGGTCTGGAACCTTTTTAATTTTTGTATCGTAATTTTTCTTGCCTAATGAAATCAAATAGGATTGAAATGATCTGCACATCATAGCAAGATATGACTGTGTTCCTCGTAATATATAATATTCAATAGCGGATTGATTTTTCTTTTAATAATACATACGCAATTTACATAAATTAAAATATCATGTTTAAACATATTTTACCACCGGGTAACGCCAGGCCAGACGACCAGATTTCGTATCTATCTATCTATCTATCTATCTATCTATCTATCTATCTATCTATCTATATATATATATATATATATATATATATATATATATATATATATATGCAACAGTGCGCAATTCCAACATTTCAAAGTACAACCACCTTTCTCCAACTTTACAACACGGCAAGAAAGAAGAAAAGAAGAAAAGGAAAAAAAAGAAACAATACAAAATATTATATACATATATATATATATATATATATATATATATATATATATATATATATATATATATATATATACTTATACTTTTTTGTAGAAAAAGAAATCCCATACAGTGCTCTATTATTAGGGAAAAACCTTTCTCGAAATAAGAGCAATATATTTTTTTGTATAATATATACAGGAATTTACATCGGTAGTCGGTACCGACGGTTTCAAGCCCGGTAGTTGAGGACTGCTCTTAATGTCCGCCTCAGGCTCTCTTCAGCCGACTCATCTTAATGAAATCTTAATGAAATAAACAGATGAGTCGGCTGAAGAGAGCCTGAGGCGGACATTAAGAGCAGTCCTCAACTACCGGGCTTGAAACCGTCAGTACCGACTACCGATGTAAATTCCTGTATATATTATACAATATATATATATATATATATATATATATATATATATATATATATATATATATATATAAAGAAGCAAAATAATTTATTACGTAATTTGATTTCATGTCATACAGTCATGGTCGGTCAATATAGCAAAATTACAATGCTTTTCTAAAGTCAGTATATTTGCATTATAGATCTTCCATAAGAAATGTGTGTGCTAATATGAGGCCACGGCAGACAGTGTCATTCTTCCATATTTTATATGTAACTTTATAGGAAACTCAATTGTCATGTATTTCTATAGCGAGTTCATTAACCACTACAGCTGCATCATGCGTATTCAGCCAGCAATGGCGGCCTTTATTCTATAACACTGGGAACTGCCTTCCCTTATCATTCGAAATAGATTTTCTCTGCTAAAATCAATAAGAAAGCATTTACACTACACGGTGAAACCTTGTTAAGTCAAACTCGCTTATCTTGAAGCATTGATAACTCGTAATACTTTGTTTGTTCCCCGCGGCTTTAAAGTTAACTAGATTTCACTTAGAGTTATTGTATATTACGGCTTTCTCATACAGACTACGGAATTGGTAAGCCTGGTTCCAATCCGATTGAATTGCACAATTGCAAAAGTTATGGAATCCAATTTTAATTATAAGTACTTTAATTGCAAGTACTTTAATCGAATGTGCTGGTGCATCTACCACTAGTCTCTTCCTCTCTGACAGGGTCCAAAAAAAGAATTGCAAATCTAGTAGCTTCCTTCAGTCTTGACAGACTATGGATAACCATTGTAAGGTTGCCTGTGCATCAAATTTTTGTGGCAAGAGTTGCGCAATCTCCAACCACACCTCTTCTGAGTCAGCATTGTTAAATACCAGTGGCAAGTGGAGGTTCAGGACGACTGGAGACAATGCCGAGATAAGCAGAGAGCACATGTCATTCGTCTAGTACTTGCTTAACTTCGGTGATCTGACAAGAACCAGTGTATCAATATGATTATGCCGTATAAATCTCATAGATTCTGCACTATCGGCCAATATCTGTCCTTTGCTGCAATTTAACATCCTTGTGCCTGTTTTACGAGTATTTAATGGAATGTGCTCTGATGAACTCACAGCACTTGTGCCTCCTCAATTAATATAACAAGTATCAAAATTCCACCCCTTCACTTTTGAGATGCCAGAAAGCCTTCTACTATAATAGTTTCTTCATCCAAACTGCTAGACTTTGGAATTCCCTCTCTGTTTCCTGCTTCTCTGACTTTACTAAACTGCAGAAGTTTTGTTATATATTCGCTGCAGCCAGTTGTTCAAATGTGCTATCAGTCTATATAATTTTCAATCTATATGATTTCTAAATCTACTTTTGTCATTGGTCTACGATATATACACACTGACAGCGAATGAAACACAACACAGCTGATCTATAACATAATATTTTGATTTTGTTTTATTTCACACTGACAATAATTTTAGATTTAGTTATGATGGGTATTTGACATCAGTGGTGGTGTAGAGTTTTGGTGGTTAAGAATGTTTTCACTCTGTGTGACCGACTGCTCTTCTTTCTGTTTGTAACCATTCATATAAACATTCTTTTCCGTTGGAATGTTTAATATTTCCCATTGCCGATTGTTTCAAATCAGATGTTAAACTAAATAGGCCTAGGAGAAGGAAAACTTTAATAACACCAGTCTTTATCTTCTCATCCCAACTTAATTTCTGGTCATCTTGGACATCTCCTGAATAAAACCAAAAGAAAATGCAGTTGAGGATTGTGAAACCTTGCTTCATTAGTAATAGTATTGTATGGATTAGACCTCTATATCGCTATTTTTTTAACCAGTCTGAGAAATTGTCCAGATGGATGGGTTGTCGCATAGCCTCTTTCCACTCGGGTGATTGGACAGTGTAGAATCAGCTGGTCTGTGTCCTGGGAGGCTTCCTTGCATTTTGGGCAGATTTGGGAGTCTATTTATTTACTGCAGTCTTGTAGTATCTTGGCTACCCACTGCTTCCTATTATTTGTAGCAAAACCTGGGAGGTGCAAAGTCGAGTCTTCAATGATGTCACCTCCTTTCGAAGTATTGTTTCTCCATTCCTCTTTCCATGTCTCAACTGGGTCAAAATTTTTTATTTTTGAATTGTACAAGGACTTTTGGAACTTGAGTCTGGAGGCATCTGGGGCATCTTTTAAAATTTCTTGGATTGGTAAGTCCCTGCACAAAGTATCACCACTTTGTAGTAGTGCGTAGGCTTTAAAATTAAGTGGTGATAAGACGGAATTTAGAGACTTTCTGAATTTCCTCCTGATAAATTCTTTTTTACTGCCTTGCTCCATTAGAAACATTCTGTCGCATTGGCAACAATTCAGGGGCCATGGTTATAACAACTACCAATGCGGATAACAGAATTTGATAGGCGGGGTTCCAATCCAGTTAAGCCTATTGAATTTGTCCAATATATTCTGATATACTAGTAAAAATGTGGAAGCTCATTTTGAACAAGGTTTTATATATTGGTAAAAATGTTATGTGTCAGTAACGCGGTTAATGTGGTACTGATTTGAACCCAACTTACTTGGGTTGGGTAAGTGCGGGGAGGTCAAGGTGTTGCCGGTGACACACATCAAACTCAGTGACTTTCATTGACAGAGTGTCCTCCTGCGTTGCTAGAAAGTGAATTGGTACGTTTTTTTATTCAGGCCAGTTAACAGGAGCTCCCTCCCCCCCCCCGTACACACACATACATCCTGATATAAATAGAAATGCACGTGGGATAATTTGAGAGTAGACAGTCGAATTTGAAGGAAGCTTGTTAGTCAGTCGGACTTGATCGAATATAGAGTTAGTTTTGAGACCACGAGGATCAGGGGAAAAATGCGTCGACGAAAACGCAAGAAAGCTTAAATCAGCAATGCCAAGTGGCTTTATTCAAAGTCGAATTAAAGAGATCCTTGCCTGAAAATTGGCGTCATGTTTCGTCTTGAATGCTTGTTTACAGATCATCAAGTAGTGACGGAAGAACCGAACCCCAGAAGACAAAGGATAATAAAAAATAGGTATAACTCTAAATGCGTATATGTGCATATGCGCACACACACACGAACACACACACACACACACACACACACACACACACACACACACACACACACAGTGTTAAGAACTACAGCAAGTAGATACACAACTTTAGGGTCCTTAAAGGAGC
>NC_136519.1:5792688-5830188 GCF_053919585.1 Euprymna scolopes
CGTAACAAAACCAATGGTACGACTTTGAAATATGTATATATAGTGTCGTAATAAATATTATATATATATATATATATATATATATATATATATATATATATATATATATATATATATAAATATTTATATATATATATATATAAATATTTATATATATATATATATATATATATATCAATATTTATATATATATATATATATATATATATATATAAATATTTATATATATATATATATATATATATATATAAATATTTATATATATATATATATATATATATATATATATATATATATATATATATATATACATGACAAAAGGTCTATATTCCAAATTTCAAGATGTTGTCCATATTACCATTTATTTCTTTAAGCACGTTAAAATGTTCAATTCTTGCCAGCACCTATTTCGTAGCGCAGAACTATTCATGTAATTTTCATAGAAATGATAATAAATTCATATTTGCTGAGTGTTATTGGTTTTTCTGGTGAAAAACTATTTTTTTGCGTTATCCACAAAAAATATCAGCTTTATCAAAACATATGTGTTGGTTAAATATATTTCTCATTCCTTGGAATTTCCACAGGTCTCCTTGCTAGTTATATAATAATTAGGCTTGGTAATATATTCAACGAATAAAATTATACGATGTTGTACGTACCTGTTGTCCTACTGCCAATATCTGGCCTTGAGCATTGGTCAGCAGCTGAGGTAATGAGGAGACTTGATTGGCCAATGTTTGACCACTTGTGTGCTGGCTACTTGCATTGCCATTGGATGTGTGAGAAGTGACAGAACCTGGAACAAACATATAAACTCATTAACTTGATTGCTTTCGTTTAGATTTTTAGCTTTTACAGAACATCAACTGTTTTGTCATTTTTTTTTTATTCATCATTTTTTTTTTTTTAAATATTTTCTTTTTTCACCCCAAATAAGGCACAGTAACACTTGGACATAAGAGCCTACTATTTGGGACCAAATTTACGGGGAAACTATATAAAAAAAAAAAAAAAAAAAAAAAAAAACTTGTACATATTGTCATCTGGGGCTTTAAGTAGATCCAACTCCTAGAGTGAATGCGGTATTGTGGTGATTGCAACTAGTGATAGGGAATAGACAAGTGGACGACCCCCGACACCCATCTTCCCCCCCCCACCCTTTCTGGCCTCATGCCACATTTAAAAAGAATTAGTTGCCTGTTTTATATAATTTTAACCCTAAAATTCTGTAAAATTTGTGATTTTTCTTCTTAAATAAATATTTATATAAAGTTGAGCAGCAAGACGTCTGTTCACATTATATTTGAACTTCTGCATGTCAGTACAGCCAGGGGAACAGAGACGAAAGAGGGAATTCCAAATTCTAGTAGTTCGAGGAAGGAAACTATTAGAGTAGAAGGTTTTCCAGAATCTAGGGATCTCTACAGTGAAGGGGTGGGATTTTACTGCTTGTAGGATAAGTCAGTAAAAAAAACTTAGTCTAATTTCCATAACCTAGTCTGTCTCTGTGAGGAACGGTATTTACCAAACTCCTTTATCAATTATATATATATATATATATATATATATATACCAGTGGTGAAAAAACCGGACTAGAGTGCTCAATGTGTAGTCAGAGCAGTATATAGGAAATTTATTACTGTGAATCCAGAATGAGTTTACAAATTGTTTCAGCTAGAGGAAAATCCTCAAAGAGGAAAAATCCAACTTGCATCGTCAGAATTCATAGATGAATTCTGACGATGCAAGTTGGATTTTTCCTCTTTGAGTATTTTCCTCTAGCTGAAACAATTTGTAAACTCATTCTGGACTCACAGTAATAAATTTCCTATATATATATATACATATATATATATATATATATATATATATATATATATATATATATATATATATATATATATAAAGCTTAATGTAAAAGGAAAAGAGAAAGATCCATTCCACAAAAGGAGACTTATCCGGATAATGCCAAGCTCAACAATAATTATTGGAGCTTATACAATAGGACAACAATAGTATGAAATGAAGATACAAAACTATGTATAGGTAGATATAGAATGGATCATTTATTGA
Source organism: Euprymna scolopes (assembly GCF_053919585.1). Taxonomy (NCBI): domain Eukaryota; kingdom Metazoa; phylum Mollusca; class Cephalopoda; order Sepiida; family Sepiolidae; genus Euprymna; species Euprymna scolopes. The sequence goes on from NC_136519.1 coordinate 5,794,765, forward strand.
ATAATGGAATACAGGCAAATTTTGGAGGATAGAAGGGACTCTTTATGCCAGGGCATTTCGAAGCCTAATGCTTCTCATCAGAAGAGTAGAGAAGGTGCTAGGTAGCATGGGGAGATGCGGCGTCTAGCGTAAGGTTCATAAGGGATGAAAAAGATTAAGAGGAATTATAGAATGTTGGGGGAAGCTTTATTGAATTCTAAATAAATAAGGAGAGGCTTATTATATATAGTATGATATATAGATTATATATGGTCTTTAACATAGTACTGAGATTAAGGGGTATATGTATTATGGTTAAATAGGGGGTATATTGTTGCCGTGTGGTAATTTATTTTAACGGTTTGTGGGGTGTCTATTTTCTATGGAGTGGGTAATTTTGAGTAATTTTTTTTTTTTTTGGGGGGGGGGGGGTTATGTAATGTTGTAAAACTGAAAGGTAATATGCGGCAATATATTTATAAGTTTCTACTGTTATGATATAGGGAGTATGATCATAAGTCGGAGATTAGGGTGGCAATGACTATGAGTGCGTATAACTTGATGTAAAAGGTTAAGTATACATATTGATGTTAAAGTGGGGGAGTAAGGAAACCATAGCTACTTATGAGAGTGGTAAAAATAAACGAAATAATAGTAGGGTAATTATAATAGTACGGAAGATAATAGTAATGACAATTATAATGATAGTAGTAATAATAAAGCTGAAAATAATTTCGTAGCGCAAAATCATTCATTTAATAATTATAATTATAATTTAACACGGTAAGTTTTGGAAAAAGTGCTATAAATATAAAACTAGACAAAATACTGTAAGAAACTCGCTCAATATATGTTACCGTGACATAGGTTGACATATATTCGGTGGGTTTTTAATAGTATTTTGTCTAGTTTATTATTTATAACACCTTTTCCCAAACTTACTGTGTTAAAGAGAAAGTCGGGCGCCATTTTGAATTTTCCAATACATCGGTAAACACAGTATGTTTTTCGAGCTAAATAAACATGTTACATTAAATAAAAACACGAAAAATATATCCAGTTTGGAAGAAAAGTAACTTATCTTACCTTTGATAACATTTCTTTGTTATATATTTGTTTTTTTTTTGTCAACTTTTTCGAATCTATGTGTACAGTAATACAAACCCAAAATAATATATTGAAAACATAATTTTCATGGTTGTAAAGATTTAGAAATAATTTTATATGTATAAACGATAACGATGAATTTGAAAAAAAAAATATCAAAGGAGTTAGAATTGAATTGTGAACATAAAGGACAGCAGGCTACATTTCTGGATTTAGATATAAAAATTGAGAAATGGATTTTTCTTTATAAAATATTTGATAAAAGAAACTCTTTCCCCTTTCAAATAGTTTGTATTCCGCATAAAGATAGTACCTGTCCTGTTTTTAATTTTTATGAAACCATTATGTCAGAGTTTTTGAGATTAGCTCATATTACTTTAAAATTAATAGACTTTATACCCCAGTTTCTAGCTTAGTAATAAGGATGATAAAACAAGGTGGGGATAAAACTAAAATATTTAACCAGTTAAATAAAGCATTTGTTCGTTATCCTGATGCTTTTGAATCGTTTAAAATTAACCAGAATATATCTATAAAGGAAATCCAAAACTATATTATGTATAAAATGTATTATACAAAAAAAGTGTATATATAAATAAAATATTTTAAACTTCTATATATTTTTAATTTTAAATAAATAAGATGTAAATATATAAAGTACTAACCATAGTAGGGGTGATAAGTAGTAAAATGGATTGATCCTAATCTTATAAATACAACACTGGTAAATTAAAAAATATATCCATTTTGAATTTGGAAACAGACGAATCTCACAGGTAAGGATGACATTTTTTATAACATGAATAGGCTAGCCAAATTAATCAACAGTAGGAAAGTAGATCTAATATCTGTAATATTTTTTTTGTTTTTATGATTAAGGGAGGTGGTGTTTGATCAACACTATTGGGGTGCCATTATTTAATATACTGTTTTGTTTTTAAATCCCCGAAACAGTATTTCATGGTAATCAACTGATAATGCTTTAAAATTAATATTAGGACTAGTGTAAATTCGAGAGAGCAAGTTGATGTATTGATTGCATGATTAAATGACTTACTGAACGATAAAAAATATAAAAATTAAATAAGTTTTTTTAATATACAGCTTTAAAGGTTAAAACACTTCCAAGACTATATATATATATATATGTATATATATGTATGTATGTGTGTGTGTGTGTGTGTGTGTGTGTGCACATATACATTGTCCTTTATTATAAAGTGAAGGATAATTTTAAAGATTATAATTTTTCATTCAATGTGTGTGTGTTTTTAATTTTGTTATTAATTTATCCTACAGAAAATCATTATAAATAGTTTATACGTTGGACCCCCATTCGTTACACGGCTAAGCAAAGCGCTTATCATTGACCAAGAACGAATGAAAGAGAATTGGTCTACTATTGGTTTGCTTATGCTAGCATGAATGAACACGGCACGAAGTATCGGAAACGGTTGCGATTGAATTGTGCCTCCTTAATTTAACCGGAAAACTTTTATGGCGGAAAGTGCAATTCCAAAAACAAAGAATAAAAGGCGCTGAGTGCTAAGTTAATAATAGTAATGAGTTTTGCTTCACAGCGAATGCACTTCAGTTCGTGTAAATTTATTAGAAGCAAGGCCACTTGACATTGCCTGGGTTAGAATGACATTCGGATTAATCGGATATAATTCTAGGTTATATATATATATATATATATATATATATATATATATATATATATATATATATTTTTACATATATATATATATATACATACATATATATATATATATATACAGTTGTGCCCGATATTATTCATACCCCCCCTTGAAAATTGAGTTTATTAGGTGTAACTTTGTTAGAATTTATTGTTTACGTCCATATTGATACATATTCTTAATAAACCTCTTCTGATCATTTTCGTCATTTTAAAATCTCGGGATACTTGTAATAAAAGAAATATACAGCTATTTATAAAATCTGCAATGTTCAAAAATAATCATACCCCCTTAATTTTTCAGTATTAATCTAGTTTCTGACTGTTTGTTTCCTGTTTGATTCTTATTTTGAATGCTTTTATACAACCTTTGATTAATTTCATTTCGTTTTTTGCATTTTTCAGAAATTAAAATGATATCAACTGAAAACCAATAAAAGAATAAAAATTATTAGAATGGGGAAGAAAAAAGAGCTTAGTAATTATCTTAGGAATAAAATTGCGAATTCACATAAGGATGGTTTAGGTTAAAAGTCAATTTCCAAGAAATTTGAGGTCCCTACAGCAACAGTACAGAGCATCATCAAAAAATTCCAGAGCCACCACACAACAAACAACTTGATTGGTAGAGGAAGGAAAAGGAAACTGTCTGCTAGAGCCACCAGGAATATTGTAAGAAGTGTTAATGCAAATCCAACCACCACTACTAAGGACATTTTAGAAAATCTGGAGTCTTCTGGCATAAAAATATCAAGGCAAACATTGCAAAGGACTCTGCATGAAAATGGTCTGAAAGGAAGAAGACCAAGAAGGACTCCATTGCACACCGGAAAACACCTTGCAGCACGTCTAAAGTTTACTAGGAACCATGTGAATTCTCCAGAGTCCGTTTTCTCAAGTATTTTGTGGACTCACGAAACAAAAATTGAATTGTTTGGCCATATGGATGCTTCTTACGTTTGGAGGAAGAAAGGAGAAGCTTACAACCCAAAGAACACCATACCCACGGTGAAACATGGTGGTGGTAGCCTAATGTTTTGGGGCTCCTTTTCGGCTAGTGGTCCAGGTAGTTTGGTCAAGATAGATGGAACCATGAAGAAGGAGCGATATTTGGAGATACTCCAGAAAAACATTAGACAGGATGCGGAGAAGCTCCATTTAGGACCAAACTGGGTCCTTCAACAGGATAATGATCCAAAACATACTGCCAAAATAGTCAAGAAATGGTTTGAGGATAATCAAATTAATGTTTTGGAATGGCCTAGCCAGAGTCCCGACCTGAACCCTATCGAAAACCTCTGGCACATATTGAAAACTGAGGTTAAAAAGCGGAAACCTAGAAATTTGAGGGATTTGGAGAACTACTGCATTGAAGAATGGTCAAAAATCAGTGTTGATGCTTGTAAAAACCTTGTTGATAAATATCCAAAACGGTTACAGGCAGTTATTAAGAATAAAGGGCATGCTATTGACTATTAGTAAGAGAGGTATGAATAATTTTGAACTAGTGCCATTATTGTTTTCTTTGTATAATGTTTCAAACTTGCATAATTTATTTATTTGTTGAGTTTAAATTAAATGCTTATGCTTGATTTATTGTTTGAAATCCCTTTAATATTGTCTACCTTCTGGTTTGAGCAATTATCTTATAGAAATCTCAAAGATCCGAGGGGTATGAATAATATCGGGCACAAGTGTATATATATATGCATATATATACACATATATATGCATATATTTCATTCATGATGATTATATGATGCTTGCAACGTCTTGTCAGACGAATTCCATTCCCTCAGACACTTAAAATCCATGAGCCCTAACATTAATTTTTTTTTTAGTGGTACCGGCAAATTCACACACTCAAACAGACATGACACTGAAGACGGTCATTGCTATATATACATATATATACGTACACGCATACACACACACATACACACACACATATATCCATAAACATACACACATATACACATATATGCATACATACATAATACATATACATAAACACATGCATACATACATAAATACATACGCATATATATGCACACATATACAAATACAAACAGACATATACGTACATATACACATACAAATACGTACATATATATGCACATATACACATACATTTAACTACATATACATATACATACCTATCTATGCATTTATATACAAACATACACATATGCATAGATACACATACATACACAGACATATATATATATACATATATACATACAAACACACACAAACATATATACATATAAATACATACATATACACATAGATATATATACATATACATACACATGTACATATATAAACATACGTACACACACACGGATACATATAATGATGGCAGATCAATTATTACATGCTTCTAGCATTTCAAGCCTACACGGGTCACAACTTTTCCATTGCTATAGGACTATGCCTGAGGGAGTATCTATACAAAGATGATGTTACAGAGATTTAGCTGTCGTACAAAGCTAAATCTCTCACTCGGTTCAAAATGTTGAGATCCAGCAACAAGCAAGAGCAAGATAGCCAGCAACAAGTTAAACTGCAGACCAGCTTCATGTGGGTACTGGTCTCCCAATTTATGGTTTTTTAAATCAGAAATTTGTTTCTCCTAGAGAGGTTGCCTTCACCACAGCTTACGGGAGCCCTCTCCACCCCACATACACATGAAATAAACACATGTATGCACACATACATGCATACACACAGAATGTGCGCAAACATACATATGCATGTACACACACATGCAAACATACACACATAGAGGCACACATTATAAGCATGTACTTATATATGAATACATACACGTACACATGCACATACATGTAAAATACACATGGAGGAGCGTTCCAAAAGTCATATATCCTCAATGATCAGGATGAAGGTGATGGGTACAATTCAATGAGTTTGAAAAAAAATCCAAAACAAACTAAATATACAGGGAATCAGACGAAAAATCCAAATGAATAGAACAGCGTTTCAAACGGCTGGAGTTTCTTTTTTTTTTTTGTCTGTTTTTCTTCTTTTTTCCTTCTCCTTCTTCTTTTCTCCTTTTTTCCCCTCTTTATTTTTTAATAAAATGGTTGTACACAAAAACTCACGTCCCGAAGGCAGACAATGATGACGAACTTCACACATTATTTACAACTAAATATACAAAGAATCAGACGCAAAATCCAAATAAACAGAACAGCGTTTCAAACGGCTGGAGTTTTTTTGTTGTTTATTTTTTTTTAAAATAAAATGTTTGTACACAAAAACTCACGTTCCGAAGGCAGACAATGATGCCTCCGGGACGTGAGTTTTTGTGTACAAACATTTTATTTAAAAAAAAAAAAAAAAAAACTCCAGCCGTTTAAAACGCGGTTCTGTTTATTTGGATTTTTCGTCTGATTCTATGCATATATATACACATATATATGCATATATTTCATTCATGATGATTATATGATGATATGCATATATATATATATATATATATATATATATATATATATATATATATATATATATATATATGCATATATATATATGCACGTTTATATACACACATATATATATACATATACACATATATATACAAACACACACACACATATATATATATATATATATATATATATATATATATATATATATATATATATATATAATTCTAGGTTAATATTCTCCAGAGGTAAAGTAACCAATGAAGTTTTAACGAGGTTAATACAAGAGTGCTCAATACCGAAATAGGGCAAGATATACTTTTTCTTTGTTTTATATAAGCATTTATATGTCGCTACACGTTCATGAGCATGTTTCGGTCAGCTGGTTACTAGTAACTAGATACCTCTTTAGGCGATGTAGCTTAGACTAAGCTTTTGTATAAAGTATATCGCCTGAATGGGTCTCTAGTTACTAGAAACTAGTTGACCGAAACATGATCATGAATGTGTAGCGACATATTAATATTTATGTAAAAACCAATAATATATATATATATACACATGCAAATAAAATAATATGAATGTTAGATAAATATACTTCTGGTATTGCAATTGTTTACTAACTATATATATGCTCTGAAAGTGTAAATCCATTTTTATTGAGCTTATATAAAAGTGGCATCATTCACTTTCTCGTGCGTTTTACATAAAGGCATGTGTTGGACGGCTCTTATAAATTATGTTTGTTTTATGAGTACTTCCACACAATATGCTCTTATGAACTTATTGCTATTAAAAATTGACAAAAAGGTATATTAAGAAAAGTATGTTACGGAAGTTTATGGCACAAATCACGGTATTTACTTTTGCACTGCAGAAAGATGTGACACAAGGTCGGGAGGTGGAAGAATTAAGGCAGTCCCTTTAAAGGAGGAACATGTTTAAAAATTGAATAGAAATTTTTTTTAAAATTGTGTGGGCAGGCTCGTATGCACTTAAAATGTTTCTTATGAGTATTAAAATTTGCCTTAGCAGCTCCGTTAGCATTTTTCCGATCAAGATACTTCAGGAAGTAAGCCATAAACTTATTCCACCCCAAAGAGGAGAGGCATAACCTAGGAAGGAGAATTAGTACAAATAAAAGGTCACTAAAATGCGTCAGTTTCTACTGGATTGAGTGTTGAGATTAGAAACTTGATTGGCAAGTGTCTGCGATTACAACCTCTGTGGAACTGATTCTCATAAAGTGCTCTGATGACGTTTCAATTTAAGTGCATGAAGTGCATCTTCACTGTATGAAATGGATCTTCACTATATGAAGTGATGAAGTGCATCTTCACTGTATGAAGTGCAATTTGTACTATATGAAGTGCATTTTCACGATACGAAGTGCATCTGCACTGTACAAAATGCATCTTCACCGTTCAAAGTGCATCTTCACTGTATGAAGTGCAATTTGTACTATATGAAGTGCATTTTCACGATACGAAGTGCATCTGCACTGTACAAAATGCATCTTCACCGTTCAAAGTGCATCTTCACTGTATGAAGTGCAATTTGTACTATATGAAGTGCATTTTCACGATACGAAGTGCATCTGCACTGTACAAAATGCATCTTCACCGTTCAAAGTGCATCTTCACTGTATGAAGTGCAATTTGTACTATATGAAGTGCATTTTCACGATACGAAGTGCATCTGCACTGTACAAAATGCATCTTCACCGTTCAAAGTGCATCTTCACTGTATGAAGTGCAATTTGTACTATATGAAGTGCATTTTCACGATACGAAGTGCATCTGCACTGTACAAAATGCATCTTCACCGTTCAAAGTGCATCTTCACTGTATGAAGTGCAATTTGTACTATATGAAGTGCATTTTCACGATACGAAGTGCATCTGCACTGTACAAAATGCATCTTCACCGTTCAAAGTGCATCTTCACTGTATGAAGTGCAATTTGTACTATATGAAGTGCATTTTCACGATACGAAGTGCATCTGCACTGTACAAAATGCATCTTCACCGTTCAAAGTGCATCTTCACTGTATGAAGTGCAATTTGTACTATATGAAGTGCATTTTCACGATACGAAGTGCATCTGCACTGTACAAAATGCATCTTCACCGTTCAAAGTGCATCTTCACTGTATGAAGTGCAATTTGTACTATATGAAGTGCATTTTCACGATACGAAGTGCATCTGCACTGTACAAAATGCATCTTCACCGTTCAAAGTGCATCTTCACTGTATGAAGTGCAATTTGTACTATATGAAGTGCATTTTCACGATACGAAGTGCATCTGCACTGTACAAAATGCATCTTCACCGTTCAAAGTGCATCTTCACTGTATGAAGTGCAATTTGTACTATATGAAGTGCATTTTCACGATACGAAGTGCATCTGCACTGTACAAAATGCATCTTCACCGTTCAAAGTGCATCTTCACTGTATGAAGTGCAATTTGTACTATATGAAGTGCATTTTCACGATACGAAGTGCATCTGCACTGTACAAAATGCATCTTCACCGTTCAAAGTGCATCTTCACTGTATGAAGTGCAATTTGTACTATATGAAGTGCATTTTCACGATACGAAGTGCATCTGCACTGTACAAAATGCATCTTCACCGTTCAAAGTGCATCTTAACTGTATGAAGTGCAATTTGTACTATATGAAGTGCATTTTCACGATACGAAGTGCATCTGCACTGTACAAAATGCATCTTCACCGTTCAAAGTGCATCTTCACTGTATGAAGTGCAATTTGTACTATATGAAGTGCATTTTCACGATACGAAGTGCATCTGCACTGTACAAAATGCATCTTCACCGTTCAAAGTGCATCTTCACTGTATGAAGTGCAATTTGTACTATATGAAGTGCATTTTCACGATACGAAGTGCATCTGCACTGTACAAAATGCATCTTCACCGTTCAAAGTGCATCTTCACTGTATGAAGTGCAATTTGTACTATATGAAGTGCATTTTCACGATACGAAGTGCATCTGCACTGTACAAAATGCATCTTCACCGTTCAAAGTGCATCTTCACTGTATGAAGTGCAATTTGTACTATATGAAGTGCATTTTCACGATACGAAGTGCATCTGCAATGTGTGAAGTGCACCTGCAATGTTTGAAGTGCATTTTCACTGTATGAAGTGCATTTTCATGGTGCAAAGTGCATTTCACGGTGCACAATGCATCTGTACTTTATAATATGCATTTTGTAACATATGAAGTGTATTTCATGATACGAAGTGCACCTGCAATGTGTGAAGTGCATCTTCACTGTATGAATTGCATTTTGTAGTACTATATGATATGAAGTGGATCTTCACTGTATGAAGTGCATCTTCACTGTATGAAGTGCATTTTCACTGTATGAAGTGCATTTTCACAAACAGAAACATAAAACTGAGCACACAAATCAGAATCTTAAAGGCATATATATGGTTAATTCTCCTTTACGGCTGCGAATGGTGAAAACTAACAAAGATTACTGAAGTCGTTTGGAAGTAGCAGAGATATGGTTTATAAGGAGAATTCTAAGAATCTCATGGGCAGAAAAACAACAAACCAAGAAATCATGCGTAAGGCAAAGTACAGCAGTATGGAAAGATATTTGATGTTAGGAAAAATTGTTGGCAAGAAAAACAGAAGAAAACAGAACAAAGTTCACAAACGGTCTCAACAGGATCACAAGATGCACATAAAACTCATAAGAAGGACCGAATGCAGAAGAGACTGGAAAGTCATGATCGTCTGTGGAAACAGACCTGACACATGAGGAAGGAGTATTTATTGTCTCTAGGTAAGCTCATTTATTTCAGAAATAGGTTGAATCAGCTTACTCCATAACAGTTATGCACAGCATGACCGAAACAACAGCATGGAGTATTAAACCTTATCACAAATGCTAGTATCCTTTATCGCTACCAAGCTACCAGTCACCTACGAATGAAATATTGTTGCCACATCTAGACTAGTGCTTCAACCACAAATCTCTGCTCTTATGACAAGGTGGAAACAGAATTTCTAACCTAATAGGCCATGCTCTGTCTGCTAGATCCAGTGTCTGTCACATTACTGCAGTATAGCATCCCTACATTCGTTTTATGACTACTTCCACAGATTATGCTCTACTGAACTTATTGCTTTTGTACACGCCTCAATGTAAATTCTTGCGACCAACTTACCTAGCAGCAAAATCCCACCCCTTCACTGTAGGGATCCTTAGATGCTAGAAGATTTTCTGCACTTAAAGCTTCTTTCCTCGGACTGCTTGTTGGATAAAGGAATTTGGACATCATGCACACACACATATTCCAGATTAGCAGAGAACAAAGAAAAATCAGGTCGGACTTTGTACACCCATATTAACCTCTGATGAAACAAAGAAAGAAATTGTCAGTTAAAGGAAGAGGTCCGACGAACACAAAAACAGAGATGGAGAAAGGCTTGCGGTGGTCACGATGTTAGTTTGTTACCACCGACCCCCACTTTTCACCTCCCATTGCTCGACACGGCCTATTACCAATGACAGGCAAGATAATAAATAAATAGTTTTGTTTATTAAACCATCTCCATGTTTGATTGTTAAAACCGTTGAAACAAGCATTTATTAGCAGCACAGATATTTGTAGAAGTGCAACAAACATGATTATATGTGACAGCGATAAACAGATAAATCGTTATAGAGAGAACCGACTATACAACATGCTTGCCTTTGGAATTCATTCCTTACTCCCTGTTTACTATGTACTAATGGGTCGGCACTTATCAAGGCTTAAAGGCCACGCAAGCATAAAGGTTAATAAGTTTGGTAAGGTGGGCAACATTTGATTATCTAAAAAAACGGTTCAGCAAGAATTTGTTAACATTAGACATGAAAACAAATATGTTACAGCTAGCTAGGAAGCAGTATCATTGCATTGTATTCCACAGACCGTGCTAATATGCAGAAATGTAAATGTAATGTGAATAAACATTGTGTTGACCAATTCCCCACTCAGGTTGCCCCCCCCTCCATGAATCTGGCCCCTATTACAGTACCCCTTATGCTTCAGTGGCAATATGCCTTGTTTGGGAGTGAACAAAAAGTTACAAAAAAAAAAAAAAAGAATGTTTATATTACACTTAACATAATTGAAACTAAAAATGAACGTCTATTTTTTTATGGAAATCTTTCCTAACAAGGCATTAAGCCACTTGATGTAAAGAGCTAAAAAAAAAAACAGTTTGCATACTGGTATGTGTTTAAAAGATTTAAAAAAATAATTTTCAAAATAATCTATCTCTACCTAGGTCTTTATTCATCTCGCTTTCCCTCAGTTCCATTTTTATTGCTTCCTTGCCATTGTCCTGTGAACTGACCTTGCTACCTCAACTGACCTTCATTTACTAACATGAGAACGCTCATTCCTTCCTTCAATATGTCCATGCCATCAAAACCTCCTGTTCTGGACACATCTACTTATAATGTCCAGACTTAATCTTCCTCTCAGGTCATCAAATCTAAGCTCGTCTTTAAATACTCACATCACACATCCGTCGTATCATTCTCATATAAGTTCTCTCCATGCAACACATGTCCTCAACCCTTATTACAACATCAACATATACAATAGACAATTAAACAGCAACATTGAATATCTAAAAATTTCAGAATGCATTAGCCCTACCCCGACGAAGGCCAATGATCATATCAGTCGAAACGTAGTCGAAAATAGAAATAATAATTGCAAAGACACTAGTTTGAATAAAAACAACGCAAATATTGATAAAAGAATCTTTCATGATAAGCGTTGCAGAGAGGCTAGTTCTGAGTGTGTTTATTCAATAGAGGATGAAACTGGTTGCTATGGCAACATCAAAAGCACTGAAGCATCTCTTGGCACCAGCATCCAAAGCATTGAAAGAGTCTGAGATTTCCCGAGGCAATCAAATTAAAGATTAAACCAATTCCGTCTCGAAAGCCAAAGAATCCTTAAAAGACAAAGCGGTAACCAGCAGACATTTTGACTTCAATCACGCAACTAATTCTATCCGCCATTTTTTTTTTTTTAGAACAAGTTATTCAATGAATAAGAAAATAGAGAACTTTGGTGGAACAACTGTTTGTAATGTAATTTTAAAGTGGAAGCAAATTCCTTGTTTAAATGTTATTCATATACAGGGTGGAACGATAAAAGTGTCGCCTTAAGGAAAACAACACTACAGCTTTATTTTAAAACTTTTATTGAAAAAAAATCAATTCAGGTAACGTGATTATGTAGTAGAGCTGACATCTATTCAATGTAGCCGCCTTCAGCCTAAATCACTGGCTCGATATGGGTCTTGAACTGGGAGTATACTCAGCTGATAGCAGTGATCAGGCGAGCTTTGGTGTTATGGGAGGTCATGTTGGTGATGTTCTCGACATATAACCAAATGAAGTAATCCAGTGGGTTCAGGTCGGGGGAGGAGCAGAGCCTGTGAGATAAGGGTACAAAGTCGTAGCACTCCTTCTGAAGCCAAACCTAAGTCTCTTTGGACTTGTGGGTTGGCACCGAGTTCTGCTACCGCACCCAGGGTCTGCCAACAGCCACCTGATTGCACTAGGGGATCACTACACTCTTCAGTGCATCAAAGTACACTTTGGTGTTGACTTTCAAGCTGACTTTGAGGATGTGAGGTGGTATGATGTGGCCCTCACTTGAAATAACACCAAAGACCTTAATCATGTCCGGAAACTTTGTTTTCATCACTCTGGGTCTGTGTCTATTATTCATGGCAATCCAGCAATATATTTTGAGGGTACTGGCAATGGTCCTGTTGTCATAACTTGGGTCAGTCGAGAGCATGAGTTGTACAGTAGCACATCTCTGATCTCGCTTGTTGAACATCGTGTCACTTCCAGACATGATAGAAGGCTCTTATCGCACATGGGATTTGTATACAACTAGCCAAGTAGATGATGGTCTGCAACAACAACAACAAAAAAAGAAAGGCGCTTTTCATCATGTGGAAATGGAATCATGTCGTCTTTTCTAAGGTGACAATTTTATTGTTCCACTTTGTATCTCTGTCTGTATAATATTGTTACCACATCTGATATAGAGAAAAGAAGCGAAAGATAAAGAAAGAGAGAGGAACAGAGAGGGAAAGAAAGAGAGAAAGCAAGAAAGAGAATGAGAGAGACCACAAAATTTTAATCTTTATTAAAAAAAAGTTAAAGTCTGACAATCTAACCCTAACCCTAACCCTAACCCGATGCCTCAATTGAAATGAAGCACCATGTCTTGCAAGCGTCTAGGACTGACCTTCACTCCTAATCTAAAATGAAACACATATATCAAATTTGTTGCCAATATCGCTGGATAAATGGTTAGATCACTACTACTCCAGCAGGTATCTCACTACCAATGCAATCCGCTATCTGTATGAAAGCTAGGTACATCTTAAAATGGAGTACTGTTGCCACATCTGAGCAGGAGCTGTTCAGCGCACCCTATCTGCAATGAATTTTATGAAATTTCACACAAAGATATACAAGCCTCGGACGGGCCTGATTAACTGATGTTGCAGGCCTTATTCGGCCAGTGGACTATGGTTTGATGATCACCGTTCTATACAATTATTCAATTTACAGCCTCAGAATTAAATTTAGACATTAACAATGTAACAACGCACACAAAAATTTAATTTAATGCTAATTATTAGAACTAGCAAGATGACTTGAAGCTGTCCGGAATTGCATAATGATCAACGAATGTTTCACACTCTCATATTTTTATTGTCATCGAAATCGATGAAATCGTCCATTTTTTTTCTCAATCAAATCGATTGATTGCCTACTTTAGTTAGGGATTCATTGTGATGCACCTGGAGAAAGCTTCGCATGTCTCTTGCAGTGACTAAGTTCACAATACATTGTAGTCTACATTGCACTGTAGAGAACGTACTGTTGGTTTTATAAAATTATTTTATACATAATAGCTTGCATTAAAGTTTAAAGTGCAAAAGTCAGGTATCATGCTTCAATTGTGCTCTAAACAGAAATATTCATTCTAACGCACCCTTGTCATAACAAAGAACCTACTGTTGATTTCATATGTCTGGCATTACTGCTTGTGCGGTGTTAATCGCTTGAATTTAAGTTTAAAACAAAAAAGTCAAGTATCATTGTGAAATTGTGCTTTAAACAAACATTCATTTCAAACACGCCCCTGTGATATCAAAGAACCTCTTGCTTATTTTATATGTTGGGTGTTTCAGCTTGTGTGGTAATAAAACTTCTCAAATGCACTTGTGATGTTAGGCTGTGTAAGGTGTTAACTTTAGTCAAAATCGCCTGTTTCTTTTTTTCATCAGATTATTTCGATTATCAGTAATCACTACTCACCGAAGACATTACAACACAAAACCTATTTCAGAACACTGCCAGGCACATAAAGTACCTTTATATGAAATTTCATAAAAAGCGACCCAGTTGTTTTTGAATTCATAGTGAACAAGCTCACGCATACACAGACATGCACACAGACACACACACACACATACACACACACACATGCGCGCACACACGCGCACATACACACACATACACGCGCGCATACACACACATGCACATACACACACACACGCGCATACATACACCCACACGCGCACATACACACACGCGCACACACACACGCGCGCACATACACACACACACGCTCACATACACACACACACGCGCACATACACACACACGTGCGCACATACACACATGCATGCGCGCACATACACACACACACGCACGCACATACACACACACGCGCACACACACACACGCGGACATACACACACGCGCGCGCACATACACACACACGCACACATACACACACACACACGCGCACATACACACACAGTACTTTTATATAATAGTAGAGATAGAGATTTTTTTTTTTGTTTTCCGTGAATTTGAAGATAAACCTGGGCATCTCAGGGGTGCTTGTTCAGTAACATTATTGGACTAGGCCACTCTTGTCTAAAAGCTTTGAGGGTACCGGTTTGACAGTTGCTGGCTGCTGTTTCCGACTAATAGTACAAGAGTCCTAACTCTTAGGTAGTACCCTGAGCGGCTGCTCTATCATCAGTTGAATAATATCAGGATGTTTGTAGTACCATGTCGCACAAGAAAAGGAACCCTGCAATCTTCTCTGGTGAGCATTCCCGAGGCCACATTCCTGTGGATGAGGAGTCAGCTGATGGTCTACTTGTGGTACATGATGGTGGCTATGCGTATGCGCTTTGTCTAGCACCTCTCACACTAAATTTTGAAACTATGAAATAAAATGAAATGACTGCTCAATCCAAAATAACGTTCAAATCAAACACACATTCGAACAACAATTCGCCTCCTCCTTTGAGGCTTGCATTTACAAATATTTGTGGACTTAGAACTAACTTAGATGACGTAGAATCATTTCTTCTAGCAAACTCCCCAGATATATTAGCATTAAGTGAAACTACCTTGCGCTCTTCCATCCCCTCTAACATTTTTAACAAGTCTGGTTATCTTCCACTTTGTCATAAGGAATCTGACAGACACATGCATGGACTTGGAGTCGATATTCGTAACACCCTCCCCTTGACTTGGGAATCTAAAGTAGAATGAGATGACCAGACCTTCATGTGCTTTAAACAACCTTACAACATAGCGTTAGTTACCTGTATTTTCAGGACTTTATCTGACAGCATAGATGTAGCATTCTCTCTTGACACTAACGCCCAAATACATGTATTTGTCAACTTTAATGCCCACCACAATAATTGGCTTGGTTTCTCTAACTACACAGACCCAGCTGGTAGCATCATCCATAACTTTTCTATATCCCAGTCTTTGACAGACAGTAACATTCCCGACCCGTCTCCCAGATCATCAGGACCAACAAGCCTCACTTCTGGATCTATTTTTGACAACAGTTCTTGAGGATTATGTAAAAATGCCCATTGACCACTGCTGATCATGCTGTGATAATGATAGACATCACTCTAAACTTTCGACACCAAGTTGAAGAACCATTGCTCAAAGCGACAAAGTACTACAATTGCCCTTTTGGCCAAGATCAAAGTGTAGTATCTGTTCCGGCAGATACTGCAAACTATGACTAGCTATGACTAGCAAAGACCAGATGTGGGGGCAACCCCACATGCCTGACCATTAAGCAGCTCCCATTTCCCACCTCTCGGGAGCTGGTCCCCTTTTTCCCTTCCCCCTCCCTTCACTCCTCACATTAAAAATCGGCCTTGTGCCTAATTTGCTCGGTGGGGGAGCAAATAAACACCATCTGTTCCGGCAGATACTGCAAGCTATGACTAGCTATGACTAGCAAAGACCAGATGTGGGGGCAACCCCACATGCCTGACCTTTAACCAGCTCCCATTTCCCACCTCTCGGGAGCTGGTCCCCTTTTCCCTTCCCCCTCCCTTCACTCCTCACATTAAAAATTGGCCTTGTGCCTAATTTGCTCGGTGGGGGAGCAAATAAATACCATCTGTTCCGGCAGATGCTGCACTTAAGATAATTTGTACCAGTCAATGGAGGGGAAACCCTCTATACTGGGACAATTATTATTTTTGGTAACCAGAGTGCCCCCTTTTTGCCTACTTTTAGGGGAGCTGGTTTTTACCTCACATTAAAAACGGCCTTGTGCCTAATTTGCTCAGTGGGGGAGCAAATAAACACCATCTGTTCTTCAGATGCTGCAAGCTATGACTAGCTATGACTAGAAAAGACCAGATGTGGGGGCAACCCCACATGCCTGACCTTTAACCAGCTCCCATTTCCCACCTCTCGGGAGCTGGTCCCATTTTTCACTTCCCCCTCCCTTCACTCCTCACAGTAAAAATTGGCCTTGTGCCTAATTTGCTCGGTGGGGTAGCCAATAAATACCATCTGTTCTTCAGATGCGGCACTTCCATTTCTCGTTCTCTTTCAGTGGAAATCCTTCACGACTGAGACAATTTTTATTTTTGTACCTTTTCTCCACGTTAAAAAACGACTCTGGTGTCGAACTCTGCCCGTGGGAAGGCATTGTAAATAGGTACAATAAGGCTGATTGGAATGCCATTAGAGATTACATCAGAGATGCCCCATGGATAAATATCTTTTCTCTTTCTGTGGAACAGTGCATGAATGAGACCACTGCATGGTTCAAAGCAACAATTAAAGCACATGTTCATACACAGAAGTTCTACAGTAAATCCCACTCTCCCCAATTGTTTACTTCTACTTGCACAGCTGCCATTGCTCAGAGGCAACATGCATACCACAGATTTATCCAACATAAGTCCTGTACAAACATACAAAAGTTTATAGAAACTAGAAGTAACTGTAAGAAAGAAGTAGTGACAGCTAAGACAGAATATACCGAAACCACCAGAAAACGCATTGAAGCGCAGAAATTAGGAACTCATGATTTCTGGAAAATCTACAACAGTGTAATAAATAATGGGCAATCAACAATTCCCCCATTATCCAACAATCATGAGATTGCTTGCACGGCATCTTGGCCATCAGTTGCCTCAAACTCTATGTTGGACCCAGCAAACCACTTTCTCCCTGATATTCCTTTGCAGCCTGAAACCACATTAGATGATCTGAAAATCACCCCTTCTCAAGTCCATGGTATCATAAAAAATCTAGACACCTCAAAAGCATGTGGATCAGATCTCATCCCGGCTGTACTATTAAGAAAATGCTCAGCTGAGGTTGCTCTAGTTCTCTCCAAACTCTTCAACAAATGCCTTAACGAATCATGCTTTCTTGACTGCTGGAAAACTGCTTGTGTGGTACCAGTTTATAAGAATTCTGTTGAAAAATTATCACCCCATTACCCTCTTCCTTTGTTTCGCCAAAATATTTGAGTCCATAATTAATCAGGCTCTAGTCCATTATCTTACAGTGGCTAAACGTCTGTCTGACCATCAATATGGATTTAGATAAGCCCATTTTACTGCAGATATTCTAACTGTAATCTCTGAACATATATACCATGCACTGGATAAGGCAGAGGAGGGGAGGGCACTAGCCCTAGATATATCTAAGGCTTTTGACAGGGTATGGCACAATTATCTTTTCATGAAAATCAGATCCTATGGTATTACTGGACGAATACTTAACATAATTAAAACATTTCCTAAATAACAGAAGAATCCAGGTTGTCCTCGATGGTCGTACATCTAAACAATATGATATAAATGCAGATGTACCTCAGGGGTCTATCCTTGGACCTTTATTATTCTTGATATTCATAAATGACCTCCCTGATAAAATGGTCTCAAGATGGGTAGATTTGCTGACGACACCACTCTCTATAACAGCTAAGAGGGGAAAATGAATGAACACATATCTAAGGCAATGGTGGAAACCCTAGAGGAAGACCTCCAGTCTGTTGTGGAATGGAGACAAAAATGGATTGTAATGTTCAATGCTGTCAAGACTAAGCTCGTTTCCTTTAATAATTCCAAGAAACCTTCTCAACCATTAATAGCTATGACTAATGATACATTACCTGAAAGTACTTCGTTCAAACTCCTTGGCTTAACGTTCACAGGGAACATGAACTGGAACAGATACATCGAGGGAATTGCCGCAGATGCTGCGAGAAATGTGGGCTCTCTCTATTGTGCTAGAAAGTTATTTATGTCTGAAAGTATCCTGTAAGACCACCATGTATGGAGTATTGTTGTCACATTTGGGCTGGTGCTTCTGCTACTAGTCTCTGACTCCTGGACAGGGTTCAAAAGAGAGTCACCAACCTGATAGGTCCTGAACTGTCATCTAAGCTTAAACCTTTGTCCCATCGACGAAATGTTGCATCCCTCTGCCTGTTCTACAAGTATTTTAATGGTGAATGCTCTGACAAACTGCAAGCACTTGTACCCCTTCAATGTAAATACCACCGACAAACCCGACAAACCCGACAAGCAGCCAAGCCCCACCCCTACACAGTAGAGATCTCTAGATGTAAGAAAGCCTTCTACTTCAATAGTTTCTTCGCCAAAACTGCTAGACTTTGGAATTCCCTCCCAGGTTCCTGCTTCCCCAACTGTACTGACATGCAAAAGTTCAAGCGTAATGTGAACAGACATCTTGCTGCTCAACTCCCTACATAGTATCCCTGCAAATTATGTCGCTGATAGTAGCCCCCTACATCAAAGTGGCACTCTGCTTTGCATGGGGGTGAACATGTAAAAAAAAAAAAAAATAGTTCCTTGAAATCCTTACACCTTCAAATTGTTGATTATCTTTAACGAGTATTTCTGGCGCTGTATTATTGAACATACGCTTTAGATTATCTTCTTTCTTTTAGAAAAGATTCTTTCCTGGAACTACCCGTTTGTGGACCACAATACCGCGTGGGTGATTCCCAGCTAACTATGACATAGTTATATTATTTAAATTAATTGGATAATTGTTCTTACCTTGTGTGTTTTGCAGATAACACTCAAGAGGAGAAAAATTGTCCGATTAATTCAAATCATACATTCATATCGCATCTAAAAAAATTCAGTTGTTCCAAGTCTAATGTAAACAAATTCTTATCAAACCACCTTTTTAAATACCACCATCATCATTACCAACCAATAACTGTGTTGTCTCATCGTCCACCTCACACCCATTTAACCTTTATCCTCGAGTGGCATTTGGGTCTTGATTAATGGTGAAACTTTACTAAATAAAAAAAAGATAAAAATCCCGTCTGTCTGTCTGTCTTTTCCAGCTTTATCCTCAAATTCGAAAAAATAAAACAGCAAATAAACTCAATAATTGACGGTGTAAAAAAAAGAGAAAAAAGTAAAAGCTCTTACATCAAAGGACAATAGATCTAAATTTAAAATTTGCTGAGAAAAAAAGACAATAATTTTTTTTTTTGTATTGTGTTAATTTAAGACGACAGGTCGATTAAACTTTAAGTATTTATTTAAACGAAAGACGTCGGTTAGGGTTATTTTAAATGAAAGACGTCATTTCCGGTTGAATAATCCTCTATGTTAGCCAAACAAACAAACAAAAAGAAACAATAAAAAGTAGCTCCCTCTCTTCACTCTCTGTCTCTCTTTTCACTCTCTCTCCCCCTCTCTCACTCTTCACTCTTCACTCTCTCTTTGTGTCTGTCTAAATTGTCTCTTCTCGCTCTTTCTCCTCCATTTACAGAGTTAGTCACAAAGTCAAATTTCAATGTGAGGTAAATCCAGTTCGCTCAAAAGGGGAACTCCAGATTGGAACAGGAATAAAAATCGGCTCAATCTTGAAGGATTTCTCCTTCACTGACCAAAAACGGGAAAATTGTAGTATCAGACCAGATGCTACATTTTGCTCCTAGCTAAAACACAATTACTCATGATAGGTTTAAAATAATTGTAATTTTGGGTGAGAAAGAAAGAAAGAGAGAGAGAGAGAGAGAGAGAGAGAGAGAGAGAGAGAGAGAGAGAAATAGAGAAGAAAGCAGAGAGAGAGAGAGAGAGAGAGAGAGAGAGAGAGAGAGAGAGAGAGATACAGGTCTGAAACTGGGAGCATGCCTTTTCTATAAGCACGGACGGGAGCTCAGCGAATACTTGGTGAATGGCGGCGATCAGACTGGCTTTGATGTTGTGGGAGGTTATGTTGGTGATGTTCCCGACGTATGATCAAACAAAGTAGTCCAGCGGGTTCAGATTGGGGAAAGAGGGGGGGCAGTGAGAGAAGGGTATAAAGTCATAGCACTTCTTCTGAAGACAAGACTGGGTCTCTTTAGACTTGTGGGCCAGCGGCACGTCCTGCTGCAACACCCAGGATCTGCCATCGGTCACCTGATTGCATCAGGGGATCACCACATACTTCAGCACATCCAGTTACACGTTGGTAAGCCGACTTCGAAGATGTGAGGTGGCATGATGTGGCCTTCACTTGAAACTTCACCAACGACCATAATCGTCCCTGTTATTCGTGGCAATCCAGTAATGCATTTTGAGGGTGCTGGCAATGTTTCTGTTGTTATAACTTGGATTGATAGGAAGCATGTTGTATAGCTCATCTTTGATCTCGTTCGTTGAACATTGTGTCACTTTCAGACACGATAGAAGGCTCCCATCGCTCTTAGGATTTGTACACAACTGTCCAACTAGTAAATGGTCTGAAAAAAAAAAAGAAAAAAACAAACAAAAAAACAAAACAAAAAAAAAACAAAAAAAAAACGGTTTTCATTAAATGGAAATGGAATCATGTCGTCTTTTCTACGGTGACATTTCTATCGTTCCACCCTATATATTCAATAACATGGTGCCTTAAACAAGCATAAAGGCAAATTAGCGATTTCATATTCTCGGAAAAAAAGTGCTGGATGTAATCCTTTATAACTTTCACTGATTCCTTCAGAGAATGAAAACACGGCATTCAAAGCTGTCAGTTTAGGCATTAGGGAATCATTTGATCCCGCAGGCTCGCATCGTTTTAATGATGACGGCTCACGGGCCGGATGAAAGTCATTAATGAAAAATCAAAGAAAACCACATATGCAGACCACTGTCAACCTAAATATCTAAAATCATAATGAAATTAAACATTGAGTAATCAGAAAAAACAAGAGAAAATCTAATAAAAAAAAAAACGAACAAATATTAGTTTTCCTCAAGGAACGTAAAAATATTTCATAGTGAAAAATATCAAATTAATTTAAATGGATGAAATTATTACGTGTATGTTTGAAAGTGTTATTAAAAATCATACCACAAACCATAAACACACACACACACACACACAAAATGAAACACATATACTCATACCTACGAGTACAAAAAGTTTCAAGCACTTAGGTATCATCCGCACATTCATGAGGCGTAAAATAGAAAGCCTCCTGAGACAACATTGTTCTTTTGAAGCTGTCCCTGACCAATGTCTGTTGCCGATCGGTTGGCTACATCGGTTCTCAGTGTTTGTTTTATGTTTATTTTTTATATTTTTTCCACGCAGAAATGTAGGATTGGGTTTTGATTGGGTTTTTGTAGTCAACATTGTTAAATACCCGTAACAGTGGACTGGAAACAATACCAAGATAAGCGGAGAGCGCACACAACATCTAAAATTCCTAAATGGTCACCCATTTGGTACTAGCCAGGTTTAACGTTGCTTAACTTTGGTGACCTGACGGGAACTGGTGTGTTTACGTGATTATGCCGATTATGAGAAGGAAGTAGTTTATTGCTAATCACCTGAGGCACACCAACCGGGGAATGCCGGGCATTATTTTTCATTTCAGGACAGAGTGATCCACCTCTGGGGCACTGTCTCTTCAATCACACTTTCTGAACCATTCTGACCCTTGTGTCACATCTTCCCGGCGTGAAAGGGAGATAAAGTCAAAAGAGTAATCTCCCTTTCTGTAGGAAACAAAGAGAGGCACAATTCACCAAAAAGTGAATCACTTGATTTGTTGCTGAAAAGTAAGCCCCCCCCCACCCCGTCTCCGTGAAATAGTCTGTAGTATTTATAAAGAAGTCATTTTATTTATTTTTTTTGCTCTTCAAATCACTACTATATATTGGGTACAATATAATAATCAATAAAGAATTGGTTCTATAATAAAAAAATACAAAATCTGCATAAATTCAAATATCATATTTAAATGTATTTTACGACCAGGCAACGCCGGGCGGCCTGCTAGACACATGTATAGATATAAATGATGTTGTTAATTGTTGATTATTCTAATGACATCTTACATGCCAATATATAACATTTAAATGTTCAATTCAATGCTCGAAGTATTAAAATCGATTGCATTAGAACATAATTTGTCATTCATAAGTATAAATATGAACAAACGTTTGTACACATATTTGAAAGAATTAAACATTTATTTGAATTCAAAGTGGAAATGTGATCATTGGTTTAAACAAGAGGTTTCCAAGACGAGGATATGTCCCTGACAATCAGTCTGATAGTGGTCTTTCTTCTGTTACACTGAGGTATGGTTCTGTGCTGTTCTAGGAGGTCCACCACCCCAGGCTTTACCTTCTTTGATAATGGGGTTAGTTTATTACTAATTAACTGACCAGAGACTTTCAAAAGGGTTGCTCAGGCATTTTTTTGAGATTAGAGTGCTCTTATCTTATTCTGGATATGTTTTTCTTTTTCTTGTTTCTGAAGATTTGGCATACCTTAAAAATTTGAGAAAACCACGATACTATTCTGGTTCGACATATTACATTGGTAAATAAATACTTTATAATTTAAATAAATAGTTTATAATTTAAATAAATACTTTATAATTTAAATAAATACTTTATAATTGTCATTGTTCTTTTTACCTTGTCTCGTACTGAACGATGTTTTATTCCAGGACAACATTGCCTTCAAACACCATTAATCACGTACTATACACAATGCTTCAAGCGAACTACAACACCCTCCTTGTAAAATTAGCCAATACAATGTAAATAACTGAAAAGAATTTGCACCCAACGATCAAACAAACAAAATACAGGGTACCTTTAATAAGTTTCCAGACTTTTTTTATTTTTTTTTTACATGGGGATCACCACTTATCAAGGCACGTAAGCCACTCGAGGATAAGGGTTATTTTGTGTACAATAATCACTGGGATAATATCGTAGTAATAGTTGGTATTGGGGATTTGATAAAGCGTCTTACTTAAGGGGGCGATTAATCAGGAATTTGTTTATGCTGGACTTGAAGACGTCCAAGTTGTAGTCAGGTGGGAAACAGGCAAATGGAAGAGCATTCCACAGGCGTGCACTTCTCAGAAAAAAGCTATGTTCATGGAATCTACGTTTTGATTTAGGCACAGATAAAGAGTGGGGGAAATTACTGACAGTGGTTTTAGCTAGACGGGTGATTATCATAAAATATTGGCGAGGGGGGACCAGAGATTGGAGCTCGAACGAGCACTTGCCATGGAAATAACGATAAAACAAGGACAGGCTCGCAACGTCTCTTCTGTGGGAGAGAGGTTGCAGGGAAGAAAAGAGAGCATCCCCCACTAAGCCACGAAGTTTATTTTGTACTTTGTCAAGGCAGGATAGGCTGTTTTTTGAAGCTCCATCCCAGATGTGGCAGCAGTACTCCATCCTTGGACGTACTTGGCTTTTATAGAGATAGAAAATTGCATCAGTAGTGAGATATCTTCTGGAGCGGTAGAAGGATCCCACCATTTTCCCAGTGGCCCTGGCAACAGACTTTATATACGTGTTCCATTTCAGATCAGGAGAAAAGGTTAAACCCAGGAGCTTGTTAAAACATGAAGCCTCCCCAAGACGAGAGCCATCCATTTCAATTGATGCCAGATGAGGAACAGAGCATTGATGATGTAAAGTTAGGAACTTGATTTTAGATGCATTAAAAGTAACCAGCCATCTCTTCCCCCACTGAACGACGCGCTCAAGATGAGAGGAGAGGGAATCAGCTTTGTCATTTGTTTTTTGTACAAGCATTTAAAATTTTTGTAGACTCCTGAAAATTCAGTATGTTATTGCTATACATCTTATGAGATGACTGGACCAATTTTTATGATTTCAGGTCAAATGAACAGCTACAACAGGAATTGGAATACACCTTACTAAAGCCTACTTGTTACACTTTAGAAGAATGATATGCAATAATATTCTATGCTTAATTTGGAAAAAAATGGCACAGAAACGTATGGAATGATTCAGATTGTTTTTGGACCATCTTGCATGAATCGAGCATCAGTTTTTGAGTGGCATAAGAGATTCACGGAAAGCAAAGAGCCTGTGAGGGATGGTGAGAGATGTGAGAAGAATAAGGAAGTCAGAACACCAGAGGTGATTGGCCAAATAAAGAATTTCATGGATAAGGACAGTCGTGTGTCTATAGAGACAATAAGTGCACAGTTTGATGTCAGTGTGGGAACTGTACACACAATTATTCATGAGGATCTGAAGATGCGGAAGATTTGTACGAAGTTTGTGTCAAGTTTGCTGAAAGAAATCCATCCTTGTCACAGACTTTTTGACGAAGATGGGCATCAAGGCAGTTCCTCACCCTCCCTATAGTCCAGACTTTGCTCCCTGTGACTTTTACTTATTTCCTAAGCTCAAAGAAAACTTTAGAGGCTATCATTATGAGACAATTGAGGAGATGTGACAAAAGGTTATTGATGCACTCGCACATGAGGACTTCCACGAGGCCTTCCAGAAGTTATTAGAACGGTACAACAAGTGCATTGCAGCCGGAGAAGATTACTCGGAAAGGAGTAAAGTTGTAGAGTTTTATGCATGTACTATCAATAAAAGCGCCCATATGCAAAATGTCTGGAAACTTATTGAAGGCACTTCATATCAATAACACAAAATGATGGTCATTCTCCAAATTCTCATTATTAGAAAAAACTGGTAATGGAAGTTTAACATTAGCAAATTAACGCCCTTTTAAGCTAAAGACGTTACTTTTGTGCTGCGCATTATCGCACAGTTTTCACAAATTTTAAAGCTTTAGTACTTATCACGTTTAATGCAACTTTGGAGCTTCATCACCTGTTTTTTCTACTGTTAAGGAATTTAGAATGAAACTCGATTTAGCAGTTTCCTTGTAAAGTGGGCAAATGTAACACAGCAATATGCAAAGGCCATCAGCGAAATGACGTCACAGTAAGAGGAAATAAGGCTATAAAAAGAAGAGAGCACATTCGAAAAGACGATCATGTTAGAGACGTGGATGACGTTCGAGAGCACGTTGAAGAAGACGATCATGTGAGGGACGTCACAGCGGAAATGAGAGACTGAGAAAATAAATGCCGTTGTTACATCGGGAAAAGGTGAGTTCTTTTCTATTCTTTGCTTTGCGACTGAAGCTACAACATGTTGGTTCCCAGATGACGTTACAAAGAGAGAGAGAGAGAGAGAGAGAGAGAGAGAGAGAGAGAGAGAGAGAGAGAGCATGAAACCCTCCCTAAAGCCTTATTAGTTCTGCTTTTAGGGCTTCATAAATTTAAAGGAATTGAAGGGAGAGGGTTCATGAGTTCCTGGAATCAGCACTGCACAAGTGTATAACTTAGGTCCAAGATGGCGTCAAAGATACTTCTGCTGCTGCTGGTGATGATGATGATGATGATGATGATGATGATGATGATGATGATGATGATTATACTCCATTTAATCGATCAGGGTTTTCTCATAAGATATATATATATATATATATATATATATATATAACTACTTAATTTACTCACATAAAATTAATATACGAAAGTATAGATTTATGCATAAACTTTAAGTATTTACTTCAAAAGTGCTCAATACGTAGGTAGAGCTAGTTAGTAATTTATAAAATATATATGGCGATTAAGCTACACTGAATATTTGGCGTTTAATCCACTCTAGGACTCCTCAGGCTTATGCGTGAATTCTGTGGTTGTTTATCGTTTTTATATGCTCCTCTTCTATTGAGATTTTAGTTAGCCAATCAGCTTTCTAGTATCCACCGCACCCTTCATATCAGCCAATGAGCATGCATTTATCGGACAAAGGATCTGTTTTAAAACTAGGTTAGTGTTTTTTTTTTATTGTTAGTTTATACATAAATATATATATATGTGTACATACATATATGCACATATATATATACATTTATATATATATATACATACATATATGTGTGATCGTTTATGTATATTCATGTTTATTTAATTTATTTATTTGTTTATTTTCTATTGTTTTTGTTAGTTTTTTAAAACTATTTTGTATCGCTATCCTAGAGTAAATTTTATTTTGTGAACACAGTTATTTGCTATTTCTCTTCTACAGTTTAATATATATATATATATATATATATATATATATATATATAGAGAGAGAGAGAGAGAGAGAGAGAGAGAGAGAGAGAGGAAGCATGGCCCCCTCCCCATCCTGTAAAAGTCTTGTTAGTTTAGGTTGTAAGGTATCATAAATTTGGGGACCCATGTGCCCCTAGCACCGACAATCTAGTATGAAAAATCAACTCCGAAATGATTTCTAAGATGATGCTTATATGGATGAAGAGAAAGCGGAAAAGAAAAAGGATGCTGATAATTGAAAATGAGATCAAATTCGATTATTCATTATCGTCTAGAGTGAAAATAAATTAGTTTGCTCCACTTAAGGTAGCTGCGCATGACAGAGTGGACGAAGAGACAGCATTAAAGCAAGTTTTTGGCTCGGTGCTGGCCGACTCGCCAACCTAAATTCATTTGGTTGATAGCGAGTGGGAAGTTTGGTGCTATAATTTTATCCCAAGGCTGAGAATGCCATGAATTTAGAAATGTTTCAAAGACCGTGTTAAGAAACGTGGCAAAAACAATTTGGGAATTATCGCTGGGAAAATGCGGAATGGCGTCTCGTATAATTTAATATAAACCAAAGACGAAAGAAACGCGCAATCTGTCATCCGACCATAACAAGAGTGAAAACATCTTACGCATATGTTTGTCCTTATGCATAAAGAGTTCTGTTCGGAAAGTGAAAATTTTGAATTGGAAGCATCCAGCATTTCTCCACAACTGACCTTCGACATGCCAATTCGTCAGAATATCTTAGACAGACTTGCATCAAAAAACATTTAACCGAATCTTATAGATTTGAGAACAAGAATATTACGCATATAGGCAGATAAGACAGGCGGGCTCCGTATATATGGTAATCTCCAGACAGACTGTATCGCTGCATCACAGCTCTTTAATGCAGCTAGACTAACATTTATTCCAAGCCAGGGATTTAAGTTCTAATCATCTAGTTGATAATCGTTAGCTCTTACCACTAAGCCATGGGATAGATGCTTGTAAAGGATATACAATATGTCTTTATATAAACATTGATCCCCCCCCCACACACACACATATATGAGTACTTAATTTAATCACATAAATTAATATACGAAAGTATAAATTTATGCGTAAACTTTAAGTATTTACTTCAACAGTACTCAATACGTAGGTAGAGCTAGGTAGTAAGTTATAAAATATATATGGCAATTAAGCTACACAGAATATTCTGACACAGATGAATCCTAGCGTGGATGAAACGCGGAATATTCTGTGTAGCTTAATTGCCATATATATTTTATAACTTACTACCTAGCTCTACCTACTATATACATATATATATATATATATATATATATATATATATATATATATATATATATATAATAAAGTGATAAAAATAAAAATAAAAATATGAAAGCTCTACACGGATGGGTCGAACAAATAAATATAAGAAATAATTGATGACAGTTCAGAGTTAAATAAGCTTTCTTTGATCATCCAATCAATAATTGATTAAATAAATTTTATTGAACTTTAAACTCTCGTCAATTATTCCTTATATACTGTGCCAATTGAAAAGAATTTGATTATTTAAAGGGACGGCTCAACAAAACTTATTTACATAGGACTTGAAGACGACCATGATCTTGTTAGCCAGGCCAGCATAACAGATCCACAGGCTGGCAGCTCTAGGAAAGAAATTTATTCATGGAATTTGCGTTTAGATTTGAACAGATAGAAAGTTGGGAAAATTGTTGATAGTGGTTGTAGTAAGACGAGTGATTTTTATGAAAGGTTGCCAGGAGTGGGGTGGGATAGATTGAAGCTAAGATGGATACTTGCAATGAAAATATCGATAGAGCAGAGACAGGTTTGGAACATCTCTTCTGTGGGAAAGAGGTTGCAAGGAGGAGAAAAGTGCAAGACTGATAGGAATATAGGCGGATAAGACAGGCGGGTTCTGTATATATGGTAATCTCCAGAAAGACTGTATCGCTGCATCACAGCTCTAGCTAGACTAGCATTCATCCCAAGACAGGAATGTAACTTCTAATCATCTAGTTGATGACCAGTAATGCTTACCACTAAGCCATGGGATAGGCGCTTGTAAATGGAATAAAATAGGTCTTTATATAAACACTAGCAATTCAGCCCGGCTTTGCTTGTGTTGTATATTGGTTTATATTGGAGGAGATGATATATTGAAACGTGTCATGTGTTATCTAGTGGATGTAAGATATTGTTCTTTTAACAGACAAATAATAAACGTATAAATCGGATGTATATCGTATAGCCAGGAGGACATAATATTGACGTGTAAACTGAATAATGTTGCATCAGACTTATCACACGGGATATTTTTACAGTTCATATGTAAGAAGAATAATATATGCCTCATACCTTTTGTTTTCTTGAAGAGTTCTTCTGTATCTTCCCGTTGCTCCGTGACGAACCATGAAGTGATCAGCATCATATAATTGAGACATTTGTTTTTATTTGTGAAACCATTAAAACAACTCTTCATATTTTTATAATATAAATTTATTACAGCTGTCTCAAATGGTTTTCACAGGATCTGCAGTTTGTCTACATTTTCTATTCTTACAGCTCTCTCCCTAGCTGTCTGTCCACCCCTGTCTAGACGTCTGTCCGCTCTGGTGGTCAATCCTCAACTCTCTCAATCTCTCCAAAACTAACTACATCACGTGTTCTCTTACGTCACCTAATTACGTGTCTCAGACCAACCTAATCCACAACTAGTTATTTGTTTATTCAAAACCCCAAAATAATGTTTACATATATTTTCTATTTTCACATTCCTTTTGCGATTCACATGTCAGTCATTTCTTCCGCAATTTAATTGTTTATTCTTCTAAGCATAATAACTGATCCAGCGACCATCCATCGCTCAAATCAATTAATAAGAATACAATAACAATAATAATAATGTTTTGACCATTGACCCTTCTTGCCACAGTTAACAGATACTACGCTATGATCACAGCCTAAAGGATCATAACATTACACTTGTGCCCTATGTACTGTTTATAACTTCACGTGCATATATTATATATATTAAAAAGTTTGACTCATATCCTGGTAATCCACAATTAAAATTTCAAGTGTTTAGACCCAAAATTGGCAGAGGATTTTGGTAGAGTCTGCAAAGGTCAACCCTTTCAACTTTGACTTCTTGGCAGCCAAACTTTCGCCCAAAAACTGATTAAAAAGCTGCATGTCTGAATACTCTTTACGTAAAATTTATATTTAGATCCAAAATCTGGCTGAATAGTTTGCTAGAGACCGCAAAGGTATTTTTTTTTAAACTTTGACCCCTTGATAGCCAAATTTTCGGCCAAAAATCGATTAAAAAGCTTGCCCTATGTCTAAATACACTTTATGTAAAATTTTAAATGTTTACACCAAAAATTGGCTGAGTAATTTGGTAGAGACAGCAGAGGTCAATGTTTTTTATTAGTAACTTTGACCCCGGTTTTACCCCCTTAACATTTATTGTTTTGGGCTCAACTCAAATTAAAAAGTTTGATCCATGTCCAAGTAACCTACATCTAAAATTTAAAGTGTTTACACCTGAAATTGGCAGATGAGTTTGGTAGAGTTTTCAAAGGTAAAAACGTTGAACTTTGACCCCTTGACAGCCAAATTTCTGGCCGAAAACCGATTAAACAATTTTTCCCAAATTTCAATACCTCTTATGTCAAATCTCGAGATGTAGACTGAAAATTGACAGAGTAATTTAGTAGAGAAATGTACACATACGGAAACACACAGAGACAATTCACTTTTATAGATATACTAGCATTTCAGTCGGGCGTTTCCCGGGTGTTTGGACGTGTATGCTGAACAAAAAATAAAAAAAAAGGTCAATTTTTAAAAAATTTGACCTTTATTATGACCCCTCAACATTTATTGTTTTGGGCTCAAATCAAGTCATTAAGTTAGATCCATGTTCAAGGAACCTATATCTAAAATTTCAAGTGTTTATACCCAAAATTGTTGGAGGAGTTTGGTAGAGTTTTCAAAGGTCAAATCTTAGCCAAATTTCTGGCCGAAAACCAATTACAAAGATTTTCCCAAATCTCACTACCCTGTATATCAAATTTCGAGTCTGTAAACTGAAAATTGACAGAGATATTGCGTAGGGAAATATACACAGACACACAGAATGCCTACTAGACACTGTCCTCGAGTGTCTAAGGTCTCTCTGTACAGGGGTTTGTCAGAACAACTTGGCATGAGGATACTTTTTCCATAGAAGTAAACCCTGACCAAATATTCAAAATCACATAGTATTCGCAGCGCAAATAAGATTTCCTCACTATTGCTAACCCACATTAGCTTTTACGAGGAATGGCACACCTTCTCCAAGTGATATTACCTCAAGTAATAGCACGAAGCTGGATACTTCACCAGACTAGATAAATTCTTGTCTTGGAATTCAGTAAGACCAAGAGACCAAATTAAAAGATATAATAAAATATATGAAAATGGTTAATTGGGGAGAGGAAAATTATGTTCTCAATTTTTTACTAACTCAGTGCTTGAGAGATAAAAAACTCTAATGGAACATTCGAATATCTACGTATCTCATATAGAGTTCAAGTGTTATCCCCAGGTAGTGGACCCCTTGATTTCTGAGAACTTCGACTGAAGTAAAATAAAACAAAAACACTTTCACTTTTATAGATATATAGATTGATTGATTGATTGACTTCCACACGCACACACATACACATACACGTGCACGCACACAAACAACACATACACATACACACATATCTATATAATAAAGTAAAGTGATAAAAATAAAAATAATCATTATACAATAAACTATCAAGATACAGAAAGAGGAAAGACGTTGCAAGGAGGAGAAAAGGGCAGTGGCCATTTTAAATATATTGTGCTATATTCATTGCAATCGACATTCTTGTGCTCTTGGAAAAAAACATGAGTCTATTTCGGTTATTTTATTCACGGGGAAACTCTTTGAACAATCTTGTAAATCATTGTCTCCCGAGTTTCGTTTGGAGATATTATTATTTTTACTTTTTAACATGCACATCAAATATGTATTGAATACACTATTCATAATTAAACCCTATTTGGATGTAACCAGCTTCCTCCGAACGCGGAAGTTCCATGGAAGTATGAAATTCACAAGCGGTCCCCAGCCGCATGTATATCCACGTTAGGGGAAATGACGACGTTAGGTTTCTGCAACTCTTGTAAGGGAGGTGTCAACGTCCTCCTACATAGAGCGCCTTAAATTCCTGAATTGGTCACCGATTTTAGTAATGACCAGGCTCAACTTTGCTTAACTTCGGTGATCTGACTGGAACCGGTGTGTCAACGTGATTATACCATATAATGCTACATACAAGAAAAACTTAAACATAAAAAAAAACGTTTTTAAGAATACATGTCTAAAAGAAGCAAAAATTGAAACAAAAAAAAGTCAAATTAAATAAAGGTGTTGGTTGTACTTACCAGAAGCACCTGCTCCAGCCGCTGTGACCGAAGAGTTTGCCGCTGCAGCAGCAGCGGCAGTCATGTTAAGGGGTTGTGCAAGTCCTTGTAGACTGGACAGATTAGTGGCAATAATCTGTCCATTTGAAGTGGTCAGCAGCTGAATTTGTTGGTTGCCTCCAGTTGCGAGCGAAACTGGGATGCTAATAAACTGTTGGGTTCCATTTCCTGTGCAAAAAAAAAAAAAAAAAAAAAAAAAAAAATTAGAGTTCTGAATTTTTGAGATAAGGATTGATTATTTAAATCATTTGGATTCTTCGGACTACTATTCTCATCTTGAGTGTTATTTCCACAATGTTTAGAAATAAGTGGCATTGCTGAATTATCTGAGCTAGATTATTATTATTATTATTATTATTATTATTGTGTAGTTGAATTTGATTTGTTTTAAAGAGAAAAATACAATTCAAGGACAAATATGCTTAAATGACGTTTTAGGAATTTAACTTGACTACATTCTATAAACAATAACAGGAAGGAATTCTAGATAATTGAAAACAAATATGCTTTCATAACTAGTACAAACAATAAGTTAAAAATAGGTCTGACTTCCAGAGTCTGGCGTAGTCTGACGTAGAGATTATTTAAGATGACGTAGATCTTAAGAGAGAGAGAGAGAGAGAGAGAGAGAGAGAGAGAGAGAGAGAGAGAGAGAGAGAGAGAGAGAGAGAGAGAGAGTTTGAAAAGACACGTATCAGTTAGTCAAGAGTCGGGAGTTAGAGAGAACAGACCGAGTCGAGAAGTCGGGGAGAAGACACCGTGGAAGCTGGTAAAGTCAAGATCAAAATATGAAGTCAAAACGTTGTAATCTCCGAAATGTTGACAAATGTGTTTGACTAACTTGTGTGACGTCATTTTACGAAGAAACAGGTATGTGAATTCGTCCCGGTTGTAACTGTCATGTTAAATGTTTATCGAGCTCTTAAATGTTTGCATACTCTATTATATAGACTGTTACTATTATATACACTCTTCTTCTTCTTCTTCTTCTTCTTCTTCTTCTTCTTCTTCTTCTTCTTCTTCTTCTCCAAAGAACACTTGTCTAACTCTTCATCAATGGAACGTTGTCTTTTATCGTCGTTTGAAGCCCTTCATGTACAAGTATTTGTTATCCTATCAAAATAACGTGTTATCGTTTCGATTCAGCTCAAGCCAAACATGGTTCATCGTAAACGTTCCTATTTACAATGCCTCCCCACGGGACAGAGTTAGACACCAGGGTCGTTTTTTAACGCGGAGAAAAAGGACAAACATAAAAATTGTCTCAGCCGTGAAGGATTTCTCCTCCACTGAAATCGAAGTGTAGCATCTAAAAAACAGATACTACACTTTGATGTTGGCCCCAAATAAACCCTGCCTGTCGGTTTGTTTACACCAATGTTTATTCATCGATAATTTGATACCTCGCTATCCAGCACAAAGACCTGTGGCATAGTGGATAGTATACCTGGTAAAATTCAGTTGTAAAAGTTACACTCTTCTGGAGGTTGAAGGTTCAAACCTCTGTGTGGGCAACACTTAAAATACAATTGTGAATTACTTAGAGCATATTAACTGCATGGATTAAGTAAACGGTTCCGCTCAAGATTCCGCGCAGATGCCCAAGTTTAACAAAAAGATTCTTGAAGAAGGTTGGAGGTTATATCGACCGAAATGTTGTGCAAATAACACTCAAGATGAGACCAATAATCTGTAGAAAACAAATAATATTAAAAAACGAATAAATGGTTGATTATTTATGATTGCACGTGTAAAGGATCACCCTGAGGCGATCAAAAAAGGAGGACAGTAAATAAGAATCTAGATCGTAACAATGTCTATTTGGTATGCGACTGTGATTATTTTGATGCTATCAAGGTTAAGACAAGAAAGAAAATATAAACATTTTATTGTTCTTGAATAAACAGGCAAAATGCCTTTGAAACCATATTTAAAATACAAATTTCTTATTGAAAATCATTAGATTGTTTAAACTTTATCGATATCAATATCAATCAACCAATAAGGGTTTTATCTGTCAATGAGGAACCCGTCTCTGGACTTTAGCCATCTATCTCTGTCCCGAGCTATCCGCTGCCGTGTGGGATCCATGAGTTGTATCAGGTCGTCTCTCCATCTCATTCTTGGTCTTCCCTCTGGCCTCTTATATTCACGAGGTGTCCATTCTGTTGTCCTGATTGACCATCTGTTGTGATGTTGTCTGGCTATGTGCCATACCCATCTGTGTTTGGATGCTTTCATGGCAGTATCGATGTCAATAACTCTTTAAACTTAACTTTAAAAAAATAAGAAGTCATAAATGATATTGTCAGTTATGGTCACCCATTTAAGTACTGGCCAGGCCCCATGTTGCTTACCTTTGAAAGAGAATCCGTGTGTCAGTGCCGTATTTTATATACAAATGCGAGGGCTTTCTAAAAGTAATGTTTCCTATTTTCCGCCTGAATGGATCAGAATGGATTGCAAATTGTTATGATAACTGACCTTATACATTTATAATCTGAAAGTTTCATTTCTCTGTTGCAGATATTGACAGTGTGAGACCCTAAGAAAGCAACATCTGTCATGGACGGCAGCAGAGATACGTTATTGAATTCCTGGCAAAAGTGCATTGAGAATGCTGATCACTATGTAAAAAAATAAATTCTGGAACCCAAACGGTTGCTTGTTTTAATCATACCACTCCCGTCTCCGTAGCTCTTCACCATTTTGAGTGAAAAAAAAATAGGAGGCTATACTCTTGGAACTACCCTCAAATCTAAACATATATACACATAGTAAACTTTCTATAGAGATCCAGAAAATACACATCGATATGCAATTGTGTTATTGGCTGCGTATTGCCG
>NC_136519.1:5835188-5877688 GCF_053919585.1 Euprymna scolopes
GGTACGTTTATGAAATGCAAAAATTTTCAGTGCTAGTTTAACTATTGAACTTCATAATTTTTCCAGTTTGAAGACAATCATAGTATCGTTACCTTTTAAACTAATTAAAATTAACAATAAGTATTTTTTAATCACCTACATTATAATTCAGGTCATAAAGGGTTAACTTTATATATATATATATATATATATATATATATATATATATATATATATATATATATATATATATATATATATACAGTGATGATCATATTTATTGGCACGGTAAAATAAAAGTTAAATTTTGTCTAATAAATTCTAAAAAAGGGATTAAATTAAAGAAAATAACAAAGTATATTATGTATTTTTAACTGGCCTTTCCGATGCAGCAATCGGATTTTAGAAAAAATAAATAACAAAGGAACAACAAACATAATTGCAAAAACCCTTGTTCAAAATTATTGGCACGGCTTTGTTTTTCTTTTAGTATCAGTATAATATCAATCAATTTCCGGTTTACGTGCTTTCTGAACTGTTTTATAGCCATATTATGCTTGTTTAACGCTAATTCAGTGAATAATTTTTTTCAGATAATTTTTAGATAGCGATTTATTTAAACTATTATAAGTGACTAAATTATAATTTTCAATCGCCATGGTTAAAACTAAGGAACACAGCGAAGACGTCAGGAAGCTTGTTGTAGCATGCCATACCAATGGGGAGGGCTATGATAAGATTTCAAAGAAGCTAAACCTTCCCAAATCCACTGTTAGAGCCATAATAAACAAGTTCAAATCGCAAGGCCACGTTATGAGTTTAGAGGGTAGAGGGAGAAAAAGGATTCTTTCCCCAAGAGATGAACGGAAAATTGTTCGACAAGTAAAACAAAACCCAAGGATCTCTGTTGGGGAGATTGTTGATGAACAGAGCACCTCTGGAGTGAATGTATCTCGACATACAGTTGGTAGAGTTTTGAAGAGAGCTGGTTTAAAAGCATGTCGTCCGAGAAAGACTCCCTTATTGAAGCCTATGCACCTGAAAGCAAGGCTAGCCTTTGCAAAACGTCATATTGATAAATATGTTGCATTCTGGAAACCTGTTCTATGGACTGACGAAACGAAAATAGAGTTATTTGGCCATAATAAAGTGTCTTATATTTACAGAAAATCTGGCGAAGCTTTCCTGCCTAAGAACACCATACCCACAGTGAAGCACGGTGGAGGCAGTTTGATGTTTTGGGGATCCTTTGCTGCCTCTGGACCAGGGCGACTTGTTAAGGTCACAGGTAGCATAAAAAAGGAAGATTATGTTAAAATATTGGATGAAAACCTGAAAGACTCTGCTAAAGAGCTCTCACTTGGTCGTCGTTGGTGGTTCATGCAAGATAATGACCCAAAGCATTCGGCTAAATTGACTAAGAAATGGCTTGAGGACAATCATATTAATGTTTTGGAGTGGCCATCACAAAGCCCAGACCTTAATCCAATTGAAAATTTATGGAGAACATTAAAATTGAGGGTAATGCAAAGGAAGCCTAAGAATCTTATTCAATTGGAGGATTATTGTCAGGAAGAGTGGGCTAAAATTACTACTGAAGAGTGCAACAACTTGGTTGTAAACTATGAAAAGCGACTGAGGAAGGTAATCAAGGCCAAAGGCTATACAATTGATTATTAAATAAATCGTGCCAATAATTTTGAACAAGGGTTTTTTGCAATTATGTTTGTTGTTCCTTTGTTATTTATTTTTTCTAAAATCCGATTGCTGCATCGGAAAGGCCAGTTAAAAATACATAATATACTTTGTTATTTTCTTTAATTTAATCCCTTTTTTAGAATTTATTAGACAAAATTTAACTTTTATTTTACCGTGCCAATAAATATGATCATCACTATATATATATATATATATATATATATATATATATATATATATATATATATATATATATATATATATATATATATAACTACTTCATTTACTCACATAAAATTAATATATGAAAGTATAGATTTATGCATAAACTTTAAGTATTTACTTCAAAAGTGCTCAATACGTAGGTAGAGCTAGTTAGTAATTTATAAAATATATATGGCGATTAAGCTACACTGAATATTCGGCGTTTCATCCACTATAGGATTCGTCAGGCTTATGCACGAATTCTGTGGTTGTTTCTCGTTTTTATATATGTTGGGGATTTTAGTTAGCCAATCAGCTTTCTAGTATCCACCGCGCCCCTTCCTATCAGCCAATGGGCATGCATTTTATCGAACAAAGGATCTGTTTTAGAACTAGGTTAGTGGTTTAAGGCAGACGATTTTCCTCATTTCTG
Source organism: Euprymna scolopes (assembly GCF_053919585.1). Classification (NCBI taxonomy): domain Eukaryota; kingdom Metazoa; phylum Mollusca; class Cephalopoda; order Sepiida; family Sepiolidae; genus Euprymna; species Euprymna scolopes. The sequence goes on from NC_136519.1 coordinate 5,837,503, forward strand.
CTCTTTTTTTTATATATTAATATACATATGTGTACACACATACATGCACACATACATACATACATACATACAAACATACATATATATATATATATATATATATATATTATATATATATATATGTGGTCGTTTATGTATATTCATGTTTATTTAATTTATTTATTTGTTTGTTTTCTATTGTTTTTGTTAGTTTTAAAAGCTATTTTGTATCGCTATCCTAGAGTAAGTTTTATTTTGTGAACACAATTGTTTGCTATTTCTTACTATTGCTTGCTATTAAACTGTAGACGAGAAATAGTTATAAGCCTTGACTGCCGTACAGACGGTCGGGTTTCAATCCTGGTAGTTGCCTGTCTAGCCGCACTGATGAGCTGCAAAACAGCGAAACAGTACTGTATGTGGATGAATATATATATATATATATATACTTCAGAATAAAATTATTTAACTATCAACTGGTGTGGAAACCTGTGATTATAAGTCTTACAAAATATTATTGGCAGTAATATTCTGTAAGTATTATCCCACCTGAATAAAAATTGCTCGATATACAAAATAGAGCAAATAGATCAAATTTTAGTCATTCAATAAATTTAAAAATTGATAACTTCAAATTGTTAATAAACGTAGTCTGTCTACTGAAAGCGGTTTTATTTTATTTTATTAACAATTTGAAGTTATTTTGGAGTGGAATTTGAAGCTTATGTTCTGTAATTATAAAAAATATTAAATATATTAAATTATATGTTTTTAAACAGATCCACCGGACCTATATAAATTTATTTTTTTTTTTACCGGACTCATTATATAAACAAAGAAAATTTTTTCATGAAAATGCCTACTTCGGACTGTTACCTTGTGATGTGGATTACTCAAAATACAGATTGGATCACTTTACCACACTGCTATCAAAGATATTCACTTTGGATTTTACCATGCAATTTAGATGTGAATTTTATATCCTTTTCAATAACTTTCCCTACTCTATGATATTTAAATACTTAAATAACTTTTGATTGTGATTGTCCATGTCCCAGCGACTTTAGCAAATAAGGTGTAAACCATTATAACTATTTGCTAATATTTTCTCCTCTGAAGAGATGGTAGACATCGAAATCCTATAGGATAAGGAGTTATAATATTTCAAATGTATTCTTGTCTTACATAGAATAATAAAAATCTTTTGATTTGAAATTTAACCATTTCACGCCCTAAATTTTTAAATTTATTGAATCACTAAAATTTGATTATATATATATATATATATATATATATATATATATATATATATATATATATATGAAAAAGCTAAATTGTGGTGAAGTGTGTTTAAATAAAACTCCATATCTCTCATTTTTTTCTTTTTTTTTCAACTGCGATTGCGATCAATTCTTGATTTAACCAATGAAGGTTGTAGCGATCATCATCATCATCATCATCATCATCATCATCATCATCATCATCATCATCATCATCATCAGTTTAATATCCATTTTACATGTTGACACCTTGTCATATATTGTGACCTTGAGTAAATGGAGATTGTGTTAACTAGTATAGATTTAAACTAGGTTGCATTAAGTATATGTCACGATGACCTGGCGGCAAATAGAAATAGACCACCTGCAGATGACGTGGTAGGGTTAGATGTTGAAAACTTATCTCTCTAGACAAAACGAGCTAGAAATGCAGGTGACATCACATGTTCGGGGAATAGAACAAAGTTTCTAAGCAGTTCGATTTGGGAAGCGAAAGGGACATGTTTTTTTTGAAGTTGTGGAAAGAATCTGAGTGAATATTGACTCGAGACTCAGTCCACACATCAACCACTTTAAGTTAAAGTAAAAAAAAAAATTAAAAAAATTTATGTGATCTCTCCCACATAAAAGTAAACTCTCTAAAATAAAACCTTTAAAAAAAACCCCCAGAATCTCCATTATGTTTCCATGCTTAGTTGTTTTGTTTTAAGGCATATCAACCCTTTTCATGTTATTTAATGCTGAATCCAGTTATTTTGGAAATGGTATTCATGTTGCATTCAGTTATTTTGTAGAAGGTTTTTATTTCTTCAAGCTCTTTGTGTCTTCAATCGTAATTGTAATGTTTGGTTTGATTGTTTTATAGTGGATTATTGTTGTTTTTATTCCCCGTCTTGCAGAACATGAATGAGTTTTGCAATGGGAGAGTGAAAAGGGCTACAATATTAACATTTGGTACGTTTTAAGTTGGGAAACCAGTCAGGAAGTTGGAGGGGGGGGGGAGTTAGAAAGAGAAAGGGAAATGGGAAGAAGGGAAAGGTGGGTTGTTGTTTTTATTTTTGCAAGACATAATTGTCTTGCAAAAGGAAGTAAAAAATAACAAACAAAAAGCATCAATGTTAGGTTCATTTCGTCTCAGGAAGCCAATATCTTCAGACAGCCTGATCTAGTAGCACCAGTCGTCTTAAGTTAGACAGAAGATCAATAAGCATGAGAAGATTAACAGCCACGCATGGGAAAATGACACTCAGAGAATGAGGATTAGTGACCGTGCATGTATGTAAAAAACATTTTTTCTTCTTAATTGTTTTGTGATTGTTTCGTGATTGTTTCTTGATTGCTCACTGGCAAAAACCACACATGTGCAAAGTATGCGTTTGTTGGAAACGACAGTGTGTGAATCATTCGTTTAATGTTTGTTTGTTACAAAAATGTAACACTAAGTTTTGGAAAGATCAAGAAACCCGGGGCATAGACGGATAGCGCAACTAGTATTAATATAGACAAGAATCCTTCCTCATAAAATTTGAAGTGCTTCAATGAAGAACATTCTAGAAGTGATTAAATGAACTATTGTAACAATAAAAAGAAATATTAAAAAGAAAATTAAAAAAAAAACAGATAAGAAAAGTAAGTTTTCAATTTTTAATATTAAAATTATCATTTATATTTTTTTTATATTTTCATTTTTAACAGTTCGGAAACGATCACTAATTTTTTTATATTAAAGAAAACGTTGCTCTTTTCATTTTTGTTCAGTCAAAATACATTTAGGCATCTTAAATTTTATTTTTCAGAAAATGAAAATATGGAAAATAAATACTAGAATTCAATATTCAAGGTTATTTGAAGGTCACATTGTTAATCAAGTTTCAAGAACAAATTGAAGAAAATAAATATAAGTTAATTTTTAGCAAATAAAGTATTTAAAAAATTTTTTTAAAGAAATTAATTCAGATCTTTTCGTTTTAAGCTTGAATTGCTTCTCAAAAATGATTACATATATTTGCATATGAATTGCAGTCGAAACTCGGGAATCACGAAATAAACAAACAAACCCAAAAGAACCCGGAGTATTATAGATGCAAATGAAACTATAACATGGCAACAAATTGAAAAGAAAAAGAAAATATCAGAGTTCCTATCGCTTTTGTTTCGACCAATTTTTTGAAATAGTGAAAAATTGTAGATTTTTTAAAGAATTGTTTTTTTTTTTTTTACATGGGTGCCACCACTTATCAAGGCCCAGAGGCCACTCGAGGATAAGGGTTAATAGGTATACATTAGTCATTGTGATTTTAGCATAGTAAACAGTGGGAATTTTGTAACTTGGATTACTTAGGGGGACGATTCAATTAGAACTTGTTCACATTGGACTTTTTTTTTTTTTTACATAGGCATCAACACATTATCAAGGCCAAGAGGCAACTCAAGGATAAGGGTTAAAGAATGTACAGTAGAAATTGGACAATATAATAATCATTAGTAATGAAAATTTGTTAAATTTGATAACTTATATGGAACGGCTCATCAAGAACTTATTTACGTTAGACTTGAAGAAAACCATATTGTAGTCAGCCGGAAAGCAGGGAAACGGAAAAACTTGCACCTCCAAACTTTGATATTATTCGATTCTTACATCTTTTCATTCTTAGAATATATATATATTAGTGTTGGGACGATTAATCGGAATTGGGAATAAAAAAAATGGAACTTGTTGGGGTATCAGAACCGGAAAACTTGTATCTATTTTTCAATGTCAAAAACGATTCTTTTCATCGTTTTTATTTGTTTATTTTTGGTTAAAACTTAATTTTCCATTACTCATATTAATGATGAAATGATAAATATTTATTGAATTTAAACTCCCAATAAAACTAAAATCTCTAGTTCATATCTCTAAGTGTATTTTTATATGTAGGAAATTTTATGTACGGTTTTTTTGGGAGGGGGGGGGTAACCTTCCCTAAAAAACAACTCTATATGTAGAGATCTAAAAGAATCGGAATCTGTAATTGTATCGGAGTAGAGAAAAAATTGAAATCGTCCCATCACTAATATATATATATATATATATATATATGGCAATTAAGCTACACAGAATATTCCGCATTTCATCCTCATGAGAATTATCACATGGATGAAATGCAGAATATTCAGTGTAGCTTAATTGCCATATATATTCTCATAACATACTACCTAGCTTTAATTATGTATTGAGCACTGTTGAAGCAAATACTGAAAATTAACATGTAAAGTTATACCTTCATATATTAATTTATGTGATTAAATGAAGAAATTAGAGAAAAGTAGTTTGCTTGAAGCATTGCTGGTAAATAGATATGGAGGGGTATAAGAAGGCTATAGCAATGTAAGGAACCGGCTGTAGTATTGGTGTGACATATGAAGGAAAATGGACGAACGAAAGAAGGTCTTATTTGTTTTGTTATTTTATTTAATTTTGTATATCCTTTTATTTTTCAAGATAATCACAATACAAATCAGTAAATATGAACTTACTGCTTGATATAACCGAGATTGTGGAGGTCTTAATATTTCGAAAATATCATCTCTTTTTCAAAAAAAAAAAGGGACTAAAAAATGTCCCCCCTCCAAAAAAAAGCATTGAAATATCGTAAAGCGGAAATGGATGCGGTGATATCAGACAGTAAGTTTGTATTTACTGATTTTTATTGAAATCCATCTCGCTTTTTTTTTATGAATGGATATAGGAAGTTAAATAAAATAGAAAAGCAAATAAGACCTTCTTTCGTTCGTCCATTTTTTTTCATATGTTACACGAATACAACAGCCAGTTCTCTGCATTGCTATAGCCTTCTTATACTCCTCCATATATATATGCTGAGCCTCAAATCTCAACTTGTTGAACCAAGCAAAAATCCGTGAAAAAGTTCACGTAATTTGGCAGTACACATATGCAATGACGTTGACTGCAAGATAATCAAGGTTACAGCTGCCTTTGAACGTATCTGATCCACTTTGTGGGAGCATAGAAGAATTCGACTGCAGACGAAACATCAGGTATATAGAGCTGTGATTCTTACCATCGTCATGTATGTCTGTAAAACTTGTACCCAATATACTAAACATGCTAAAAAACTGGACGATTTCCATATGACTTGCCCCCCCCCATAGATTAATGACAATCAAGTATCAAGTCCAGACACTAGGCACATAGGTTTTAGCTTGGTTAAAGCTTCCGTCAGCACACACTATCTGCAGCAATGCCAGGTTTGTTGAATGGTTCATACATGCTGCATGTCAGATTTCACACTCCCAAAATTGCTCCTTTATGGTGACCTGTCCAAAGGACCGTAGGAGGACAGCGGAAACAATTCAAAGATCGCTTAGAGGTGTCTCTCAAATAATTCGGTTTGTATTCCGATTTGTGGGAAAATCTAGCCCAAAACTACAAGCCAAAAGAGGCTACGGTTGCTGAATCTGCACATATTGGAGGACGTGAAAGGAAACATGCTATTAGAAAATGTAGAACAATTGCCAGTTCTGCTGCAGAATACTCCCACAAGTGTTCTACATGGTATGATTTTTTTTTTTGGATAGCTTACTTGCTATTATATTATATAAGGTTTTGTTTTGATAGCTTATTTGCTATTATATCATACCAGTGGATAATAGCCAAAAAAAAAAAAAAAAAGAAAAAAGAAGAAACTGAGATAGATTTCCTAACCTGGGAGGCCACAGCCTCGCACCAATTCCCAATTAACCAAATGAAAAAAGTAATTATTCTAATGTTTACGGAGTAATGTGAAATAATTAGTTTTGTGTCTTATTGTTTTTGACATTCGAGAGATACAAAGAAGCTCCTTTATAGTGACCTGTCTGAAAGAAAAAGAACTGCAGGAGGTCAGCTGAAACAGTTTAGTTTGTATTTCTAAAAAACACTTCGGAAAACCTAACAGATGTTCCTGGTGTATTGCAAGCTACCAAATGGCTATGATTGTGAAACAAAAATGTAGTAGGCAAAAAAAAAATGTTCTGTCAGCAACAGTACAACTTCAAAATAGTCACTATCGCCCACCTCCAGAAGAGAGGAAATTCCTGTCCGTGATAACCGTGGTAAAAGAAGACACACTCCAATCGCCAGAAACACCCACACACACAATTTGCAGGACACTGCCGACTCGTCTCTAGCCTCCTGCTTTTATAGTGGCCGGGAATTATCCATTTGCATAATCACATGAGAAAGAAACGTGATTTTCCGAGAGTTGCATGGGGTAAACGCTAATAAAAACCCCTGGACGCCATCTTGGAATTCTCTTTTCCCCCCAACCGGTGACACAACAGACGTACCCGAGGTAAGCTCTTTTTCCCCTCATTTTAGTTATTGCTACTTCTGCTACAGATTGCTGATTAGAAAAAACAGAGTTTCCAGTGAACTGTGCAGAGAACCTTTTCAGTGAAAAACAAATATATAGAAATGGTGGGGAACAGGTCTATGATAAATTCCTCTGAAAAGGGCACTTTTAAAACAGAATAAAAGGGGCAGGTGCTTGGGCACTTTTAGCAAAACCTCTTCTCATCTAACACGAGAATCCAGCACCTCCGCTACAGAATCATCCCACAAGTGCCCTACACGCACGAGATACTTCAGAACTTGAATCGAGTTGAGAAGCAATTTCCGGGCCCCCAAAAACAACAGCATGGTCACGGTCATCTTTGCAATCGATGGACGAAAATCATCTTATTGGTATGTTTGTATTGCACTGGCACTTCTGCTTGCGTTGCGAGCTTGTTGGTTTTGTTTTCATTTAACTTAATTAAGTACTCATAAATTAAAGGGGCAGCCCCTTTCTGGGGCTTACATGTGGTTTCTATATAAAGTAAATAGATATACTCTATCCCACCAAGATTCAGTTTGTAAAGCAATTAATATTTGCTTTTCCCTAACTGGCCACTTAATTATGTTATAATTTATCTTTTTTTTTTTTTTTTTTGCTGGAAATACTTTGGAGCTTGGATCAGACTGACGAGCGGTCTCCAGACTCACAAAACAAATGTATGATCACGCTCACAAGTTATGGACGAACATCATTATATATATATATATATATATATATATATATATATATTTCTTAAGAGGAAATTTTAAACAACAAGTTAGATGTTATACAAAGCTGTTTTCATAGAAATAAATCGCGCATAAAACCCTATTAAAATAAATGTGGAAAAGAAAAAAAAATTTACTGAAGATGTTGAGGGTAAAATGTAAGTGTGGAAAGAAAATGTTTAAATTTAATATTAAGATTTTAAAATGAGGCAATAAATTAATAAATCATAAACTTCACACACACGCATATATACACACACACACACACGCACGCACACACATATATACACACACGCACAACACACACATATATACACACACACATATATATATACACCCACACACACACACACACACACACATATATATTAACTGAAATTTTGAAATTCTTTCAGATTACAGATTGTATAATACTGTAAACGAAAAGTTCAAATAAATATTAGTTACACCAATCAGATAAAAAAGCTCAATATACAACATTATTTTTCTAAAAACATTTCCTCTGATAGGGTAAGCGATTTAATGAAAATCCATAGATTAAGGAAAAACTTAAAATATTTTAATTCCTTGTCAAATAATAAATATGTCGTGAATTTTTTCATTTATAGAATTTAATTCAAAATTTTCATTATATATATATATATATATATATATATATATATATATATATATATAAATATATATATATATATATAAATATATATATATATATAAATATATATATATATATATATATATATATATATATATATATATATATATATATATATATATACAGTGCCATGCAAAAGTATTGGATACATTACATTTGCAACTATAGAAAGCGATTGGAAGCTGTTAAACGCAATAAAGGCTATGCAACCAAATATTACAAAACTGGTTTCATTCAATAATTACAAGAAACCTTCTCTACCACCTATAGCAATGGCCAACAACTCTTTAGCTGAGAGTACGTCTTTCAAGCTCCTTGGCCTAACGTTCACAGGAAACATGAGCTGGAACAATTACATCGAGGGCATTGCCAGGGCCGCTGCGAGGAAGGTGGGCTCTCTCTACCGTGCTAGAAAACTTCTAACACCCGAAAGTATCCTGTACCTCTATAAGGCCACTATTCGCCCATGTATGGAGTATTGCTGTCATATTTGGGCCGGTGCATCGGCTACTAGTCTCTCGCTCCTTGACAGGGTTCAAAAGAGAGTCGCAAATCTGATAGGCCCTAAACTGGCATCAAAACTTCAGCCTCTGTCCCATCGTCGAAACGTTGCATCTCTCTGCATGTTCTACAAGTATTATAATGGTGAATGCTCTGAAGAACTGCAAGCACTTGTGCCCCCACGACGTGAACACCCTCGACAGACCCGACAAGCTGCAAAATCCCACCCCCACACTGTAGAGATCCCTAGATGTAAAAGATCTTTCTACTCCAGTAGTTTCTTCCCCAGAACTGCTAGACTTTGGAATTCCATTCTAGGTCACTGCTTCCCCAACTGTACTGACATGCATAAGTTCAAGTGCAACGTGAACCAACATCTCGCTGCCCTAATCCCTACATAGTACCCCAGTAGATGTTTCCCCTGATAGTAGCCCCCTACATTAAAGTGGCAATGTGCCTTGTTTGGGGTGAAAATGTAATAAAAAAAAAAAAAAAAAAAAAAAAAAATTAAATCAATGTAGCCAATAATTTTGCGTTAGTTGGTTTATATGTCGCCTTTGATATAAACTTTCTAAACTTTAATTTTGTAATTTCTACCCCAAATTTTAGTTAGAATAGAAATAGAAATATATTGACCAAATTTTAGGTAAAATCTTGAACCCTAATTAAAGTTATGAAGAAAAATGTAATGTATCCAATACTTTTGTGTGACTATATATATATATATATATATATATATATATATATATATATATATATATATATATATATATATATATATAAAATAAGGCAATTTTATTTTTATTCTAATTCAGAGTGACCCTTTCTCGGAAGCTTCCCCACATTAAAAACCGACTTTGTGGCTAACTCTATTTCAATTGGGAAAAGATGGATAAAAGCAAACGTAAAGATTCTTTTCGCTATTTTGAAAAAGAATATCATGCAGACAAAGAAATTGATCGTTTTTGTAAAGTCGGAAATGTCCAATTTTTAAAATAAAGCCACAAAACAATATTCTCATCAGATTTCAGACCAGAGTTGACTGCGCTTAGTTTTTAAAAAGCCATTTTTGTGTGTGCGTGCGTGTGTGTGTGTGGGGGAGGGTTATTATGTGGAACAGAATTTGGTATATATTAAAATGCATTTATGTTATCTAGTGTATGTTCCGTTCAATTGAAATCTTTGGCTGTCCATGGGTGAAGAATGAGGATTAATAGGAACGAGGATCTATTATCATTGAGGGTGTAGTTACTCCTACCCCCATGCCGAAACTTCCCCCAGCACCAAAATCTACAGAATCTATGTCAGTCCTCGAATGATCTTTCCCTTGTTGATTGAGGTAATTTGTTGGTCATGTATACTTCTAGAAGGTCCACTGTTCTAAGCTTTACCTTCTGATTTTGAGAAGGGGTTAGTTTATTGCTAGTCGTGTGGTGTGCGTTTATCGGGGTATGCCGACGGGGCTGCTCAAGCATTTTTGCAGGCCAAGTTGCTCCTCCTTTGGGGCGCTGGCTTTTCAATCCGTCTTTCTGACCTTAAAAATGGTTACAGATACCAACGATCTCTTTTACATTAAAAAATATCCTTATCAAAGGTTTACTCACTGAGAGTTCTCCTTACGGTTATGACTTTCCTCTGGGGAGATGCGCCTACATCGAAAATCTATAGATTAAGGAAATTACTTTGAATTGTATATTTTATCAAATAATAATTTTTTTGTTTTGAAAAATTATATTTTTCTGAATTAAATTTTAATCTAAAAAGAACTATAGATTTTATTTTGCTCTATTTAGGATATTGCGCAATTCTTATTTGGCTGAGATTGTCTTATATAAAAAATATTATCCCCTAAAAATAATTTGTAAGACTTGATATCACAGATTTAATAATCTGTGATCAATTTCATCTCATTATTGTTTATATATATATATATATATATATATATATATATATATATATATATATATATATATATATATATATATAGTGGAGATGGTAATTAATAAAAACTGAAGAAAGTTCTCAATACTGTTGTAGAGCAAATATGCGTTTTATTTTTTATTACCGTATCTTTCTGTTAAGTTACATTATTGTTTCGGCTAAAAGTCTGAGGACGCTACAGACGGCAAAAAAAACAAAAAAAAACGGCCGTGTAGCCGAAACAATAATGTAACTTTACAGAAAGATACGGTAATAAAAAATAAAACGTATATATATATATATATATATATATATATATATATATATATATATATATATGTATATATATGTATATGTATGTATTTATATAAAATGGGTTAATAAATTCCAACGAAAGATGTATATTTAAATAAGGGAGTAGTCACCAACAATGTGTATTTTTTAACATTATTTTATTATTCCGTGTCTTGGTTTTTCATTGAGAATTATGTTTGGATCATTGTAATAATGTTTTTAAGTCATTGAAATCGTTTACGTACGTTTCAGACGGTCTGATGCGTCCTCGTCAGAAATTATTTTCAAATGTGTAAAAATGACGATTTTCGTTAGTTTGAAGTTTTTCCAAGGGGTGGAGGCTTGTAAGTGTTTATTACACATTGGTATGCTGAATTTTTATTGCTTTTTTTTTATTGCTTTCTTATTTGGTTTGTCCAGGGAGATTTTGACCTGGCTGTAGTCAGTCAGTCGCTATTTCTTTCTGTTAATGTGTTTTTTCTTTTCCTTTAGGGTGGGGTAGGGTGTGTGTGTGTGTGTGTATATATATATATATATATATATATATATATATATATATATATATATTCTTTAAAGATACCACGTTAATAGGGATTATTACAACTGCATTTACACATTTTCGGAAAGCTTTTCATTTATTGGTCACAACATTACATGCAATTCTTTCAGCCCCCCCCCCCCCGTTTTGACATATAAATGCATATAATTATTCATTCAATTATAACTTGCACAAGATTGGGCTTCATCAGCGCGTTAGAAAAAAAACTATTTAATAAGTTTTGGGGCCTAATCTAAAATATAAAAATGCAGATAAAGCCAACTTGAAACTTTATACGTTTATTATACATAATTTTATATGTGTTCTTGATAAAAAACATGAACGTCGACTGTATTAACTGGAAAGGTCCTATTTGTGAGCCGAAAAAAAACTTTGGAAATATTGTTTTTTTTTTTCCTAACGCGCTGATGAAGCCCAAGTTTGTGCAAGTTACAATTTGAAGAACAATTATATCCTTATATGCCAACACGGGCGGCTGAAACAATTGGACGCAAGGTTGTGACCAATAAATAAAAAACTTTCCGAAAATAAATAAATAGTGTTGTATCTATCCCTAGTATCTTGAAAGAAAAAAATATTTAACGTGCCATCTTAAAAGAAAAAAAAAATATTTATAGCTCTAGTTTTGCATTATTGAGCTTTCTAAATGAAAACTTTTATGTCATTCATTCATATGTAATCACTGCCCCAAGTAGTAAAATTACATATCAAATATTAGCTCTCTCTCTCTCTCTCTCTCTCTCTCTCTCTCTCTCTCTCTCTATATATATATATATATATATATATATATATATATATATATATATATATATACATAGTAATTTATAAAATATATATATGGCGATTAAGCTACACTGAATATTCGGCGTTTCATCCACTCTAGGATTCCTCAGGCTTTAGCTCAGGCGCATAAGCCTGAGGAATCCTAAAGTGGATGAAACGCCGAATATTCAGTGTCTTAATCGCCATATATATATTTTATAAATTACTAACTAGCTCTACCTACGTATTGAACACTTTTGAAGTAAATACTTAAAGTTTACGCATAAATCTATACTTTCGTATATTAATTTTACGTGAGTAAATGAAGTAGTTATGTATATATATATATATATATATATATATATATATATATATATATATGTAGAGAGATAGATAGATAGAGATAGATAGATAGATAGATAGAGAGAGAGAGAGAGAGAGAGAGAGAGAGAGAGAGAGAGAGAGAGAGAGAGAGAGAGAGAGAGAGAGAGAGAGAGAGAGAGAGATTTAAACAAGAAAAATAGATGTATTAGAAAAAACAAGCTATTTTTTCTGTAATAAATCAATTTTCTCGTAATGAGATCATTTCTTTACGGTGTTTATTTTCTGCTATGACTAAAGTGAATTAATCACGAGATTTGATATACGTTTCCGAATTTCTTTCGACTCCGACAGGAAACAAATAGAATGACATTCGTCCAGGGATCAACACAGAAAAGAAAAAGAAATGTTTATTGTTTTGCCTTTGTTGTTGCCATTCTTACAGAAGTTTAGAATTATTTGATTTCTTGCATGGGATAGATTTATTGCCATGCTTCTACACCATGTCCACAAACCCAAATTTAGAAAAGATATTACAAATAATTAATCTCTCTCCCCCTCTCTCTCTATCACACACACACACACACACACACACACACACACACACACACACACACACACACACACACACACACATACACACACACACACACACACACTTGTATACTATCGGGATGGTTGTAATGCCATATCGCGTATGGGAAAGGACCCTGTGGGTATCTCTAGGGGGCTTTCCTGAGGCCACAATCATGTAGATAAAAAGTCGGCTGATAGTCTACTTGGTTGTGCATGTCTGGTATCGTGTGCACATTCTCTTTGTCCCACACCATCTCACCCCAAAACTGCAACTATTAAATAAAATGACAACTCAAACAAAATATACGATTAAACCTGACACACAGTCAAACAAAACCAATTCGCATCGTCCCTTGAGGCTCGCATTCACGAATATCCATGAACTTAGAACTAACTTAGATGATGTAGAATCATTTCTCCAAGCGAACTCCTCAAATATCTTAGCGCTAAGTGAAACTGACCTACATTCCTCTATCCTCTTTAACGTATCTGGTTATCTCCCACTTCGCCGTAACGATTCAGACAGACACATGCACGGATTTGGAGTCTATATTCGTAACACTAGACTAACAATGGACTAGAGAATCCAAATTAGAATCGGACAATCAGGATATCATGTGCTTTAGAACAAATTTTACAACATAGCGTTAGTTACTTATATTTTCTCTACCGTTCTCCCTTGACTCAGAACTGTACCGTAATCAACCATGTTGCTGAAAGCATAGATGCAGCATTCTCCCTAGTGCACGAGTACATGTATTTAGTGACTTTAATAATTGGCTTGGTTTCTCTAGTTACACAGACAAAGCTGGTGACATTTCTATTTTCCATTACCTGTCAGAGACTGTCACCTTCCCGACCTATTTCCTAGATCGTCAGAACCAGCAAGCAGTTACTTCTATGCGTGCGCAAATATACATTCATAACTTTAACAACATTATTTTTTAAGTTTTTATTAGCCTATGGATTTAGCTCAGATGGTAAATAATGCAGGGGAACTATACGTATACGTTTTGGTTTCAATTCTTGGTGATGGCACCCAGGTCATATTAAGAACTCCCCCCCCAAAAAAAACTTTTGAATTCACTACATTATATTGGGTACAACATAATAATCAATAGATAATTTCTTCGATATAATAATAGATAATAAATCTGCATAAATTAAAACATCATATTTAAGCGTATTTTATGACCGGGCAACGCTGGGCGGCCTGTTAGTAAATATGTATATATATCTATGTAACATTAGTGAAAGAGAATCCCAACAGAGTGCTCGATTATTAAGAAAAATTCAAAATTTAGAGGGTAATATTTATTTATACATATGTTAGAGAAGATCAGAACAACATCAGTACCGTCGGTTTCAACTCCAAACTCCAAACAAATGGGATAAATATCTGGTCTGCTGTGTCAGGCTCTCTTTATTCTTTGTTTACATATGTGTCCCCCCTCCCAGGAGACACATAAACAGATATTGGTCCCCATTTTTGGAGTTCCAATGTTTTCTGATCACCCAGAACACACACACACACACACACACACACACACACACACACACACACACACACACACACACACACACACACATATATATATAGCTAATTTGCATATTCTTTTAAACATTCATTTGAATTAATTCCTTATTAGTTTTTTCGGTTTTCTTATAGGATGATCGTCTTTAGTTAACTATTACGTGTAATTATATTCATTCAGATATTCTACATGAGTTATACTTGCGTAATATTTGCTTAAAAAGGTTATATAGTAAACACAAACCTCTTTCTATATATATTTATGTAAGCGTTTGTTTAAAAATTTTGTCTACCAAACTCCTCTGTGACAGACATAAAACTTAATATATAGGGTATTCGAACTCATGCAAAACTTTATATTTGGGCTTTAGCCGGGGAAAATCGGTGCAAAAGTGTGAAAATTAAATAAATAAAATTTGCCAGGTGAATGTCGAACGACGGCATTATGAATATGCATGCGTAACGTAATAGCTATTGGTTCATGTTTTAATTTTTAGCCTCGCAGCAAACATGTCTTCATAGCTCAGGGATTAATGTCAAACGAAAAAGTACATCGTAAGCTAAACGTTTTGGTTTCGATTCTCGGTGGTGGCGTACAAGTCACTTTTTTTTTTTAACTTTTGAATCATTACTATATATTGGGTCCAATATAATATAATAATAAATACGAATCTGCATTAATGAAAATATATTTAAGTATTTTACGATCGGGCAATGCCGGGCGACCTGCTAGTATATATATATATATATATATATATATATATATATATATATATATATATATATATATATATATATATATATATATATATATAATAAAAATTACAATTAAATTTACCAAAATGATCCAAGATTGTAAAACTAAAGTATATTATAAATATTAAAGAATTAATATTTATAAACTACTAGCATGGTTGCCCGGCGTTGTCAGGGTGTTTGGAGGTGTATGCTGAGAAAAAACTCCCAAAAAACAAACAAAAAAAAACGGTCAATTTTTTTTAACTTTTACCCCTATTATGACCCCTAAACATTTATTGTTTTGGGCTCAAATCGAGTTATTAAGTTAGATCCATGTCCAAAGAACCTATATCTAAAATTTTAAGTGTTTAGACCCAAAATTATCGGAGAAGGTTTGTAGAGTTCTCAAAGGTCAAATCGTTGAACTTTGACCCCTTAATAGCCAAATTTCTGGCCGAAACCAAGACCGTCTTAAAAGACAAGATGGCCGGTGGGCAAAAATAATTTAATCTGCTGACGTCATCACGGATAGTCCATACCGGTGACACCGGTAGGCACCGGTAGGCATTCGTAACGTCTTGAAGTCAGTGTAATATTTCTTTTTTTATTAAAATGCCTTCACGGTGCATCGTTCCAACTTGCTGAGGAAATTATCGTAAAGGACCAAAAAGTGACAGTATTTTCATTTCCGAAAGATAAAGAATTATAATGCAGTAAAAAAAAAAAAGATTTTACACCATCTCCATTCAGCAAAGTAAGTTTTAACGTGCTCCCCCCCTGTATTTAACACGATGTAACTATAATTTAATTCAATAATATCATCCTAAATGTTCTACTATTCAAAAGAAGAAGCTTCAAATAAATTGCTAATATTAAAAAAAAAAAAATTTACAGCATACAAAACTAATGAAAATGCGAGACAACATCGACTCTTTAAAACACGATTTTTTTAAGCTGTTGACACACGTTTTAAAAATCTAACAATAATTTATTTTTCTGAAATTTTTCAATATTTAAAAATAAATTATGCCGGCTGATAAAATTTTTAAACTTTTTTTTAAAGCTAGAAAGATAAAATTTAAAAATACTTATATATATATATATATATATATATATATATATATATATATATATGAAACTAAACTAAAAAAAAAAAAAACGCGCGTTCACTCGTGGTCTTAAACAGTCTTGGCCTTCGGGACCAGATCAAAGTGTAGTATCTGTTCTCCAGATGCTGCATTCTATTTCTTGTTCTCTTTCGGTGGAGGAGAAATCCTTCACGACTGAGACAATTTTTATTTTTGTACCTTTTCTCCACGTTAAAAAACGACCCTGGTGTCTAACTGTCCCGTGGGGAGGCATAGTAAATAAGTACAATTCATTTCATTAACGTAATTGGGTTTGTATTACTGTACACATAGATTCGAAAAAGTTGTCAAAAACAAATATATAACAAATAAATGTTATCAAAGGCAAGATGTTACTTTTCTACAAAATATTTTTCGTGTTTTTATTCAATGTAACATGTTTATTCAGCTCGAAAAACAGTGTTTACCGATGCATTCGAAAATTCAAGATGGCGTCTGATTCTCTCTTTAACACGGTAAGTTTGGGATAAGGTGTTATAAATAAAAAACTATACAACATACTATTAAAAACCCGCCGAATATATGTCAACCTATGTCACGGTAACATATATTGAGCGAGTTTTTAACAGTATTTTATCCGGTTTTGTATTTATAACACCTTATCCCAAACTTACCGTGTTAAAGAGAGAATCAGACGCCATCTGGAATTTTCGAATACATCGGTAAACACTATGTTTTTCGAGCTGAATAAACATGTTACATTGAATAAAAACACGAAAAATATATCCAGTTTGGCAGAAAAGTAACTTATCTTGCCTTTGATAACATTTATTTGTTATATATTTGTTTTTTGACAACTTTTTCGAATCTATGTGTACAGTAATACAAACCCACGTATTTTAACAAACTGAAAATATGGATATAAAAAAATGATTTTGCATGTTATTTTTGTTGTGTGGTGAAATAATCTTAAATAAGAAACATGATTTTTTCTTTAGGTTGATTTTTTTACTGTGCAATATTTCATGAATTTATTAAAAATATTGTTTTTGATTTTGAAAAAATATTGTGGTTCATTTTGATTAAAAAATATTCATTTTGATTAAAAAAATATTCATTTTGATTTAAAAAAAAATATTCATTTTGATTAAAAAAAAAAGTTTAATTTTAATATTTGTTTATTGTCTTAACTCATATCAAATGTTTTGCTTGTGTTCTGCTTCAAATATTCATAATCTTACATGCATAATTTTCATTTAATTATATTAAATAAACTTCAAGTTTATTTCAAATCAAATCGTGTTCCTTCACTTTTTTAAAATGTAATTTATAAGTAATTAAAGAACGCATTCTAATCTTTAAAATCTATAATACAACGAAATATTCAATTGCTTATAATATACTTAAACAAATAACTTGTGTTTTTTTTAATTATTTTTTTATTATTAATATTAGATGAGTTTCAGTATAAATCGTGTTATTTCTTTATTTCTTTATTTTAATCCAATTTTGAAGTTTTGTAACGCTGTCTGTAAAAATTACTGTTCATTATTGACAGTCTAAGAGTTCCACATATCTTGCTTGTTGGGACCTCAGCGATGACGTCATTTTTTCAGCTGGCCGGCCATCTTTATAACGAAGGCCACGCCGAAACCCGATCACATTGATTTTCCCAAATCTCAGTACCCTGTATATCAAATTTCGAGTCTGTAGACTAAAAATTAACAGAGTTATTGCGAATGAATATCACAGTTAAATTTGTTTTATGATATGAAGAAATTATTACGTGGTTGGAAAGTGGGTACCCATTTTACGTTAAATTTATATAGGAAAGTGATCTCCCACTTTTTGAAAAAGTAATTTTTTTTATATTATGAAAACTACTTATCTGCCCCAATTTTAAATGTGATATTCGTTTTAAGCACCATCGAAAACCATTAAAAGTCGTTATTTTAAAGTTTTTACAGGAGTTGGAAAGAAACTTGACATTGACCATTTCTTTTCTAGGGGTTAAATGACGCTAGGTCACACCGTAAAAATTGACCATTTTTAATTTAAGATATTAAATAAATTATAAAGAAAATCTGTTTCCCAGGCAATTAAACACACTTGTTATGGTATAATTATTATAATAAATCCTGGGCAACACCGATTAAATTTATAAACAAAAAGAGCAGCGGATGATGGATTTTGTTCATATGTGTCTCTGACTAACTCTGCCATCGCGAGGATGCAAGTAAATGAGGACATTAGTTTTAATTATTTTTCTCTAACAAATAAAAAAGGTTACTTAAAAATTAAGAATAAACGAAAAAAATTTCCTCCGAATTAAAAATAAAAATAATAATTGAGCTTAGAATAATATTTCGAAATGAAAACAAATATTTAATAATGTGATCCGTTTCAATTAAACTATCAAATAATAATTATCATTTAATATTAATTATAATTAAATAATAATTACAATTAGATAATAATTATTCTGTTCTACCTACAGGCACTAGTGTTTCGTGCTTACGACTTATGTCCACATATCTTTTATTTTGATTATTTCCTAGTTCTTCATTCATTTTCAGCTTTCGAACTGGAACTGCCTGATGTATTTGCCATTTCCATTTATTATTTCAAAATGGGTTCTTATTACTTCTGCACTCATAGCACGTTTCGATCCAGTTCATGCTATTTACCGCATTTATAACAGTAAGCAAAATTCATATCATTCATTTAAATACTAGCGGAGGTGGAGGATTGGCACCTGGCCTTGCTGGATCGTAAAATACGCTTAAACATATTTTAATTCATGCAGATTTCGTATTTATTATTACAGAGCCAATTCTCTATTGAATATTATATTGTACCTAATATCTAGCAGTGATTTCAAAAGTACAAAAAAAAAAAAAATGAGTTTGGTGCCATCAGCTAGAATCGAAACCAAAACATTAGCGCCCCAGTCACGTTCCCTACCGTTTGAACAGATAAATAAAAAAGGTTTAAAATGAAACGGCTTCAAGCTATGAATGAATGAATTTGCGCATGTGCAAAAGTAATAGAAATATGTAATTAACATTTTGCATCTGAACTTGCCGACATATTTCTCTATGCGTTATTCATCCATCCAAACAAAGATTTTACTCGTCATAAACCACCCTTAGTGTATGATTACTATTTCCTGTTAATTTCAGTGTTTAAAAGTTTATCGGTTAAATATTTACACACATACATACATTTACTGTTTTGCATATATAGACTAGCTGGACCTATGTAAATTCCACATCGGCATCTTTCATATGTAATATACTGCTGCTGGACATTCTGTGGACGATTAGCGTGAATGGAGGCCCTGCGATATTATTGTAGCCCTTATAAAAAAAAACAAACTGTAAACGTATTTATCTAAGTAATTTAGTTAATGTAGTGTTAGAATATATCTGCTTATTACAGTTTATCTCAAATATCCTTATAGGAGTCTGTGACATATTTCCATTGTATGGACATCCGGCGCGAACGGAAACCCCACAATATCATTATACTATCTTCAAACAGAACAGATACTACACTTGAATCCTAGCCAGAAGACTAAGAAGGTATGTTTTAGTTTCACGTATGGTCCAAAAGCGATATTATATTTATTTATTTATTCTTTATATTGCGTCTTCGTGGATCAGGAGATCCTATTTATTAAAAAGGAGGGTAGAAGGTGAGAACATACTGCGAACATTAAATTAACGTGTCTATATACTAATTTAATGTTTGTAATGTGTTATCACCTTCTATCCCCCTTTTTAATAAATAAGATCTCCCGATCGAATAATTTATAATCTGGAAACCGTGACACACGTGCGTATGTGAAAGTTATTACGGTATTAATATACAAATGTGTTTATGTATGTGTTTGTAATGTAGATATCATGGCACTAATCTAGGCGACATCTATTTATCTTAATATTCCTTACTACAGTTTATAAATGATTTGTTGAAGACAGCCATTATGCGCGTTTCCAGACATTTAAAGACAGCTATAGCAATTGATTCATTATCGACGCCTTTTGTGAATTGATTGAATGCGTATAACCGTTCGAAACAATTCACAAGATAAAAGACTTTTGTAAATGATTTCATTTTATGAAGAATTCCTTTCAAAACGGCTTTCAGGAGCGGTTCATTCAAGACATCGTCGGTATTCATCTTAGTGGCGACAGCAGGTATACCATCCCCCCAGGGGCGCTTTGAAAAAAGTCATACCCCCTTCCACAGTCAAAGAATGTATTTGGTTTATTCTAGATTATTTGTTGCCAATTTTGGCACCAATCCGAGAATACTGTGATAAAAGAGTTCCTGCAGACTTTCCTCCCCATGAGGGCAAAGTTAGACATAAGACTGAGTAAAGACAGCAGGTTCCCCCAACCTCTAGGCTCTTTTAAAAAAAACCTTGCCTCACTTCGCAGTCAGAGGATGTATTCAGTGATAAAAGAGTTCCTAGTTACTTATCTCCCTACGATGGCAAAGTCTGACACAAGACCTCTGGACATAGCAAAAATGAAAATTACCCCAGTCAAGAAAGATTTCACTTTTCTTCATGCGATCGAGGAGAGAACAGATACTACACTTTGAAATATTTACTTGTAGGAAATATAAAATAAAGTTGCATTATAACATTTGAACAAATTTGGCACAAAGGCCGTTAAAATGTGTAAGAAAATGGTTGTCGTTGGTCATCCTTTGTCACCATGACTAAAAAAAAATCCATCCTACTCTTAGCTAGAATCATTAATCACCATAATACCACATTTACTCCGGGAGCCACCTGACTCATAATTTCTCAAATCATTCAAGAAATTTGGGCAGAATTTCGAGCGGAATCTTTTATTTACTTGTTCTTGTTCCGTTAGCCATGACTGGATAGAAGTCCTAAATAATTCGCAAATGTATATTTCGTCTGCAAGGACCCGTGGCGCAGTGGTTAGAGTACTGGGAAAAATTAATTGTAAAAAGTGATATTCTCCTGAAGGTTGAAGGTTCAATCCTCAGTGTGGGCGACCGAAATATACATTTGCGAATTACTTAGGACCTCTATCCAGTCATGGCTGACGGAACAAGAGCATGCTACCCCTGTGAAGTAAATAAAGGGTTCCGCTTGAAATTCCGTCCAAATTCCCAAGTTCGACAAGATACACCTGAAGAAGGTCGGAGGTTATATCAACCGAAACGTTGTGAAAATCACACTCAAGATGAGAACAGTAGTCCGATGAATAATAATACCATGTAGAATTGTTTTGCTTTTCAAGAGAATTCATTTAAAAGAAAAAATCAGATTCACTTATGCGCCAGGAAAGAGAGAAACTAGTTAACCGCTCATCTCGCTACAGCTAGCTACATTGTACAGGCCTGCCCTTACTGGACTCTTGAGGAGCAGCCATGTTTCACTTCCACTTGCTTCAGTTGTTAGCTAAAAAAACTTGGTGGAAAAGATACGCTAAACTTATATAATTTTCCTACTTAGCTTAAAAAATGGTCGACGAACGGACAGGTCTCAACGAATTATTCACTTACACCCTTACATTCTGTCGGCACAACTAGTGTGGCTGCTTCCTGACTGCAAACTCTGAAATTTTGTTCCAATCCTCAAGCACGTGATCATTTTTTATGTAATCACTGATACCAGCTTCTAGCGTGTTTTGTCTAGGGAGCTGATTCCTGAACGTTCGCATTAACTACGCGAGCTGAAACCACTCGGACGGAAGTCACATGGTTTCATCGACTTCGATTTTTAGGTCACATCTGACCATTTTCTAACAATCTTTACAACAGATTGGATGTAAGTGTTCCATTTCGAGTAAAAGCGTGACTATCGTCATAGATGGCCTGTTAGCTGAAAAATAACGTCATCGTTTGGAGTAAAAGTGAATCCCAGGAGCTTATCAAAGTAAAGAACTTCCTCTGGAAGCGAGACATTAAATTCAACTGGGGCTAAACAAGGAGCCAAGTGATGATGGAAGGAGAGAAAGCCAGTAAGAGTTTTCTCACTAGTGTTCTTTGAAGTATTACCATAGACCAGTGGTTCACAACTTTTTTTACATGGCGGCACGTTTTAAAAAAATTTTGTGGCGCACTTATAACAAAAATAAATATTTTCTACTCATGAAATAATAAAAATAAGAGAGACTATATAATAAGGAGAAATTTATTCACATAAAAGACTTTTTGTCTTACAATATGTGTATTTAGGAATCGTTTTGAAATCAAGATCGAGTTTGAATTACATCCGTTTCAATGATGATTCCTGATATATGGAAAAACTCCTGATATTCCAGTTAATCGTCCCATCACTAATCTATACACCTATATTTTTTTATGTATTGATATTCATATTAAAAACCCTCTTTTCTATTTATTTAAAAAGAAAATACAACTTTCTTATATATGGGTCGTGGAATTGCATTCACCTGCAAAAGATCTAGCTAATTTGGATATTCTTTTAAACATTCATTTTAATAATTTCCCGATTATATTTTTTTTCGGTTTTCTTATGGAATGATCATTTTTAGTTAACTATTACGTGTAATTATATTCATGCAGATATTCTACATGATTTATACTTGCGTAATATTTGTGTAAAAACAAACACAAATCTCTTTCTATATAGATATATGTATGCGTGTATATATTTGTTAAAAAAAAATTGCCTACTAACTCTTCTGTCAGTTTTTGGTCTACAAACACAAAACTTACAATATAAACCCATGCGAAACTTTATATTTGGGTTTTAGCCGGTGAAAATTGGTGCAAAAGTGTGAAAATTAAAAAAAAATGGAATTTGCCAGGTAAAGGTCGAATGATGGGATTACGAATATGCATGCGTAACGTAATAGCTATTGGTTCATGTTTTAATTTTTAGCCTCACAGCAAACATGTCTTCGTAGCTCAGGGATTAACGTCAAAGGAAAAAGTAAATCGTAAGCTAAATGTTTTGTTTCGATTCTCGGTGGAAGCGCACAAGTCATTTTTTCAAATTTTTAAAATCCTTGCTATATATTGAGTCCAATATAATATAATAATAAATACGAAATTTGCATTAATAAAAATATTATATTTAAGCGTATTTTACGACCGGGTAATTCTAGGTGGTCTGCTAGTATAAACCATAGGAGGTAAAAATTATTAGGCTGGTGCAAAAATAATGTCGTTTTTTGACGTTTAACTTCAAGTCAAAAAACATTATTTTTGCACCAACCTAATAATAAAAAAAAGCCGACTCTCCAAATTCATTATTTCTGTGAAGATGTGTCTGTAAGTAAACATATGTTAAAAAATTTCTTATATATAAAAGGCATTTTGTCTGTGTGTGTATGAGTCCGTTCCCTATGGACTCCGAAATGGCTGGGCCGATTTTTATGAAATTTTCCACAAATATATTTTATGTGTCTGGAGGTGTTCTCAGATAGGTTTTGTATCGGAATGCCTCTGATAAGTATCGAAAATCTTTAATCGAACAGTCCGATTTTGAACAAAGTTAAAACTTCTCAAAATTCACTTGTGATGTTAAGTTTTATCTCTGCACAAACAGAAAGACACGGCGTATAAAATCAACAGTAAGTTCTTTGATAAGACAGGGACGCGTTAGAAATGAATGTTTGTGCTTAGAGCACAATTGAAGTATAATACTTGACTTTTGCATTTTAAACTTTAATTCAAGCCGTTATATCAAAATAATTTTATAAGACCAACAGAAGGTTCTCTACAGTGCAATGTAGACTACAATGTATTATAAACTAATTCACTGCGGTAAAACTTGTAAAGTTTCCCTTCGGTGCACCGCAGTGGGGCCCCAACTAGAGCAGGCAATTAATCGATTTGATTGAAAAATTGGCGTTTTTGATGACAATAAAAGTATTGTGAGGAACATTGGTTTTTCTTCATTCAAACTTAGATAACGTCGGGTCTCCCTGCTAGTATGTAAATAAACATATTTATTTGGACCCCCCCCCCCAAAAAAAAAAGACAGTCGCACTAAAAGGGGACGATGCAAAACAAATTTCGTTAGAAGAAAATATCAAGATACACACAGACAAAAAATTCTTTGCGGAAACTTAGTAAAAAAAAAGAGAAAGAAAGCAAGAAAAAGGGGGAAAAGAATGTTTTTCAATCTACAGTGATTTATCATAAATCAGTAAAAGAATTCTTATACCATTTCTTCTCTTCTATCTCTTGTAAAAAAAAAAAAAAAAGAAATCAAAATCCATGTCCCAAAGGTCTTTTGTTGAATCGGACTTTATATTCCGAACAGTTCTTGTCCCATTCATCAGCCGGAAGAAAGAAACATTCGAAAGCGGAAATCGTATTTTAAATTTCCCCAAAGCGTTGAAAGAACTTTCAGATTTCATTACGAAAGTGGAAATTGGAACTGCACTTTTCTTCTTCATGAAATGAAATTAATGAAAAGAGAACTGCCAAGACCAGAAATGTTGGGAAGTGTAAAAGAATTCAGAAATAGAATGGAATAAACAATTTCTACGATGCCACATCAAGAACTTACGTAGATACTCCATGAACCGCAAACAAATAAGGAAGCTCGTCGCCATCGGAACCCGAGGTTCATCATGAACCTCAAGGTCCATTTGATGAAGCAAACTGGACAAACGATCGGAAACCCGGATGTGATGGGCACATTATGCATCATGGGTCACCCCACAATGCTATACAACGTAGCCTAAGCTCTCAGCCAAACCGCATTATCCCTGGCAACTCAAATCAGGCCCATCATGGCTACCTTTAGCGTATCGTACTTTCGTACTGAAAAGCCTTTACCTGAGGTTGACACTTTCGATGTAAATCCTGGGCAAAATCCTGTCAGGGTGCGGGGGTCAATTATGGAACGCTTTTGTTTGGAACGTTTGCTGGGGGCTGTTGAATCGTCTAGTAATTGTTTAACTCAGCCGAATAACTCATGTATGGAAATACAAGGAGACATGTTAGCAATTTTAAAGGCCTTATTGAGAAAAGAAAATTCGTTCATGAGGAGAGACTAAAAATTGAATCCTTCGAAAAGATACGCTAAACTTATATAATTTTCCTACTTCGCTTAAAAAATGGTCAACGAACGGACAGGTCTAGACCCTTACATTCTGTCGACACAACTAGTGTGGCTGCTTCCTGACTGCAAACTCTGAAATTTTGTTCCAATCCTCAAACATGTGATCATTTTTTATGTAATCACTGATACCAGCTTCTAGCGTGTTTTGTCTAGGGAGCTGATTCCTGAACGTTCGCATTAACCACGCTAGCTGCTCTGGGTTCATCTCCGTTCGCCACCAGGCCGTCCCGGCATGTATTTAATGTAAGACTTTCTAAATTCATACTAGTTAACACGATCTCTACTTACCGGCGTAGGAGGCAATATACAAAAGTAAGAATGATTTTCAGTCAACAAATATTTTTGTTTTGGCATTACATAGTCCAAAAGTGAACAATAAATACTTAAAGGCCCCAAATCTGTTGGTGAAAATTGCAGTATATTCAGCATGAAGCAATCTTGGCTAGCCGGATGTTTCAGTGAATAAAAATACTACTACTACTTATAATAGTATTATACGAATAAAAATACTACTACTACTACTACTACTTATAATAGTATTATACGAATAAAAATACTACTACTACTACTACTACTACTACTTATAATAGTATTATACGAATAAAAATCTACCACACACAACTTCCAAACGTATCCAAATTGGAGAAAAGGCACATCTAATGATATTCAAACTATCGCTCTTTCTTATAATATTCCTAAGCACTAGGACTTATACTTGAATCTTCAAGGCAGACAATCAAGGAGTTCACTCTGGCACCGCCAGACTATTGCAGATCTTTGCATTCACACATCTCACTAATCATAAATATGAAACGGCATTATTATCCTTAAACACGCAGACTGAATAGAAACATTTTTACGGATATCCATTTTTTTTTAAATTCCTTATGCGATTACTTTTTATGTATAAAGGAAAAAGGTGCTTGTTCAGAATAATAACGAAAATTGAAAAATAGAATTTCAACTAAAAGCAATTTTATTTATATAATTGTTATGTCGAAATCAGTAACATATTACATTATTACATAAAATATTTACTTTGCGACACAGCGATCCGCCATTGTTATTTTGAAATGCCCTAACTTTTTTAGCAGTTCCCTCTCCTGCTATCATAAAAGCTCTTCTGATTATTATTTAAATAAAACTTGCAAGGCCATCTCGATATGTATTTAATGTAACAATTCCTAAATCCATACTAGTTAACATAATCTCTACCTACCGGCGAAGGAATCCAATATATAACATTAAGAATGATTGTCAATCAATAGATATTTTTGTTTTTGCATTACATGACCCAAAAGTGAACCATAAATAATTAAAGGCTCCAAATCTGTTGCAGTAAATTCAGCGCGAAGCAACCTTGTCTTGCCGAGTTATAATAGTATTACTACGAATAAAAAATAAAACTACCACATGCAGCTTCCGAATTTCAAGTACAATTTTATCTACTTAATTATTATATCGGAATTAGTAACGGATTACTATATTATTACATAGAAAATTAGTTTTTACGATCCAGACGTCCGCCATTAATATTTTGAAATACCCTAACTTTGGGCAGTTACCTCCCCTGCTATCATTTTTTTTACTCATGAAATTTCTTCTGATTATTATTTAAAAAAAAAAACTTGCAATTTTCATTGATAGTTAATTTTTTACTTCGTAATGTTTTGTAATTTGTTGTATATGTTATTAATTTTAACATGCCAATTATTATAAGTTGAAATTCAATTTTTCGATTTAAGATTATTATTTCGAAAAGGGTCGAAAAACAAAATGTCGTGCGTACTGACACAACAATCGTTGTCATTACTTTGAAAATCTAAAATTCCTGATAAAGATTTGCTTTGATTCAAGAGGTTTTGTTTAAGCCGCATTCTCCACCTAAAATATCTCCACCTCACACCGGTAAAGGGTCGGCCTCACCCCAAGAATCTATCTGATATGAGCAGCAAAAAAGAATCGCTTTTGAATCTAAAGTTAAAGGTCACCTTAGCAACAACAATAATAAAAACAATAAAATGAAAACCGACAACCACTATGGCAAAGCAATCGCTTTCACCAACTCTGCGATGGAAGCCACGATTCATCTCGGTAGAAAAAAAAAATATATATATATATATATATATATATGAATATATATATATATATATATATATATATATATATATATATATATATATATATATATATATGAATAGATATATATGAATATATATTTATTAATAGATATATATGAATATATATATATATATATATATGAATATATATATGAATATATATATATGAATATATATTTATTAATAGATATATATGAATATATATATATGAATATATATATATATATATTCATATATATGTATGAATATATATATATATATGTATATATATATATATATATTGATAATTATATATATATATATAATTAACAATATATATATATATATATATATATATATATATATATATATATATATATATATATATATATATATATATAAATTACAATACGTTTACCAAGGTAATGGTAAACTTAAAATATATTATAAATATTAAAGAGTTAATATTTACAAGTGAAGTAATCTCAACCAGATGTAAAAGCTCAATAAAACCGAAAAGGAAATAGAGCTTATAATATGAACAAATGATTAATAAAACATGTTAAAAAACACTTTGAAAAAGAGTTAAAAACATATTTAATTTTAAAAAGGAAGCACAAGATAAGTGGATAGTCCTTAATCCGCGAAGAAATTTCGAAGAAATACTCTCTTTCTCATCAGAGGGCAGGAATTAGCAAAATGAGGAATCGGATTTTGCATGTAAAAGTATTTAATGAAACCACAAGTAAGTCACAGATCTTACTTGGTTAAAAAAGGGTGAGGTAAGGGGAATAGGAGGTAAAAGAAATATGATAAAAAGATTTTTCAAGATATTTTTTAACATGTTTTATTAATCATTTGTTTATATATATATATTTATATATATATATATATATATATATATATATATATATATATGACTACTTCATTTAATCACATAAATTAATATACGAAAATATAATTTTATGCGTAAATTTTCAGTGTTTACTTCAACAATGTTCAATACATAGGTAGAGCTAGGTAGTAAGTCATAAAAATATATATGGCAATTAAACTACGCAGAATATTCTGCGTTTCATTCTCGTGAGAATTCGTCAGGCTTACCTGCCCGACGAATTCTCACGAGAATGAGACGCGGAATATTCTTTGTAGCTTAATTTCCACACACACACACACACACACACACACACACACACACACACACACACACACACACACACATATATACACACAAACATTCACATATATCTATGTAGTATGGATGTAAGTGTATTTTAAGCCTGTGTTCATATATATTTTCATATATATTCTTTTACGGAGTAAAGGAAGATTTCTTTCTCGTCAGTTAAGATAAAAATAATCAATTTTTTGACATTTGGGAGATATTATGATTAGTGGCTTGCTAGTGGAGATTCCACCAATCAAAATGCTTCTTTTATTCCCCTAAAAAAATAACACACACCTTACTCTCTCCTACTTCTCCTCCTTCTTCTCCTCCCCCTTCTTCTCCTACCTGTTATACCATAAAAATTTAAGTGTTTAACTTTATGCTGACACAAATCTCATTGTGTATGGATGTAAGACTTTCCCCACTTTTTAGCGGAATTTTGCTATTTTTTTTTGGATATAAAAAAGCGGAATACCACGTTTTCTTTGAATTTAGAAGAGTTTTTTTTTTTTAAAGTAAAGACTATAGTTTTACGTTCTATTTTTGTCATTTCGCTCGATTTAGCGTTGTGCATGTGCGTGGGGGGTTGATTGGAAGATGGTTGGTAGAGAGATAGTAACGCTATCTTCGGAACTATTTACCTGCAAACACGAAATGTAATTCTAAAACAATAGGAGAATTGAAATTACCCAGCAGACATCATTTTTGAGTGTCTTCGGTATCTGTGTACGAGGATTTTCCAAGACAACCTGACATAAAGGTTACTTCCCCTTACAAATAAACCTTGACCAAATATTAAAACATTAGAGGTTGAATCACAAATAAGATCTTTTTGATATGACTACGCTACACTCACTGATACAATGAATGGTGCACCTTCTCCTAATGATTTTACCTCAAGTAACTGGATACTCCACCAGACCAAATGAATGTCCGGGAACCAACACGTTGTGGACTCAGTCGCAGAGTAGAAAAAAAAACTTCAACTCGTCTTTATTTTATTGTATAACAACATTGATTATTTCCTCATTCTCTCGTTACTGCTGTAACGTCCCTCATGTAATCGTCTTCTCGAACGTGAACGTCATCCACGTCCCTTACGTGATCTCGAACGTTATTCCCGTCTCTAACGTGATCTCCTTTTTAAAGTCTTTATTTTTCCCTACCGGTGACGTCGTTTCGCATGCATTTGATTTACAAACTGAATCTTGGTGGGGTTGAGTATACCAATACATCTCATATAGAAATGAAGTGTTAGCTCCACTTAAGTAAACTGAAAATAAAACCAATAAACTTTTAACAGAAAGCAGAAGTGCCAGTGCAATACAAACATACCGATAAGATGATGATGTCCGTCCATCGATTGCAAAGATAACTGTGATCATGCTGTTGTTCTGTGGGTCCGGAGATGGCTTCTCAGCTCAGTCCGAGCTCTGAAGTATCTCTCGCATGTAAGGCACCTGAGGGATAATTTTGTAACAGAGGTGGCGATTGTTCTGTCTTTTCTAATATCACGTTTCCTCTCGTGTTCTTCAATGTGTGCAGATTTAGCAATCCTATGCATCTTGTGGCTAGCAGTACGCCAGGAACATTTGTGTTGATCCAGGTTTTCCCACGAGTAGGAATATAAACTGAACTGCTTCGGGGACACCTTCAAGCTGTTCTTGAACCATTTCAACTAACCTCTTACGGTTCTTTTTCCTTTGGACAACTCACTGCAAAGGAGGTGCTTTGTATTTCCCAAATGTCAAAAACAATGAGACACAAAACTAATTATTGCACATTACTCAGTAAGCATTAGAATAATTACTTTTTTCCATTTGGTTAATTGGGAATTGGTGGGAGGCCGTTGACCCCCAAGTTGGGAAATTCATTTCGATTTCATTTTTTTTTCTATTGTACACTAATATTAAACAATATAATGGCAAGTCAGCTATTCTTATGAAAAAACAAACTAAATTATTTGGTAGTTATGCACCTTGTTACCGTGCTGAAATAATAACGTTATTATTTAGAAAGCTATTCTTAGCATGGTGAGGGGAGGGTGGTTTTTTTTTTTTTTAACTATTCTCTACTTTAACGATTTAATAAAAAAGATACCGTAAAACTTGAATTTAAATTAAAAATACTATTTAAAAAAAAATAGCGCGGCAACAATAGTGCACAGCATCAATCATGTTCTTCTGGAACAACGATTGTGAGTGTATGATTTGATGAAGATCAAGGTTTCTATTTACTTGTCCCCCCCACGAGAGCAAAATTATATATACGTTGTTTTTTTTTATATACAGATATCCAGATTCCCACAAAAGACACTCTGGATGGGGGGGGGGGGAAGTGCCTCAGTTAAGAAGGATTTCTGATCCTCTGACCAAAGATAGAACACATACAACATTTCAAATTATATATTTGCTAAAAGGTAAAAATAAAATTTAACAATTTAGGCATAAGGCCATCGGAAACGTGGGCAGTTGGAAATCGTTGGTCATTATTGTCTCTCCTACTCTTAAGGCAGTTAATATTTTAATAATAAAACTCACAAAAAATCATGTAAAAACAGTATATATATATATATATATATATATATATATATATATATATATATATATATATTGGCAGCAAGTCATTGTTCAAGCACGTCTGATTGAACACGGCAAAGTTATTCTTTTTTTTTCCGATTTTTCAGGATATCTTTTATATTTGCCGAGCGCTTGAGAAGAATATAGCTGAACAACGACTTTTGGGCGCCATTTTATGCAATATGCCAGCCGATGTAAAAAAACACTCAACAAATGGAAAAGATATTCCGAAAAATCGGAAAAAAAGAATAACTCTGTCGTATTCAATCAGACGTGCTTAAGTATATATATATATATATATATATATATATATATATATATATATATATATATATATATATATATATATATATATATATAGCTACGTTACGTGTATACCGACTGAAAGGTTCAATCGTAACAATTGCAAAAATAATTTACCTCAGAAACGCCCAAATGTCTGCATTTTATAAAGTCCGGCTGATTAACAAAAAAAAAAAAAAAAAAAAAAAATGGTGACGCGCAGCTGACTCAACGGTAGGGTGAATTCTCATCGTTCGTAAACAAAATTAGATGATCTTGGGCAACATAAAAGCAAACCGTTTGAAAAACAGTTCATTGGTGTAAAATGAGCCGTGCATGTATACGGCGTTGAATTAACACGGAAGGCCGAAGGCCAACGGAAAAGAAAACTACAGTTGTTTACTGTTTACAGAACGGCCAGACAAGTGCACGTCTCTGAGGCTATTTTCGCAACCACTACAATATTTACTGCATATATATATATATATATATATATATATATATATATATATATATATATATATATATATATATATATATAACTTGGATGTTACCTTAAATATCTCAATAGTAAATAAACTGCAAGCAACGTTGAGGTCTTAAAACTGTCATTTCACACGTATATCCAACTGAATATGATGCAAATAGTTCACCGTTTAAAATGAAATACATTTTATTGTTTGTTTTGCTTGTCTTGATTTATTCGTTAAAAGTAAAACATTTCTCTGAATCAGAAAAAAATGAAAAATAGGCTAGCCTGAACCAAATATCGATATTTCAGTCAGATTACTATTTACGTCCGACTCTAAAGCCTTGTGAATTTGAACGTTATATGACTTTTTATTTTGAAGATGCATGAAAAATATAGTTTAGCCTTTAATATTGCTTTTAAATTAATGCGCAATCAGTATGCTTACTTTCTAAATCGACAGCATATTTAGAAAGTAATGGGTTTATAATTAAGCTGACATCATTTTTATGCAGTTAGTCTCTTTACTTGTTAGACGCACCTTGTATAATGAAGCCCATAAGTTGGTTTGCAGTTGCGTTAATAACAACTTTTGTAGCAAATCAGTCAGATTGCTTGCAGCACGTAAAAAAATGTATTCACAAGGAGTAAAAAAATGGCTGGTAAAAATATTAGAAATTGTGGCGCCATTTAAATTTGTTGTCGTTAAATGTACGTCGAATTCTATTAAATTAATGTTAAAGAAAATAAAAAAAAACATCAATTTTACCTTTCATTATCTATCAGAAAAATTAATAGAACAGCAGCAAAGAAGACTTTTAGATATTTTTTAAAAATTGGATGAAAAGGGAAAGATGGAAAAAAAAGGAAGAGAAAAGAGAGAAAAAGGAAATAGAAAAAAAAATGAAAGAAAATAAATAGAGAAAAAGTAATTTGGGAAAACAGAAAGAAAAAAAGAAACAAAAAAGAATAAAATAAATAAATAAAAGAGAAATGAAAGAAAGCATAAAGGAATAAAAGAAAGAAATAAGAGAAAAACGAAATAAAGAAAAAAAAACGAAAAAAGAAACAAACTGAATAAAAATAAAGAAATAAAATAAAAGAATAGAAAAACAAGAATAAACAATTAAACAACAAAGCAAAAAAATGAAAAAGAAATGAAAGAAAGCAAAAAAATGAAAAAGAAATATGAAAGAAAGCAAAAAAAAAAAAATGAAAAAGAAAAAGAAATATGAAAGAAAGAAAAAATGAAAAGAAAAAGAAATATGAAAAAAAGAAAAAAATGAAAAAAAAAGAAATATGAAAGGAAGCAAAACGAAATGAAAAAGAAGAAATATGAAAGAAAGCAAAAAAATGAAAAAGAAATATGAAAGAAAGAAAAAAATGAAAAAAAAAGAAATATGAAAGAAAGCAAAAAAAAAAATGAAAAAGAAAAAGAAATATGAAAGAAAGAAAAAATGAAAAGAAAAAGAAATATGAAAGAAAGAAAAAAAAATGAAAAAAAAGAAATATGAAAGAAAGCAAAAAAAAAAAAACGAAAAAAAAACGAATAAAAGAAAAATGAAAAAAGGAAACAAGAATAAACAAATAAAAAACGAAGCAAAAAAAAATGAAAGGAAAAAAGAAACAAGAAAAATGCAATAAAAAAGTTTTAAATGAGATGTTGAATTCTATTGCTGCAAATCTCGAAATATCTCACGTTTGATAACGGTAGCACTTAAAAAAAAAAAAAAAAAAAAAAAAAAAAAAACGTTTTTCTTGAAGAGGCGAGAACAAAACCAATATCGATTATCATTTAATTCCAGTGATTGAATTGACAATTTTTAAATATCCCACAAAAAAAAAAAAAAAAGAAAACATTTACTATGGAAAGACAAACTTATTTTCCGATAGATTAAACCCATAAACGCGGCAACATCACTTTATAAAAGCTAATTCTATAACTCTATCGCATCAAAGCAACAGATTCTATAATTCTTGTATGGAATTTATGCTACTTGTATCGATGAGATGCCATTATTATATTTCCATTAGAAAATCCCCAATTCTTCAGTTGCTCAACTGAGCTTCTATCTATAACCTTCCCTTATAAAGCATTCGCAGTTGACAGTCGTCTATCTACAACTGCTGTAACATATCGCGTATAGGCGCGTGTAAGAAAATCAGCAGCAGCCGAAGGCTAGCTGGCTAGCGAAAATATTAGTATCAGCACCAATTAAAGCATGTATGCAAATTGGCAAGTGTGCACATCACATGAAAAGGCGAGAAAAAAAAAATAACACTATCAAATCTGTTGCCAAGGTCGCTGGAAAGATGGTGGGATCCTTCTACCGCTCCAGAAGATATCTCACTACTGATGCAATTCTCTATCTATATAAAAGCCAAGTACGTACAAGGATGGAATACTGTTGCCATATTTGGGCAGGAGCTGCAAAAAACAGCCTATCCTGCCTTGACAGAGTACAAAATAGACATCGTGGCTTAGTGGGGGATGCCCTTTTCTCTACCCTGCAACCTCCCTCCCACAGAAGAGACGTTGCGAGCCTATCCTTGTTTTATCGTTATTTCCATGGCAGGTGCTCGTCTGAACTCCAATCTCTGGTCCCCATTCGCCAATCTTTCACGAAAAACACCCGTCTAGCTGAATCCACTGTGAAAAATTTCCCCCACTCTATATCTGTGCCTAAATCAAAACGCGGATTCCATGAACAAAGCTTCTTTCTTAGAACTGCACGCCTGTGGAACTCTGTTCCGTCTGCCTGCTTCCCACCGGACTACAACTTGGATGTCTTCAAGTCCAATGTTAACAAATTCCTAATGAACCGCCCCCCTTAATTAAACACTTTATCAAATCTCCACACTAACGTAATGTACTTGCAATAACCCTTATCCCTGAGTGGCTTCAGGGCCTTGATAAGTGGTGATCACTGTGTAAAAAAAAAATGTGGTCAAGGAGTGAAACAAGTTACGAACCGGGGAAAATGGACGTCTAAATACGAGGGCGAGAAAGCGTTGCCTGGCGCCAGCATGAGGTGGAGAGGACAGAGACGGTTTTTTTTAAAACATGTATGTGCTCGAAAAACGTTTAAAAAGATAATGAAATGCATTATCCTGGGAGAACCACGAATAAATGATTATCATTTGCAATTTTAATTTTTATTCCTTTCCTTTTTTTGTGTTTTTTTTGCGACGGTACCAGACGACGTGTGGGTCCGAGAGGTTTGAAATGTAACAACACAATTAAAAAGTGACGGCTACGTTACATTGCTAACGATTTACCTTATTATCTATCTGTGTCTAAAACTAACAGTAAATTCCATGAGCAAAGTTTCTTTCCTACAACTGTGTAAAAATAATAAAAACAAAATAATACCTAGCTTTTATTCAAATAATGAAAAAAAATAAAAGTAAATTAAATAAACAAATAATTATTTAACTCGCGTTGAATTGTATTTTTCTTGTGAAAAATTATAACATACAGTAGAACCCGGGATACGGCATGAAAAGTTTGTAGCAAAATACAGTACAGTATACAATACACATGTAATTAAATAACATTATAAATATAATCGTAAGGCGCAACAAATACCGTAACCAGGGTCCGAAAAAACATTGTGTTGCATATCGTAACCTGAAAAAAAAAACATATCCTAGGGCCACCGCATCCCAAGGTTCTACTATCTATTATAAAAAAAGTCACATTTCTAGTCTGTCTGTTCACAATTTCATTAATGTACAGAAGAGCTACATCGTTTTACTAATTAATTTTCATGCTGAAAACGGACTTTTATTCCGTAACACTGTCTGGCACTTGTATCCATTAGTTGTTGTTGGAATAATAAAAGTAATATAAATGTTAACCTTTAAAAGGGAAGAACTTTATTTGCCTTTTGGAGTGAGTACACCTCTTGTTAATAATGTTCACCGGCAACATACGTCTCGTTGGTTTCAGTGCTAAGATTGTATTTCCTACTCGCCTGTCATGCTGGCTAGGGCTTGTTAAAGGAGGGAGGGAGGGGGAGATGATGAGGAACTCTGGATAGCAGTTCCTGGTTTCTGTTCGGTTTATGAGAAATAGAAAGAGAGGGGCTAAGAAACTATTATTTCTTGGGGAATTGTATTATTTCCGTCCTAATTCTTGGCTTTTAGGAGTGACTCAGGTCATAATTTCTATATATACCATTTATTCAAAGGAAATCTACATTAAAGAGGTTACCTGATTCACGTAATAAAGACAATCAGTTTTAATAATTCGATCTAATTTATTAATGGTTTTTAGTTATATAAATGTTTTAATAATTCTATTTAGGAATGATATTTAAAGTTGATTTATTAATTTATTTGTTATTTATTTTTAGTTATTTGCTAAAGCTTACTTTCTTTTAAAAACTAAAGTAAGCAAAAGATTGATGAATGCATTTCAAACTGGATTCAACAGTTCACAGAGAAGCATATGTGTGTATTTTAATAAAATGATAATAATAATAATTTTAATAAAATCATAATAATAATTTTAATAAAATTATAATAATAATTTTAATAAAATCATAATAATAAATTTTATAAAATCGTCAGTAAACGATGCGGCCTCCGGTCAATCATTGAATGGATGAAGTACTGCTGCCACATCTGGACAGGAGCTGCTAAAAACAGCCTATCCTGCCTTGACAGAGTACAAAATAGACTTCGTGGCTTAGTGGGGGATGCCCTTTTCTCTTCCCTGCAACTTCTCTTCCACAGAAGAGACGTTGCGAGCCTGTCTTTATTTTATCGTTATTTCCATGGCAAGTGCTCGTCTGAACTCCAATCTCTGGTCCCTCCTCGCCAATATTTCACGAAAAACACCCGTCTAGATAAAACCTCTGTCAATAATTTTCCCCACTCTTTATCTGTGCCTAAATCAAAACGTAGATTCCATGAACAAAGCTTCTTTCTTAGAAGTGCACGCCTGTGGAATTCTCTTTCGTTTGCCTGCTTCCCACCGGACTACAACTTGGATGTCTTCAAGTCCAATGTCAACAAATTCCTAATGAACCGCCCCTTAATTAAACACTTTATCAAATCTCCATTACTAACGATTATTATCCAATTGATTACTGTACACGCAATAACACTTATCCCCGAGTGGCTTCCGGGCCTTGATAAGTGGTGACTACCATGTAAAAAATAAACAAAAATGTACTTAAACCAATTAAGTAAATATCATCGACAATATAATATTTCCTTTGGTATTTAACTAATTCGATCTTATTTCAGTCACGTAAATTATTTAAAGTGAAATGGATTCCGCTATTATGTCCAAATAACCTATTTTTACTTTAATCATGTTTAAGACTGGTTTCTTCTGTGTAAAACAACCATTTATTAAGTCGCCTGACGAGGACTCCTGCTTTTAACCAGCCATTTGTCCAAAGCATTAGCATTTCCAGTGTTGCAACCATGTAAATTTGTTTATATTAATAAAAATATATCTTGCTCTTCTTTTACTGAGCACTCTTAATAACCTCGTAAAATTCATTAGTTATCTTGGCGCTTCTACACTATCATAACGAAATTTTTTACTCAATAAATGGATTTTTCAGATAAAAAAAAAACAATGGTTTCTACTGATTCCTTTGTCAGTTCTAATAAATTACAATGTTAGCTTCAAAATTATGCCGTGGAAATTACCTGAATATTACTGAATTATTAAAACAAAAACAAAAAAATTAATCGCGTTAGCAGGTGAAAAATTGCGCCCATCTTGTTTTTTTATAAAATAAATCAGTTCGAAAACATGAACAAGGGAAATAACTCCAAATTTTTAATATGACTAACGCAAAACAAATAACAAAATAAGCATAACATATACAGTGTTTTTGAGTCTGGTTTTCATTTAAGATTTTTTCATTATTTTTTAATATAAAAACAACTATTTGCCTAAAAATTAAATAACGAAAAAATAACAGATATACCAGTTCAAAAAACTTTTCCTGAGTTTTCCTAAAATTATTGGGAGGAAATTACCTCCCTTGCATAAGCGAACACGATTGTTTTCTTCAAATTCTATTTTCTTTAATAAATAATTTTCTACCTTATCGATTTTCGTAATTTTTGGATATAATCATCTTAAAAATACTAGGCATACGTAGATACCATTGTTTTCATGTGAAATTCAGTATTCCGGTCGATATAACCTAGATTTGCTATAACGTGTTCGTTACTGTTGAAACCTCTCTCGGACCCCCATGCCGCCCGGTACCGTCGCAAAGGTACGAACAAACAAAAATTAATAAATTCAACTCGTTTTTTTTTTTTTTTCTGTTTTAGCAAAAGGTATTTATTGCCATTACTTTTCAAACGATGTCTGCTTCTAGTTTTTTTTTTTTTTTTACTGTTCATTTCGTCTGCCACGAGATTAACAAAACCCTGCCGTCTCAACATCAGCTTAAATGTCCCTCACCGCCATTATGGGGC
Organism: Euprymna scolopes; assembly: GCF_053919585.1. Classification (NCBI taxonomy): domain Eukaryota; kingdom Metazoa; phylum Mollusca; class Cephalopoda; order Sepiida; family Sepiolidae; genus Euprymna; species Euprymna scolopes. Next base: position 5,875,939 of record NC_136519.1, read on the forward strand.
AACACGTCTATCTCACACGGTTTGAGTTTTCTTTCTCCAGATTTTATGCTGACCTGTGGAACTCTGTTCCGTCTGCCTGCTTCCCACTTGACTACAACTTGGATGTGCTCAAGTCCAACGTTAACAAATTCCTAATGAACCGCCCCCTTAAGTAAACACTTCATCAAATCTCCCCACTAACGTAATGTACTTGCAATAACCCTTATCCCTAAGTGGCTTCCGGGCCTTAATAAGTGGTGACCACTGTGTAAAAAAAAAAAAAAAACAACCAAAAAAAAAAAAAAACAATCATTTCTCGCTTTCAACTTTACATGACCATCTTTCCCGGCATGCGCTGCTTCTCTCCTTTCGATCACACATGCTCATATGCGCAGTATTATACTTCTTCAGCAAATACCAGTGACTTAGTTGATAAAGTACTTGGTAAAAATTCAGTTGTAAAGTTACTCTTCTTCCGGAGGTTGAACGTTCAATCCTCAGTACGAATAATATAATTGCGAATTACGTAGGACTTCTATCCAGTCATGGCTGACGGAATGAGAGCATGACACCCCTGTAGGTTAAATAAAAAGGTCCCGAGTTCGACAAAATACACCTAGAGGTTACATCGATCAAAACATTGATAAATATAACACTGAAGATGAGAATAGTAGTCCGAAGAATCCAAAATAATACTAAGAATCAATGGTCATCTCAAAAAGTCAGAAACGTGTGTACAACCCATCTGCCTGTTTTAAGATGAAATCCTATTTCAAATTGAGTCTCATCGACTGATTGAAGAAAGACCTTATAGAAGTAGTTGCAATCATCTAAAATGTCGAAGAGAGCTGAATTTCTCAACCGAAGCTTTTCCCAGGAAAACAGTGACAAGAACGGAAATGGAACTATTAAGACGTGAATAGAAAATGACGACTTTAGAGTTACAAGTCTTTGGACTGTTCTCAAAGATGATTGACAGCTGAGATTCTAAGTTAAGTGGACCACATGAGGAGAAGAGGAAGAAGGAAGATAGATAACTACATATATATATATATATATATATATATATATATATATATATATATATATATATATATATATATATATATAATTTTTCTTTATGTAAATACAGTCATACCTTGCTACGATGTTCAGACCGTTTCGATCATAATTTATCAGACAAGAAAATTTAAATATATATATATACACTTGTGCCCGATATTATTCATACCCCCCCCCCTTGAAAATTGAGTTTATTAGGTGTAACTTTGTAAGAATTTATTGTTTACGTCCATATTGATACATATTCTTAATAAACCTCTTCTGATCATTTTCGTCATTTTAAAATCTCGGGATACTTGTAATAAAAGAAATATACAGCTATTTATAAAATCTGCAATGTTCAAAAATAATCATACCCCCTTATTTTTTCAGTATTAATCGAGTTTCTTACTGTTTGTTTCCTGTTTGATTCTTATTTTGAATGCTTTTATACAACCTTTGATTAATTTCATTTCGTTTTTTTGCATTTTTCAGAAATTAAAATGATATCAACTGAAAACCAATAAAAGAATAAAAATTATTAGAATGGGGAAGAAAAAAGAGCTTAGTAATGATCTTAGGACTAAAATTGTGAATTCACATAAGGATGGTTTAGGTTACAAGTCAATTTCCAAGAAATTTGAGGTTCCTACAGCAACAGTACAGAGCATCATCAAAAAATTTCAGAGCCACCACACAACAAACAACTTGATTGGTAGAGGAAGGAAAA
>NC_136519.1:5885188-5937688 GCF_053919585.1 Euprymna scolopes
CCCTGCCTATGAATAGAACTTTCTAAATTTTTGTAATCACACCCTCTTAATTATACCAAAAATATTGCAACATTCTCCTCGTCCTCCCTCTGTCGACTGACCCTGCTACCTCAGCTGTACACAAAAGCATCATCACCACCACCACCACCACCACCACCACCACCACCACCACCACCAGTTTAATACCCGTTTACGTGCAGCCTGACGGCTTTTAGAAACTGAAATTCCAAAGTAATTTATCTCGGGCCAGGTGTTTATTTCCCCCTCTATCTTTCAACGATGTTTCTTTTTTTTTCTTTTTTTTTTTTAAATTTTCTTATCGGTTTGTTCAAGCTGGGGATAGAGCATCCTACCAGATGCCAAACCCTCACCCGCATACTCAGACATTCCAACCAAGAGATCTTTTTAAGAATCCGACCATCCCTTTAAGTGCAATTGTTTTAACCTCTCTTACACTTAGTTCACCGGATATATGTGTCAGGTAGTTTTTGAAATTCTTTTTCATGAATCCAGTTTCAGCTATAATAACTGGAATGAAGGAGATCTTCCTAAGATTCCAATTTCTTTTCATGTCATACACACACTACCTTGGTATTTCGTTATGTTTTCCATTTCAGCTCTGTTTAATCCGTCATCATTGGAGACAATATGCATAAAAAATGCTATTTCAAACTGAAGTGTGACAGATCAACTGACGAACAGAAATATTTTGAACACATTTGAAATAAGATACGTCCATTCATTCTCTGCTTTTTATCAGTGAAAATGCTATTTCAAATTGAAACACGACTGACTGACGTGCAACGAAGCATAAAATAAATACGAAAGCTTCAAAGATTTCTTCGGTTAAAGTTTATCTTTTATTTCTCCCAGAAGCCAATGGGAAACGAGTTCATGTCCATCTCCGACCCTAAAATCATTTACAAGTACATTTTACGCAGACGTTTGAAATTAGTAGTTACTAAGAATAAAAGCCTCTGAATCGAAATCAAGGGATTGCCGCTATACAATTTAAATGTGGCTCCGTAATTTGTTCGGAATTGATCTTCCATTTTGATCCTTCAGTTGAGCTACAGATATTTTTGATCTTACATTGCCAAGAGTGAGTACAAAGAATATATATATATATATATATATATATATATATATATATATATATATATATATATATATATATATTCTCTCTCTCTCTCTCTCTCTCTCTCTCTCTTTATATATATATATATATATATAAACTCAGAGGTAGAAGTGGTATAAACATGATAAAAAGTGCTCCATACGTTGGTAGAGCTGGATATGTTTTTATTTTACAACCTCAAGTGTTAATTTAGTACATTACGATCGTTTCGGCAAACATTTTTGTTTGCATCTTCAGATGATCAAAGCTTGAGGTTGTAAAATCAAAACATATATATATATATGTATATATATATACATATATATATATACATATATATATATACATATATATACATATACATATATATATATACATATATATATATATATACATATATATATACATATATATATATATAAAACACACACACACACGCACATTATATATATAAAACACACACACGCACATTATATATATATATATATATATATATATATATATATATATATATAAACAAATGAGTATGATAGAAGTATTAGTAAAGATACAGTTTCTTTCTACCCACGAAAAATCCTTTAAAATTACTACTATAATAGGTTTTTGAAGGTTTATATCTCTGTCGAAAGCGCTTGCTATGGATCCAACTTATACCATTTTGAAAGAAAATACAAAGAAAACCATTCGAAGATTGGAGAAGATGAAAAGGAAGATAATAAAACAAAAGAATTCCGTGCTCTTCAATAACATTTGTTTGAACGAGAAGGTGCTGTCGAAATCTATCTATCTATCTATCTATCTATCTATCTATCTATCTATAAAAGTGAAAGTGTTTGTCTGTCTGTCTGTGTACATTTCCCTACGCAATAACTCTGTCAATTTTCAGTCTACAGATTTGATATACAGGGTATTGAGATTTAGGAAAATCGATGTGATCTGTTTTCGGACAGAAATTTGGTTATTAAGAGGTAAACATTCAACGATTTTACCTTTGAGAACTCTACCAAACTCTTTCGACAATTTTTGGTATAAACACTTGAAATTTTAGATATAGGTTCCTTGGACATGAATCTAACTTAACTTGATTTGAGCCCAAAACAATAAATGTTAAGGAGTCATAATAGGGGTTAGAGTTAAGAAAAATTTGACCTCTGTGGTCTCTATCAAATTACTCAGACAATTTCTGGTCTAAATATTTGAATTTTACATAAAGGGTATTCAGAGATAGGGCAATATGTTTAATCGGTTTGGGTCGAAAATCTGAGCTACCAATATATAAATGTATGTATGGCTGCCTAAAACTTTCAACAGAGGCGACGGATTTTCACAAGATCAGTATCGTTTTGAAGCTCGACCCTTCAGACGACAAATACCGAAAAATTGGCTAAAAACATTAATTTCTAAACTGGGCACTTTTCTACAGGGAGGGGTCGCTTTTTCGCCAATATTTTCGAAATTTATCCCCTCTTTGCGATTGTCTAGCCTTAATTTAAACCTACATCACTTTCTGTTTTTCGGTGATCGTAACAGCAAAGATGTCACGTTTTTTTCCCGTCCTTTTCCTTCTTCACAGTACGGGTTTGAGCCTGCCTTCATATTACCACTTTTTTTTCGCTCAACATACACCTCAAAACACCCGTGCAACGCCGGGCTGAAATGCCAATATATCTATAAAAGTGAAAGTGCCTATGTGTGTGTGTCTGTGTACATTTCCCTACACAATAACTCTGTCTATTTTCAGTCTACAGACTCGAAATTTGATATACAGAGTATTGAGATTTGGGAAAATCTTTGTAATTGGATTTCGGCCAGAAATTTGGCTGTTAAGGGGTAAACATTCAACGATTTGACATTTGAGAACTCTACCAAACTCCTCCGCCAATTTTGGGTATAAACACTTGAAATTTTAGATATAAATACCACTTTTTTTTTCAACATACACCCGGGCTGAGATGCTACTATATATATATATATATATATATATATATATATATATATATATATATATAGCCAAAAAAGAAGTATATGAAAATTTACTGGATTACACGCACTCAGTATATTACATACAAGTATATATATATATATATATATATATATATATATATATATATATATATATATATATAAGTATAATATATTTATATTGAAGTATAATCTATATGAGTATAATGTATTTATATAGAATATAATAAAATAAAAATTACAATTAAATTTACGAAAATGATCCAAGATGGTAAAATTAAAGTATATTATAAATTTTAAAGAATTAATATTTATAAAATTATCTCAGCCAGATGTAAAAGCCTGATAAAACCAAATAGGAAATAGAGCTTATAATATGAGCAAACAGTTAATAAAACATGTTAAAAAACACTTTGAAAAAGAGTTAAAAACATTTAATCTGAAAAGGAAACAATAGATAAATCGATAGGCCTTAATCCGCGGAGTTTCGAAGAAATACTTTCCTTCTCATCAGAGGGTAGGAATTAGCAAAATGCGGAATCGGATTTTGCATGCAAAAGTATTTGATGAAACAACAAGTAAGTCAAAGATCTTACTTGAAAACAAAAAAAGTGAAGCAGAGGGAATATGGTGAAGAAAAAGGTAATTACACATGAATGTATAGTCTGGTGGAAGATAAATAATCCAGTGACGGTAAAATCCAAGTATATAATTTCAAGAAAGTTAATTGAATTTCCATTTGTACAAGTAAAATCCAAGGAAATCCCGTAATTTTTTTGTTTTCAAGTAAGATCTTTGACTTACTTGTTGTTTCATCAAATACTTCTGGATGCAAAATCCGATCCCGCATTTTGCTAATTCCTACCCTCTGATGAGAAGGAAAGTATTTCTTCGAAACTCCGCGGATTAAGGACTATCAATTTATCTAGTGTTTCCTTTTCAGATTAAATATGTTTTTAACTCATTTCAAAGTGTTTTTTAACATATTTTATTAACTGTTTGCTCATAGAATATAATATGTATATATATATATTATATTCATTTATATAGAATATATATATATATATATATATATATATATATATATATAAGTATAATATATATATAAGCATAATATATTTATATAGAATATATATATATAAGTATAATATATATATATAAAATATTTATACTTATATATATATATATAATACACACACACACACACACACACACACACACACACACATATATATATATATATATAGTAATTTATAAAATATATATGGCGATTAAGCTACACTGAATATTCTGCGTTTCATCCAACTATAGGATTCGTCTGGCTTATGCACATAAGCCTGACGAATCCTATAGTGGATGAAACGCAGAATATTCAGTGTAGCTTAATCGCCATATATATTTTATAAATTACTAACTAGCTCTACCTACGTATTGAGCATTTTGAAGTGAATACTTAAAGTTTACGCATAAATCTATACTTTCGTATATTAAATTTATGTGAATAAATGAAGTAGTTATATATATATATATATATATATATATATATATATATATGTAAGTATAATATATTTATATAGGCTCTGTATGTGCTCATCTCGGCATTTGTTTCCAGCTGTCCTGAACATACATTTCACTTGCCACTGGTATTTAACAATGTCGACTCAGGAGAAATGTTGGAGATTGCGCACTTCCTGCCACAAAAATTTCATGCGGTATCCATAGTCTGTTAAAGACCGAAGAAGCCAGTGTGTGTCATTTATATAGAATATACATATATATAAGTATAATATATTTGTATAGAATATAGTATAATATTTCTGTTGAAATGTATTTTTCTTATTATATATCAATCCTTATATAAGAAGCTCAATGGGAATTCAGAGCAATATATAGAATAAATGAAAAAATTTATATTCCAAAATACATGATGTTGACTATTTTTATATTTTATTCCTTTACGTCAATTGATCCGTACAGTTCTTGACAGTGCCTGTTTCGTAGCACAAAATCAATCACTTTATATTTTCTATTACATATATATATATATATATATATATATATATATATATATATATATATATATATATAGTAATTTATAAAATATATATGGCGATTTAGCTACACTGAATATTCCGCGTTTCATCCACTCTAGGACTCTTCAGGCGCATAAGCCTGAAGTGTCCTAGAGTGGATGAAACGCGAAATATTCAGTGTAGCTTAATCGTCATATATATTTTATAAATTACTAACTAGCTCTACATACGTATTGAGCACTTTTGAAGTAAATACTTAAAGTTTACGCATAAATCTATACTTTCGTATATTAATTTTATGTGAGTAAATTAAGCAGTGATATATATATATATATATATATATATATATATATATATATATATATATATATTAGGGAATTAAATTGTTGTGATATAAAAAAATACAGACAACAACTCTTGTAATGAAAAACAACATTTCGCAAACAAATGACCTATTCGAAAGGACCAATGTAGTTTACAAATTTAGCTGCCCAATATTAGTAGCTACATTGGTTCAACAACTAACACATTGTCGCGAAGATTGACTCTCCACCTCTCTAACTCTAGCTCCATATCACAACATTTGAAGGGACATGGCTGCCAAAATTCGGAATTTCGAAGAATTATGGTAGAAATAACAAGAGTATTGCAGCGTGAGAGAAATGTAAATAGGCTAAGAATACTCGAAGAATTGTACATTAAAACAAAGAAGCCCCAAATAAATAAGATTAATTATGAGTACAGCCGGAACGTTTTGTACTGTTTGGGATAAATTTTTGAAAATGTATATATGTGTTTGTATATATAAATGTGTTTAATATATGTAAAAAAAGAAAAAAAAGAAAAGTCCGCCCACCTAACTTGTATCAAGCTACCACGTGACTAGGAAAAAATGTATATATAGGTAAATTAAAAAACAATTTCTACATTTATTTCTACAATATGCCTGAGGATGATAGGAGTACTTCTGTCGAAAGCGCTCGCGATTATGGATCCAACATATATAATTTCGAGAAAAACACAAAAAGGACTATTCGGAGATTGGAGAAGATAAAAAGGAAAATTGTAAAACAGAATAATTCCGTGTTATTCAATAATATTTCTCTCTCTCTCTCTCTCTCTCTCTCTCTATATATATATATATATATATATATATATATATATATATATATATATATATATATATATATGACTTGGGTGCATCAGCTTGCTTTAATCGAAACCGAAACGGAAACTTATGAAGAAGAAAATCACACACACACACATATATATATATATATATATATATATATATATATATATATATATATATATATATGTGTGTGTGTGTGTGTGGGGGGGGTGCGTGCGTTTCGGTTTCGATTAAAGCAAGCTGATGCACCCAAGTCATATAGATATATTTTTTATTTTTGAAATCACAACTTTATAATATACAAGAATCGATAGAAAATTGACTATTATAATATATACAAAATCTGCATAAATTAAAATATCATATTTAAGCGTATATTTCGAACGGCTATGCTAGGCGTCCCTGCTAGCTTAGATAAATATTTTTGTAGTTTTAACAAAAGAGCTACAATAATATCAGGTTGTCTCCATTTATGCTGAACATCTACAGAATGCCAACATGAATATATCACATATGAAAAAAACCGCTGTGGAATTTCCACAGGTCCCGCTAGTATATATTGCTTACACGACCTTTAAATGATGTACAAAAGAGTTCAGAGTTTGGTAAAAGAAAATAAATCACATGAGATATATCATTCTCGATTTTCTTTGCTGACATTCTGGTGTCAGTCTTTGAAATAAATTCTGTTCCTTTTTCAAAATGGAACCCACACAAACAAGCACTGGAAATGATTGGTTCGAATTGAATTATGAAGGCACAAACGAGGAAGAACCACGACTACCATTTTTATTCAGTTTCATTTCTTAGCTGTCTCTTCTTCAATAGGCATAAATATTGCGCCGGTATGATTGATTTTAGGCAGATTTAGTTTGACTCAAGGTCAGCTTTTGTTAAGAGAGTGTATTACCGAAATAGAAGATGGGGACACACTTTCAGAATCTATTATATTTTCAGGGATAGAATTGGAAAAAAGCCCTATAACAAGTTCAAACAAATTGACGAAACAAAAAATCAAGTGGTCCTAAAATGGTTGCTACACGAGATAAGAATGTGGTAACAGTACTCCATACATGGGTGAATTGCGGTTTTGTAGAGATAGAGAAAAGACGCTCTTAAAGTAGAAGACTTCCCGGCCTTCACGAACCCATGAAGGGGTGGAATTTTGTTGCTAAATGGGATTGGCAGAGGAGGGTATATACGTTGTGGGGGTCGCAAGTGCTACGAGTTCGTTAGAGTACATTTCATTAAAATACTTGTAAAACAGACACAGGGATGCAACAGTGCGGCGATGGGACAGGGGTTGGAGCTTGGCCGACAGTGCAGAATCTATTATATGTGAGACTCTTTTTTGGACCCTTTCTAAGAGTGGGAGATTAGTGGTAAATGCCCCAGCCAATACTACATGAATGGCCGAATTGTGGCTTTGTAAAGATATAGGATACTCTCAGGTGTGAGTATTTTTCTAGCATGGCAGAGGGAACTCATCTTCTTTGCAGCAGTCTTAGCAATGTCCTCAATGTATTTGTTGCAATTCATGTTTCTGTGATTGTTAGGCCTAGGAATTAGTTTTAATGCTGAACTCTCAGGCAAAGTGTGGCAATCAGTGGTTCAAAAGATTTCATGTCATTGTTAAAGGAAAGAAGTGTACTCTGAGCATCATTAAATGTTATTTTCACTCAAGGTCAGTTTTGTTAAAGAGTGTATCGCCTGGAGAGAAGATGAAAGCACTCTTTCAGAATCTGTACTATTTTTACAGAGAAGGAATTGAAAAAAAAATCCCTGTAACAAGATCAAACAACTTGGCGAACCAGAAGATTAAGTGACCCAAAACAGGACGTCTTACAGAGCTGACAAATAGTAACCTGTGTTTTTAGGTTAAAAAAATAAAGAAAATAGGGAAATGTTTTATGTGGTTTGATTAAAAAAATTATAAAATGGCTATATTTTCTTTGGTATTTTAAAAATTATTTCTTTTACAAAAATACAAATGCAAATATGCTTTTTTTTTGTTTTTTTTTTAGTAAAATACAATAAGATGTCTGCTTTTTTATTATTTCGTTATTTTGACAATTTTTTAAATATATATATATATATATATATATATATATATACATGTATATATATATATATATATATATATATATATATATATATATATATATATATATATATATATATATATACATATATATATATATATATATATATATATATATATATATATATATATATATATACATGTAATTACAGGAGATTTAAAAATAGTAAATAATCCTAAATTAAGAAAACTACTTAGTAAGGGTCCAAATTATAGAGAACCTTAATCCCTAAATTGCACTAAATGCGTTAAAGAAGTAACTAAAGCACTAGAAGGTTTTATTATGTCTATGGTAAAGAAATATAAATTAGCACAGTCTACGCTTGATGCATGGAAAAATAGTATACTTGAATGCGTAAATAAAAAGGTTAAACATATAAAACAATTTAAACACCCTAGAAAAACCAATCCTCTTTTAAAAAATTCAGAAATACGAGAGGAACTTAAAATACTTCAAGAAAAGTTTGTAATAGTTCCGATTGATAAAACGGCAAACAATATAGCTTTTATATGTAAAAAATATTGTATACAACGTTTATTGATAGAAGTAGGACTTATAGGAAACGTTTCGGATACTTATAAAGTAAGTAATAGTAATTTAAATAGCATTATTTTGAATAATAGTATTATTAGTGAAAAAGTAGGATTAAAGTTAGAAGACAAACACAAAAATCTTCCATGTATGTATTGGATACCTAAAATGCATAAAAATCCAGTTTGTGCTAGATTTATTGTAGGTTCAAAGACGTGCATCACTAAACCTTTAAGTAAAGCTATATCTAAAATATTTAAATTAATTATAAATCAAATAAATAATTTTCACCTGAAAAGTAAATTCTATAGTAATATAAATCTATTTTGGGTCGTAAATAATTCTCAACCAGTGAAAGAAAAATTAGATAAAATAAATTCAAGAATAAAAGCAAAATCTATAGCTACTTATGATTTTAGTACGCTATATACTAAAATTCCGCATGAAAAACTTATAAAAGAATTAAATGATACTGTAGATTTGGCTTTTGAAGGTGGACAAGGTAAATATATAGACTTTTCAAACTCTAAAGCTTTCTGGTGTAAAAATAAAAATATCAAAACTAGTGTTTCTAAAGGTATTTTAAAAATACTTGTAAGTCATCTTATTAAAGAATGCTATTTTCAAATAGGAAATAAAATATTACTCCAAACGATAGGTATCCCAATGGGATTGGATCCTGCACCATTTTGGGCAAATTTGTATTTACATAGACTCGAGTATATATATATATGTCATCACTATTAAAAACAGATATATCTAAAACATATAACTTTCATGGATGTAGGAGATTTATAGATGACCTTATATGTATAAACGATAATGATGAATTCGAAAAAAAATAAACATCTTATATATCCAAACGAATTAAAATTGAATTGTGAACATAGAGGACAACAGGCTACATTTCTGGATTTAGATATAAAAATTGAGGATGGGATTTTTCTTTATAAAATATTTGATAAAAGAAACGCTTTCCCCTTTAAAATAGTACGTATGCCCCATAAAGATAGCACCTGCCCTGTTTTTATGTTTTATGGAACCATTATGTCAGAGTTTATGAGAATAGCTCGCGTTACTTTAAAACTAACAGACTTTATACCACCAGTTTCTAGTTTAGTTATAAGGATGATAAAACAAGGTGGGGATAAAAATAAAATATTTAAACAGTTAAATAAAGCATTTGTTCGTTATCCTGATGCTTTTGAATCGTTTAAGATAAACCAGACTATATTAATAAAGGAAATCCAAAACTATATTAGCAATGTATAAAATGTATTTATAATTACATATAATAAATTTATTTAAAAAAAAAATGTATATATGTAAAAATATTTTTAACCTTTATATATCTAATTTTAAACAAGAATGTAAATATACTAAATACTAATCATAGTGGGGGTGATAAGTAGTTAAATGGATTAATCCTAATCTTATAAATACAAGACTGATAAATTAAAAAATGTATCCATTTTAAATGTGAAAATTGATGAATCGCACAGGTAAGAAATTCATTTTTATTGTATGAAAAGGTTAGTAATTGCAATTAAGAATAGGAAATTGGATCAAATGTTTGAAACATGTCTTCTTCCTAAGATTAAGGGTGGTGGTGTTTGATCAACACTGCTGGGGAGCCATGATGTAATATACTGTTTTGTTTTTAAATCCCCGAAACAGTGTTTCATGGTAAACAACTGATGATCCCTTGAAAAATAAATAATTGGTATTATAGTAAATTCGAGAGCGAGTTGATGCAGTGATTGCAGGTGATTAAATGACTTACTGACTAGATGGTTTTCTAACGAATGATAAAAAATATTTTTTGTATAGTTTTAAAGGTTAAAAACTTCCAAGACTATATATATATATATTATACACTCCAGGTTATAGGCAAGGTACTGGCCAGAGTAATGTTGAACAGGCTCATAGTTCATCTGGAAAAAGATCTCTTGCCGGAGAGTCAATGTGGATTCCGTAAGGATCGTGGTACTACTGATATGGTGTTTGGCGCCAGACAGCTCTAGGAAAAGTGTCAAGAACAAAATGTAGACCTTTACTCTATGTTGATCTGACCAAAGCCTTTGACAATGTAAGCAGAGAATGGCTCTGGAGAATAATTACAAAGTATGGGTGTCCTAGAAAATTCATTGCCATCATACGTCAGTTTCATGATGGAATGATAGCCAGAGTGTAAGATCGTGGGGAGACCTCTGACCCTTTTTAAGTCACAAATAGAATGAAACAGAGGTGTGTTTTGGCTCCCACCCTGTTCAATCTCATGTTCTCTGCGATGCTGACGGATGCCTTTGGAGACGCTGATGTGGGCATTAGAATCAGGCACATATTTGACGGATCAATCTACAGCCTCAGGAGGCTACAAGCAAAATCTAGAGTTGCATCAGTAAATCTGTAAATGATCGTCTGTTTGCTGATGATTGTGCCCTAAACGCTACCTCTAGGGCAGGCATGCAACACAGTGCAAACATATTCTCAGAGGCTTGTGAAAATTTTGGTTTTACAATCAATACCAAGAAGACTGTGATGATGCATCAGCCTGCTCTGGGAAAACCATATGCAGAACCCAACATTTCAATCGGGGGAAAAAGACTTAATGCAGTTGACAATTTCACCTACCTTGGCAGTCCACTCTCCTGCAATGTAGTCATTGACGATGAAATCAACACCAGACTCGCTAAAGTAAGCGCTACGTTTGGCAGACTCCACAAAAATGTATGGGACAGAAGAGGTATCACCTCAATAACAAAGGTCAAAGTCTATAAAGCTATCATAATTACCACCTTACTCTATGGATGTGAGTCGTGGACTGTCTACCAACAGCAAATCACTTCCACACCACACCACCAGACTGAGGAAACTGCTTGACATAGACTGGCAGGAAACGATACCAGACAAAGAAGTCCTCGCTCGAGCTGGACTCCCGAGCATCCCCACTATTCTGATCAAGGTTCAGCTTCGTTGGGCTGGTCATGTAGCCCGAATGCCAGACTACAGACTGCCCAAGAGCTTTTGTTTGCTGAGCTCCATCATGGCAAGCACTCCTATTGCGGCCTGATAAAACGATTTAAAGGCACTCTGAAGGCATCATTGAAGGCCTTCAACGTTGATCCGTCATGACGGGAGCAGACAGCTTTAGATGGAGCCAAGTGGCGGGCCGCTGTTTATGACGGTGCTTGCAAATATGAAAGTTACCGAAAGGTTACTGCAGAAAAGGACAGGAAGGAAAATGTTTTGAAACCCTCGACATCTGCTATGATTCCCTGTTCCCACTGCAATAGAACTTTTCAAGCAAAGATTGGGTTTATCAGCCATATCCGTACTCACCGATGATAACCGCCCCCCTACACTAACCTACAGGATGATCAGATGGTCCTCGTCGTTTCGACGGACGAACACACAGGTTATAGGTATCCAAGATTGATAACTAATGAAGTAACGAGGTTATTAAGAGTGCTCAATAAAAGAAGAGCGTGCTATACTTTTTATTTATATAAAGAAATTTACATGGTGGCGACACTGGACATGCTTAAAAAGGAATAGAACTTTTTTCTTTTTTCTTCACTTGTGGACTGGTTTCTTCTGTGGAAAGCAACCATTTATTAAGTCAGCTAACGAGAACTTGTGGTTTTAACCGACCATCTGTCCGAAACATAAGCATGTCCAGTGTCACGACCTTGTTTTTTTTTTTTGTTATACTTTATTTTGATATTTCGAACGAACATCCGTTCATGGTCACAAAATATAGCAAAATAAATCAAAATGAAAAACGTTGAGAAATTTTTTTTTTAGGCAGCGTTCATTCCTTGTTATAACATTCATTTCACAAAATCTTGTAGCATAAAGATTTTTGCAAAAGCTCGATGATAAGGAACTAAAACTGTAATAAATATTTTTATATTCTCTAAATCTCAACAAATGTAAGGAACATAGAAACAATTGTTTTTTTGTTGTTGCATTTTTCACACACACACACACACACACACACACACACACACACACACACACACACACACACACACACACACACACACACCTATATATATATGTAACATTTAATTATTTTTTAAACAGTAATCTACGTACATGCATGTTTCAAGGGAACTACCTTTCGTCAGCGTAGCTTGACTGCTTCTAGAAATCGAACTCCAGACCACACATATCACAGTCCGGCGCCGGCGCGTTAACCGTTCCGCCACGAACTCCTAGATGACTTTACTGTTTATTTTTATCGTTTATAAATTTAGATTTATTGTTTATTTATCGTTAAAAAAACAATAACAACAGCAACAAATCTAAATTTATAAACGATAAAAATAAACAGTAAAGTCATCGAGGAGTTCGTGGCGAAACGGTTAACACGCCGGACTGTGATACGCATAGTCTGAAGTTTGATTCCTAGAAACAGTCAAGCTACGCTGACGAGAGGTAGTTACCTTGAAACATACATGTACGTAGATTACTGTTTTAAAAAATAATAAAAAAATAAATAAAAATGTTATATACGTCTAAATAAATTATGGGCGACTTTCTAAGTAAATGAGCTTCGAAGCCACTATTTAACCGTATTATTTATACAGAGATCAATCATTGCCTGCCAACTCTCGCTGTGATGTCACTTACGAGATCTCGTCTCCACTCTTTCTACTTATACTACACAAAACGATGACGTATATAAATCGATGAGAATTATTTTATTTTTAAACAAAGGAAAAGAAATATTCTTTGTTTTATTTCAGAATAGCAGTGGGGTGGCGCCCGACCTTGCAGGTTGTAAAATACGCTTAAATATATTTTAATTCATGCAACTTTGTATTTATTATTACATATTGAATTGTAACTAATATGTAATACTGATTTCAAAAGATTAAAAACAAAGATGGCTAGGTGCCATCAGCGAGAATCGAAACCAAAACATTTAGAGCTTTAGTTACCGCGTTACCTACCGTTTGAGTTAACCACACAGAGAGACGAGAAAGTTTTAAAATTAAACCATTTTTAGCTATTTTAGTTTTATTTTAGTTTTACGCATGCGCAAACTAATGCAAATATCTCGGCAAGTTGAAATGAACAGTTTTGCATTTCAACTTGCCGACTTCTATCGGCGTTATTCATCCATCCAAACAAAGATTTTATTCGTTATAAACAATCCTTGGTGTATGATTACTGTTTCCTGTGAGTCTAGTCATACAATTATGACGCTGAATGATGTATATACCAAATTTCAAGTTGGCAGATCAAAAATTCTTTGAGAATTTAGGTTGAAAATGATCCTTACACACACACATACATATTCTCACTTTTACAGATATATAGAAGAGATTAAACCGATGATGACGATGACGATAATGATGATGATGATGATGATGATGATATAGCCCCCCCCCAAAAAAAACAAACAAAAAACAAGAATTAACAATTCAATAGTTTGGTGTCTTCGAGTCTTAAACTTTGTTTTATTTCAAAATGGACGTCTTACATTTTGTGCTTATTTATATAACAAAGAGATTACGGTCTTTTATTTTATTTGTCGATGCTTATAATGTATTTCCTGCTAACAATTATTTGATTTCAATTTCTCCCGTCTCATTTATTTTTTTTCGGGTGGGGGGAGGGGGTGTAGTGGTTCAACATAGAAGGCCAGATAAAGTTTCAAGTCACACAATAAGATGATAATTGAATTTTCTGCGAGAAATATATAATTGTTGGACAATGGAATTTTGCAAGAGTTTCCCAAAATAAAATAAATCGGAAAGAATGGAAGATTCAAATAAAGGAGGGCGAAAGTGGGGGGGGGGGGGGGGAAGAGAAAAAGAGAAACATAGAAAGCAAAAAGAAAGAAAAAAAAATGAAAAATGAAAATAAGAAATGGAGATTATAAGAAAAACATTAAAAAAATCCTATACTTTGTTATGAGCTGGAATTGATGACATTGCAAAGGCTGCTGCAAAAAGGTGGGCTCTCTCTATCGTGCTAGAAAACTACTCACACCTGAGAGCATTCTGTATCTCTACAAGGCTATCATTCGTCCATGCATGGAGTATTGTTGCCACATCTGGGCTGGTGCATCTACCATTAGCCTCTCCCTCTTGGATAGGGTCCAAAGAAGAGTCTCCAATCTAATAGGTCTCACTTCATCAACTAGGCTCCAACCCCTGTCCTATCTCCACAATGTTGCATCTCTGTGCCTGTTTTAAAAATATTTTAATGGAATGTGTTCTGATGAACTTGTTGCACTTGTGCCCCCTCGATGTATATATCCCCGACAAACCTGCTTAGCAACAAAATCACACCCCTTCACTGTTGAACTTCCTAAATGTCAGAAAGCTTTCTACTCTAATGGGTTCTTCCCTCAAACAGGTAGACTTTGGAATTCCTTTCCTGCTACCTGCTTCCCTCACTGTACTGATATGCAGAAGTTTAAATGTAACGTAAACCAACATCTTGTTAATCTTTCTTAGGCATGGTCCCAATTAGTAGCCCCTTACGTCCAAGTGGCAACAATATGCTTTGTTTGGAGTGAAAGAGAGTAAAAAAAAAAAAAAAATTAGATGAAGGGTGAAAAGGATAGAAAGGAGAACGAAAGAAGATAGAAATAAAAGAGAGAAAGAGAGAAGCAAAAAAAAAAAAGTGAGAAATGAAGAAAGAAAAACTTTGGTTTTTATTATTCGGACTACTGCTCTCATCTTGAGTGTTATTTTCACAACGTTTCGGTTGATGTAACCTCCGACCCTCTTCAGGTGTATCTCGTTGAACTTGGGAATCTTTCTATCTGCACAGAATTTCGAACAGAAAACTTAATTTTATCCACAGAGGTAGCATGCTCTCATTCCTGTCAGCCATGACTGGGTAAAAGCCCTAAGTAATTTACAATTGTATTTTAAGTGTCGCCGTCACTGAGGATTGAACGTTCAACCTCCAGAAGTGTGTAACTCACAGCTCAATTTTCCCAAGTACTTTATACACTATGCCATGGATCCTTGCGAATAATCCAAAATAATGCAAATTATCAATTTTCATCCCAAAAATTCAAAGAATACAAGAGGTTGGTTATTTTGTTTTCTGAGCTATTTAACGCCGATTCCAGTGATTTTGGCAAAAGTTTTATGCTTCAAGTTTAAAATATCTTTAAATGTTTATCCATGGTGTAACAGAACGCGTGTGAAGGTATCAGCAGCAGCAACAGCCGTTTTGAGTGTGTCTGCAGGTTGGCAATGTGTACAGGCTTGCGCCAGAAGAAAAAGAAAAGAAAGAGGAGAAAAAATGCACCACGTGACGATGACAGAAAAAAAAACGCGATGTGGGTAAGATGGACGTGTGGTTCTGCAGTGGCAACTAGAAACTTTTTAGCTGGTGTCGAGACGACGGTTTTTTTTTTATTCTTTATTTTTTTTAATCTCATGGAAAACGAAATGAACATTTATAAAAAAAAATAAGAATCAGGCATTGTTTGGAAAGTAATGATAATAAACGAGCGAGAGAGAGGTTTGGATTGTAACGAACGCAGCCCGAGCGTAACGGCTACGTTACAATGGTGTTTCGCTTAGTTTTTTTTTTTTTAGAGGAAAATTGTTGCTTTTTGCAGAATATTATTGAGTTATGCAAAGGGAAAGCAGAAGACAATAAAATGAATGTTTGGTGCATTTTAGGTCAGTAATCCAGTATCTTCAGACAGTCTGGTCTATTAGCACAATGGGAGAAAGAAAGAGAAAAACGGAGGATGAAAATGCAAAGAAAGAAAAGAAGAAGAGAATGAAAAATTATTTACACAACATAAAACAAAACAAAAACTATTAAGACTGACAACGAGGCACAGAAAAAATATATATTCAAAGATGATGAAATTTTACAGATGAACGAGAAAAAGATAATGGTAAATAAATAAAACAAAAGAAAGAAAACAAAAAAACAGAAATAAAGCAAAAAATAAAGCAAAATAAAAAAAAGCAAGAAAAAAAGAAAAATCAGAATAAATAAAATCAAAAATTAATAAAACAAAAAAGTAACAAAAAAAAATAAAACAATTAAAACAAAAACAAAAATAAATAAAATAAAGGAAATGAAAATGAAAATAAACAAGAAAAACAAAAAAGAAATAAAACAAAAATAAATAAAACAAAAATAACAAATAAAGCAAAAATAATTAAAAAAAATAATAAATAAAAAATAAAACCAAAATTAATAAAACAAAAATAATAAATAAAGCAAAAACAATAAATAAAATAAAAATAAATAAAACAAAAAATAAATAAAATAATAAAAAATAATAAATAAAACAAAAAATAAAACAAAAATAAATAAATAAAGCAAAAATTATAAATAAAACAAAAAAAAAATAAAACAAAAAATAAATAAAACAGAAATAAATAAAACAAAAAATAAATAAAACAAAAATAAATAAAACAGAAATAAATAAAACAAAAATAAATAAAACAGAAATAAATAAAACAAAAAATAAAACAAAAAATAAATAAAACAAAAAATAAATAAAACAGAAATAAATAAAACAAAAAATAAATAAAATAGAAATAAATAAAACAAAAAATAAAACAAAAAATAAATAAAACAAAAAATAAATAAAACAAAAAATAAATAAAACAAAAAATAAATAAAACAAAAAATAAATAAAACAGAAATAAATAAAACAAAAAATAAATAAAACAGAAATAAATAAAACAAAAATAAATAAAACAAAAAATAAATAAAACAGAAATAAAACAAAAAATAAATAAAACAAAAATAAAACAAAAAATAAATAAAACAAAAAAATAAATAAAACAAAAATAAAACAAAAAATAAATAAAACAAAAAATAAATAAAATAAAAATAAATAAAACAAAAAAATAAATAAAACAAAAATAAATACAACAAAACAAAAATAAAAAATAAATAGAATGAAAATAAAAGAAAAAATAAATAAAACAAAAATAAAATAAAAAATAAATAAAAACAAAAATAAATAAAACAAAAATAAATAAAACAAAAAATAAAGCAAGGAACAACTGGATATTTCTACAATGAATCCATTCAATAGGTGAATTTAGTGTCTCAAACACTGAGACTTATGTTCAGCATGACAAACCAAGGAAAATGATATTTAAAACGTTGTCATGACAGACCAAAAGAAATACTATTTAACAATCCAGCATGACAAATCAAGGAAAATTCTATTTTAAGCTTAAACATGACAGATCAGCAAAATTTCTATTTTAAACTTAAGCATGAAAGACAGACAAAAATGTTATTTTAAAACTTCAGAATGACAGACCAACGAAGATGCTATTTCAAAATTCAGGATGACAGACCAAGGAAAATTCTATTTCAAACATCAGAATGATATACCAATGAAAATGCTATTTCAAACTTCAGACGACAGACGGACAAAGCACCTCAAAGAGAATCAAGGATGCATCTACACATTGGAAGATGCTGAGAATTTAAAAATGATGAAGAAAAAGAAAAAGAGCGTTAAAACAAAAGCAAAAAAGGGTGTTGTCAGATGCTGTAGAAGCAATGGAATCGAATGAAAGCAAAGTCATTGAATTGCTTCTGCGAAGAAGACAAAAATAAATAAAAATAAAACAAAAACAAAGAGAGAGGACAATGCAAGAGAGTCGAAATTACCAACATTGGAATAAAAAAGAAAAAGAAAAAAAAAAAAAACAAATCCAATTCCGAATCAAACAAAAAATAAATAATAAAAACAAAAATAAATAATAAAAACAAAAATAAATAAAACAAAAAAATAAATAAAACAAAAAATGAATAAAACAAACAAATTCAATTCCGAATCAAACAAAAAATAAATACTAAAAACAAAAATAAAAAGGATACAGTTTAACAAGTGAAGGGTAAATAAACAAACAGAATTAATAGTTTCAGATGAATTTCAAATTTTCAAAAAGGGAAAGAAATTGGAAGAATTTAAAACAAAAAAGACAGAAAACAAAAAAACACGAGAATCGTTTCTTGAATAGTCTTCATTACGATCTCGGAAGGAAAGAAATCAAATACAATTTAAAAGAACAGCAAAAAGAAAGCAGGCAACCTCCATGTTATAGAGGATGCTGAACTTGCTTTCAGAATTTGAAAATATTTCGCAGAAGGAGAATTGTGTTTACTTCGCCTCCAAGACGTCAGACACAAGAGACCAGGTGTGGTTTTGAAAAGCCATCGCAATAGGATCAGTTTGCTGTAGCCTATAAAATAATGCCTGAGCCGCACTGTTAGCATTCCCAGGCGATTGGGAATAAACTAACCCCCTCTCGAAGCAAAGGTAAAGTCCGTGAGGGTAGACCTAGGAGGCTGAACAGCACCCGTACTTCAGCCTGACATCAACAAAGTCATTGTTATACCAGTTGTTATGACGTATTGTCATACCAGTTGTTATGACGTATTGTCATACCAGTTGTTATGACGTATTGTCATACCAGTTGTTACTGTCATACCAGTTGTTACTGTCATACCAGTTGTTAAGGATTATGACGAAGTATTCTTTTATCTACATTCGCATTCACGTTTTAGATGGTCAGCTGCACTGGGATTAACGCGCTCTAACCTACAAAAGATGCCTAGGCAACGCTGTCGGCATTGTCCAGTAAAAGCACCTCAAGCAGTTTGCAATAAAGTTATTTCTTCATCTACACCCGCCACACGTTTTGGATGAGTCTGAAAAGCAACTGCATTAGGATTAACGTGCTCTACTTCAACAAACTTGTTGGACTGACCTTCACTCCTGACCTGGAATAGAAGACCAACAGCAGATCCACCGCCGAAATCATTGAACATTATGGTTCTACTACTTCAGAAAATAATCGTTGGAAAAAAAATGGAGGAATAGTTCTACTATTTCAGAAAATAATCGTTGGAAAAATGGAGGAATAGTTCTACTATTTCAGAAAATAATCGTTGGAAAAATGGAGGAATAGTTCCACTATTTCAGAAAATAATCGTTAGAAAAATGGAAGAATAGTTCTACTACTTCAGAAAATATCTCACTTCCCACGCAATCGTCTATACTAGAGTTAAATACATCCTTCATTTTTTTAAAATTACATTTTCACCCCAAACAAGGCATATTGCCACTTTGATGTAGGAGGCTATTATCAGGGACCTAAGTTCCAGGGGTACTATGTAGGGAGTTTACCAGCACGATGTCTGTTCACATTACACTTGAACTTCTGCATATCAGTACAGTACAGAGAAGCAGGAAACCGGGAGAGAATTCCAAAGTCTTGCAGTTCTGGAGAAGAAGCTATTAGAGTAAAAGGCGTTCTTACATCTAGGGATCTCATCTGTATAGGGTTGGGACTTTGCTGCTTGTCGGGGGTATTTTCGTCGAGGGGGTACACGTGCTTGTAGATCGTCAGAGCATCCACCATTAAAATACTTGTAAAACAGGCAGAGGAACGTAACATTTCATCGGTGGGATAGTGGCTGAAGTTTAGATGACAATTCAGGACCTATTGGGTTGGCGACTCTCTTTTGAACCCTGTCCAGGAGTGAGAGACTAGTAGCAGATGCACCAGCCC
Source organism: Euprymna scolopes (assembly GCF_053919585.1). Classification (NCBI taxonomy): domain Eukaryota; kingdom Metazoa; phylum Mollusca; class Cephalopoda; order Sepiida; family Sepiolidae; genus Euprymna; species Euprymna scolopes. Next base: position 5,905,612 of record NC_136519.1, read on the forward strand.
AAATGTGACAGCAGTACTCTATACATCCTAAGATGGAGTACTGTTGCCATATCTGGGATGGAGCTCCTAAGAGTAGTCTTTCCTGCCAAAATTTAGTGACCGATGACCTTTTTGCCTCCTTACTTCCTATTTCTCACAAAAGAGACGTTACAAGTTCGTCTCTGCTTTATCGTTACTTTTATGGTAGGTGCTCATATTATCATTGGGCTAGTTTCCGGCTGACTATAACATGATCATTTTCAACTAATGTATATAAGTTCCTGTTGAGCCGTTCTCTTAAATAATCTTGCTCTGCTCAAGTTCCACCATTACTGATCATGTTGTCTCCCCATCACTTAACCCTTATCCTAGAGTGGCCTCTGCACCTTGATAAGCGGTTATCTCCCAAGTAAAAAATAAGTAAGGCTGAAATTTGATTTTGTTGAGTTTGAGCATTCAAATATAAACAGCCATCTATTATATAAATTTCAGCTGTCTGTGTGTGTATGTTTGTATGTCCACTAAAAATTTAGTCATCTACATCGAACTGGCATGAACCTGATAACGTTAGAAAGAGCAATTTCCCTTACACATAATATCGAAAAATAAGGGGGAAAATCCTCAATTATTTTATATAGAAATGTCGTTTTGTTTGAAGAGGGGGGGTCAGGTAAAAATCTTGGTTTTGATGCTGTTTGTTAATCGTGCATGTGCGAATGGTTGATTCGCTGTTTTATTTTAAAAGCTAAATTTGCAACGTGATAACATCGGTGACGTCTTGGTCCGATTGATAGTGTGTCACATACGAACTTACGTTTTTCAAGTTCGCACGCTGCATTTTTTTTCCTTTTAATAACGTTTTCTCTCTTCTGTCTTTTAAAATTCTCAACTTTCTTACGCTCGCTCACCACGCGGCATTTTTTTTCTTTTAATAACATGATAAAATGGCACCCATATCGCGTTTTAAAAAAATGTTTTTTTATTTAATCGTATTTTATGACACCTCGTAATGTCCCCTCCCCCACTAGTACAAGATAAGATTACACTTTCGATAATCGGATGTCCCGTGAAACTGCAGTAAAGTGTTAAAATAATCGTTTTTTGGCTGTGAAAACTGAAACTAAGAAAATCTCAACCTATGCACATGTGAGGTGAGATTGAAACTTACAGACTTTAGAAAAATAGCTGGAATTTGGAATAGTCAATCTTCGTGAATCTGTTTGAATTGGCAAACATACAAGATGTCATGAAAATTCTTCTTTCGGGAACAAATTTATGTAATCTACTTCCGGCTTGTTAGGCCTGTCAAAACTTTGCCAGAATTCTGTTAGCCGTATATTTTTGGAAATTGATACGTAATTAGATCGGCTTACCAACATGAACTGCTGAGGAGAATTTATGCTGACATCTAAATGGATTGCACTTGTGATTTGGAGTTCAGCCTTTTCCATTCTGCTAAGTATGGAGAGCCTAGTTTCACTGTTTTTTTTTGTTTTGTTTTGTTTTTTTGAATCATAACTAGCGATATAGTTTCAAATTACTGGATAAGACATTTTTTTTTAAGTAATTCAAAATTGAATGTATTTTATGCAATGGAACACCGGCAGCTGCAACATTTCGATAGCAAAAAAATATTTTGAACGCGGAAAAGAAAATGTTTATAATGTAAAAATAAATTCTTTTGAACCATTTTGAATATACGACCATTGAGTACAAGAGTCGTTCCAAAAGCAAGGCCTCCTATTTTTTTTAATCTGCTCAAAAGAATGTTCATTTCGACTGATATGATGACTGAACTTATGCATTCACGACCTGAAATTTTCATCTATCTGTTGACGATATTGACGGTTTGAGACTAAGAAAGCAGCAACAGCTGCAAAAACGTGAGTCTGAAGCAGAGATGCGTCATCGAATTCCTGACAAATGTGCATTGAGAATGGTGGTGACTATGTAGAAAAATAAATTCTGGAGCGCAATTTCAATAGTACCACTCCACCACTCCTATCTTCATTTGTTTTCAACATTTCGATTAAAAAAAAATAGAAGGCTTTACGTTTGGAACGACCTTTGTACATTTTAAATGATATTTATCAAAATTATGTTTATTAAAATTATAATTATCAAAATTATATTCACCAAAATTTTCTTAAAATGCAATACATATGTTTAAGGGTAAGAGGTTAAGGGCTTTACCGTTAATCAAAACCCAGGAATATTTTTCTTATAGCAAGAGCAAGATCAATGTTTCAGAACTTAGGAACACAAACAAAACGTTAGAAACTATATCCCAGATAATGGCAATGCAATAAACCAGTGGTTTTATAGTATACTAGCAGTTCAGCCCGGCTTTGCTAGGGCTCTATGTACTGTTCATAACTTTAAGTGTATAGGTATATATACATTAAAAAGTTTGACTCATGTCCAAGTAACCTACATTTAAAATTTCAAGTGTTTAGACCCAAAATTAGCGCAGGAGTTTGGTAGAGTCTGCAAAGGTCAACTCTTTCAACTTTGACCTATTGGCAGCCAAATTTTCTTCCCAAAACTGATTAAAAAGCTTGCTGCATGTCTGAATACCCTTTATGTAAATTTCCAAATGTTTAGACCCAAAATTGGCTGAATAATTTGCTAGAGACTGCAAAGGCAAAATCTTTTGAACTTAGACCTCTTGGAGGCCAAAAACCGATTAAAAAGCTTGCCCTATGTCTAAATACACTTTATGTAAAATTTCAAATGTTTACACCAAAAATTGGCTGAGTAATTTGGTAGAGACCGTAGAGGTCAATTTTTTAAATTAATTTTGACCCCAATTTTGTCCCCTTAACATTTATTGTTTTGGGTTCGAATCAAATTAAAAAGTTTAATCCATGTCCAAGTAACCTACATCTAAAATTTCAAGTGTTTAGATCTAAAATTAGCGGAGGAGTTTGGTAGAGTTTTGAAAGGTCAAATCGTTGAACTTTGATCCCTTGACAGCCAAATTTCTGGCCGAAAACCGATTAAAAAATTTTTCCCAAATCTCAATACCCCTTATGTCAAATCTCGAGTATGTAGACTGAAAATTGACAGAGTAGTTTGGTAGGGATCTGTACACACACAGACACACACAAAGACAATTTCACTTTTATAGATATACTAGCAGTTCTGCCCGGCTTTGCTCGGGCCCTATCTACTGTTCATAACTTAATGTGCCTATGTATATATTAAAAAGTGTGCATATGTACAGTAATGCCTTTGTATATAATAGACTTCCTTAACTACCATAGAGAAAAGTTGGTAATGATCGCAGGGGTAAATTATTTTTTTTTTTTACTTTGACCCTATTTTTAACCACTAAACATTTATTGTTTGGGCTCAAATTAAATTAAAATGTCTGACCCATATCCAAGTAACCTACATCTAAAGTTTCACATATTTAAACCCCAAACTGACGGAGGAGTTTGGTAGAATCTGCAAAGGTCAACCCTTTTAATTTTGGCAACCAAGTTTCCGCTCAAAAAACTGATTAAAAAGCTTGCTGAAAGTCTGAATACCCTTTATGTATAGTTTCAAATGTTTAGACTTCATTTTCTATATTTACGATTTAAGCTCTTCTGACCAGTTCCGTGTATTTGTTCCACTTCTCCGTCTCCTTGATCTTCACTCTGTGGTCTGCTGGAAAGGCAAAATCTACAATCCGGCAGGACTTTTTCCTTCTTGTTAACATCGAGTTTTCTTGCTTGAATGGGTTTAGCCGTTTGTATATCCATGCCCGAGAGGAACCTGTGACTTTCATTTGCCAGTATTGCTGCCAGGTTGTGTCCGTAACATTTGTCTGAGTGTTCAACATGCAATTGTCTGCATGCTATTATAAAGGTAAAAGGTGGAACGATAAAATTTTCGCCTTAAGCAAACAATACAACAATTTTATTTAAAAAATTGAAAAAATCAATTCAGGTAACTTGATTATGTAGTGGAGTTGACATCTATTCAATGTAGTTGCCTTCAGCCTATATCATTGTCTTTTCCACAAGGACTGGCAGGAGTTCAGCGAATACTCAGTGGATGGTGGCGATCAGACTAGCTTTAGTGTTGTAGGAGGTCATGCTGGTGATGTTCTCGATGTATGATCAAACGAAGTAGTCCTGAGGGTTCAGGTCAGGGAAAGAGGAGGGGGACTGGTGAGAGAAGGGTAAAAAGTCATAGCATTCCTTCTGAAGCCAAGCCTGGGTCTCTTTGGACTTGTGGGCTTGTGCCGCACCCAGGGTCTGCCAGCGTCCACTTGATTGCACTAGGGAATCACCCCACTTTTCAGCACATCCGAGTACACTTTGCTGTTGACTTTCAAGCCAACTTTGAAGATGTGAGGTTGTATGATGTGGTCTTCACTTGAAACCACACCGAAGACCATAACCGTGGCCAGAAACTTTGTTGAGCCGTGCCCTCAAGCATTGAAATTTCCGGGTTTGCATTTTAAGGGTATTAGCAATAGTCCTGTTATCATAGCTTGAATCGGTAGAGAGCATGTGTTGTACAGTGGCACATCTCCGATCTCACTCATTGAATATTGTGTAACTTTCAGACATGATAGAAGGCTCTTATCGCTCTTGAGATTTGTACACAACTGGTCAACTAGTAGAAATTGGTTTTCATCAAAGGGAAATGGAATCATATCATCTTTTCTAGGGTGACAATTTTGTTTTCCACCCTGTATTATCATAATTATTATTTTTATTAATATTATCATTATTATTATTATCATTATTATAGTCATTATTTTCATTATTATTATTATTTTCATTATTATTATTATCATTATTATTATTATTATTATTTTTGGTCCCCCAACAAAAGGAGGGTGGACCTGTAAATTCACCCTTGTCCGTTCGTTTGTTTGTACTTTTATCAATAACTACCCCGTGTATACGCCTTATCTCCAAGGCTAATGGAGAATAATTGCTCCACTTCTCCTTCTCTCTTTTCCACAAATAATCCTGGTCATAGTTGGTACACTAGCAATAGTATCAAGTCGTCTGGAAGTGCAATTAAAAAAAAAACTACAAATCCCCAATGTTTTAGACTGCCTCCACACCTCTGCTACTATAGGTACCGCCAACATCCTTAGGAAAATCTTTGATCTTTGAAGTTGCTGGTTTGGAGTCGGGATTGAGGGAAATCCTCTGGAAATGAATCTTATCCCTTTCCAGAGAGACGTTGATAAACGAAATCAGAATTATTATTATTATTATTATCATCATCATCATCATCATCATTATCATCATCATCATTATTATTATTATCATTATTATTATTATTATCATCATTATTATTATTATCATTATTATTATTATTATCATCATTATTATTATTATTAGTATTATTATTATTATCATCATCATTATTATTAGTATTATTATTATCATCATCATTATTATTATCATTATTATTATCATTATCATTATTATTATCATCATCATCATTATTATCAGTAGTAGTATTATTATTATTATCATTATTATTAGTATTATTATTATCATCATCATCATCATCATCATCATCATCATCATCATCATCATCATTATTATCATCATCATCATCATCATCATCATTATTATCATCATCATCATCATCATTATTATCATCATCATCATTATTATTATTATTATCATCATCATCATTATTATTATTATCATCATCATTATTATTTTTATTATTATTATTTTATTATTATCATTATTATTATTATTATTATTATTATTATCATCATTATTTTTATTTCTATTATCATCATCATCATTATTATTATTTTTATCATCATCATCATTATTATTTTATTATTATCCTTATTATTATTAATATTATTATTATTATTATTTTTAGAATTATTATTATTATTATTATTATTAATAGTAGTAGTATTAGTAGTGGTGGTAGTAGTAGTGGTAGTAGTAGTAGTAGTATGTTTTTTATTATTATTGTAGCTGTTATTGTTATTGGTGTTGTTGTTGCTTCTGCTATTATTATTACTACCGATATTAGTGTTACTATTATCATTGTAAATTTTAATTCTGTTGTTTTTGGTGTTGGTGGTTATGGTAATAGTGGTGGTGGTGGTGATGGGGGAGAAAGATCGGGAGGCGATCCTTAACCTTGGTGAGGAACCCTACTAGAGATGATGTCTCAATAAAACTATAGGTGGAGGTGTAACCTCAAATTCACTAACCCGATTTACGGGAGAATGTCAAATTAAAATATTGAAAATAATGACGTGAATGAGGCTGGAACATCTAGCGAAGTTCTCACGTCCGGCAGCTGTCCCACTGATCAACAGAGTGGGTCCTATCCAACTTTTCGAAATTCTGAGGATGTGGGTGGATGTAGGGGCAGTGAGAATTGGCAGAGAGGGTCACAAGACACGAAGGAAGTTGAAACAGGAAATGTCAAAAAAACATGGATGGATGGAGAAAGAAGGGTACTGTGGGAATGCTTTGTAAGAAGTGGAAGTTCCAAATCTGGTGGATATATCCGAAAAGTGAAAGAACAGTTGGAATCGAGAGGAGTAGCACGAGTTTGGTATCCCAGTTAAAGCAAATTAAAAATTACAACCTACTTTCAGTGATTGCAAGAGAAGAGATTGAATGGATGGTTAGGAATGAAATGAATAACGAAAGTAAAATTGATGAAACTAGTTCTGATGAAAGAACTGAGAGAGTGGAAGTGCAGAAGGGAAATGTAAGCGATGATGGGAGGCGGGCAAATGAGGAGGAATGGAATCCTATTGTAAGGGGAAGTGATGAGAAGGAGTTTGAAAGATCTAAGGCAGATGAGATCAATGACTGTGACAATGGAACCAGTGGAAGGAGCGGATGTATGGAGAAGTGGTGATGAAGTTCGAGCTTTGACTTCTGTAGAAAAAAGAAGTACTTCAGAAGTTAAGAGAGGTTCTTCTTGGAAACGAGATCATAGACGAGATCATATACATTCCAAATATGAAGAGTAGTGATAGGCGGAAGGTGAAAAGCGAAGTAAAAAATAGTTCAAGGAGTAATTCACGACATCCCATCCCTTTCCAGAGAGACGTTGATAAACGAAATCAGAATTATTATTATGATTATTATTATTATTATTATTATTATTATTATTATTATTATTATTATTATTATTATTTTTATTATTTCATTCTCAACAGGCAAAAGAAATGCTTCTGTTTGATTCGTTGTGTATTTCAAATGGTTTCCAAAATCATTTGAAGGTTTTATCATTTTATCATTCGATGAAGTGACAAACTTGTTGTAGAACTGCCCACCCACGTAGTTTAAGTTTTAATGCACAAAACATTTTGTTTTTATTTTGTTGTTACCTGAACAGGTGTTGTTGTGGAACGATGAACGATGAATGAATTGTGTGCATTCAATTAACATGTTGCATGTGCATGAATGCAACGATTTGAAATTCATTGTGATGAGAACCCCCCCCCCAAAAAAAAAAAAAACCTGCATAATTAATCACTGTCGCATGTGGAGCACTTATCAAACAAAATACATTTTTGGTTAATAAATTGTGTACGACATTTAAACAGTTTTTATTATTGTTCTTGTTACTACTACTACTACTACTACTAGCTGGACCTGTGGAAATTCCACAGGAGGAGTTATTCATATGTAATATACTGATGTTGATGTAGATGTTCAGTGCAAATGGAGACGCTCTGATATTATTGTAGCTTTTTTGTTAAAACTGCAAAATTATTTATCCAAGCTAGCACGAACGTCCGGTAAAGCCCGGTCATAAAGTACGCTTAAATATGATATTTTAATTCTTGCAGATTTCGTATATAATATTATAGAGGTTAATGGTCTATCGACTTTTATATATTATAAAGTTGCGATTTCAATATATATATATATATATATATATATATATATATATATATATATATATATATATATATATATATGACTTGGGTGCATTAGCTTGAATCGAAACCGAAATAAAAACTCATGAATATATATATAAACTTTAGTTCTTTCAGCCATAATCGAAACCAAAACCAAAACCAAAACTTATGAAGAATTCTTGATAAAATTATTTATAAAAAAAAATAGATGACTTAAGTTCCATCAGTTATAATCGAAACCGAAACGAAAACATATGAATAATTCTTGATAAAATCATTTATGACAAAAAATAGAAGAACATACAATTAAATGACCCGGATGTAAGCGTGACACACAAAATAACACACACGCTATCGTATTAATATATAGATTATTATCGCATACCAAGTTTCTTTTTTGGGGGCAATTGCCTATAAATATTGCCAGAGTAGAAAGTAGATCTTGTGTTTGCTTTCGGTAACTTCGTATCTCAGTTTCCTTCTTTTGTCTTTTAGTCCCCATAATCCATGAGTGATGCTTCTGACAAATGGGGGAGTATTGCTGTTTCTGTGTTGGAGTCTATTCATATATCACTTACTGTTGACTAGTTTTTTTTTTACCTTGGAGTAGTATTTTTCTAGCCTCATACATCAAGTGGCTTCATGCCTTGCCTAGAGTGATTTCCATAAAAACAAATTAATGTGATAAGGTATATAGAATGTATGCAGTTATGACTAGATATATGAAATTTATGCAGTTATGATAGATGTATACGATTTACATTGTTATGTACAAATGTATAGGATTTATGCAGTTATGTATAAATATATTGAATATTAGTTGTACGTACATAACGTTGTCAGATAGAAAAACATATTGCCGAGCGGAGGGTTTAATCACATACTTTCTTTTTTTTTTCTTTTTTTTTTTACAAGGGTGTCACCACTTATCAAGGCCCAGAGGCCACTCGAGGATAAGGGTTAATAGGTATACATTAGTCATTGTGATTTTAGCATAGTAAACAGTGGGAATTTTGAAACTTGGATTACTTAGGGGGACGATTCAATTAGAACTTGTTCACATTGGACTTTTTTTCTTTTTTTTTTTTCATAGGTATCAACACATTATCAAGGCCAAGAGGCCACTCAAGGATAAGGGTTAAAGAGTGTACAGTAGAAATTGGACAATATAATAATCATTAGTAATGAAAATTTGTTAAATTTGATAACTTATATGGAACGGCTCATCAAGAACTTATTTACGTTAGACTTGAAGACAACCATATTGTAGTCAGCCGGAAAGCAGGAAAACGGAAGACAATTCCACAGGCGTGCAGTTCTAATAAAAAAGCTTTGTTCATGGAATCTACGTTTAGGTTTAGGCACAGATAAAGAGTGGGGGGAATTATTGATAGTGTTTACAGCTAGACGAGTGTTTCTTGTGAAAGTTTTGTGAGGGGGGACCATAGATTGAAGCTCAGTCGAACACTTTCCATGAAAATAACGATACATCAGAGACAAACTCGCAACATCTCTTCTGTGAGATAGAGGTTGCAAGGAAGAGAAAAGGACATCTCCTACGAGGCTACGAAGTCTATTTTGAACTCTATCAAGGCAGGACAAGTCCTTTCTAGCAGCTCCTGCCCAGATGTGGCAACAGTATTCCATCCCTGGACGTACCCGGCTCTTATATAGATAGAGAATTGCATCAGCAGTGAGATATCTACTGGATCGATAGAAAGATCCCACCATTTTTCCAGCGGCCTTGGCAACAGATTTGATGTACGTGTTTCATTTAAGATCAGGAGTAATGGTCAAGCCCAGAAACTTGTCAAAACTGGAGGCCTCCTTAAGACGAGAGCCATTCATTTCAATACTATTTAAAATACACCAAATATACTAAATTGTTACGATTTTTCTGAAAGTTGGCTATAGTTTGGATTTTTGGAAGCATAAAACAGTTATCTTCATCTATGCAAACAAAACATTATTGCTTAAAGGGAAAATAACCGATACCTTTTTTTAAAAAGTTGTGTATAAGTCGAATTCCTGAGAGACGATCTTAAGGTTATTTTTTTTTGGGGGGGGGGGTCGACGTACATCGGTAATGTTTTTGGAAATGTTAAAAAGCGACTCGGCGCTCGCTCATAACACAGGAAACGCCATTTTGTTTGTGCATTCAGTAAATACCGATAATCTTAGTAATTAATCGCACTTGTTCTGAACCCCACTGCAGTGGTTTGCCAGCATGTAAGCACATGTGCAGCTTTTCAGTGGGAGGTTCAATAATAATTGGAATAGCTCTTGCAATGTTCACTCTTTAGACGTGGCTATAGGCCTAAGTTTTATATGATGTATTCGGTGGTGAGGAGATACCAGCATTTTTAGTAGGTTAGGAAATATAGTGTACGATACGTCGTTCTTCCCTATAAGTTTTAACAATTTAATGACAACTATTTAATGAAACCATTCGTCCGTTGCATGTAAGTGCGCAGCGAGTTGTTTCTATATATGAAAATCAAATAGACCACACTTGCGTAAATGCATGTATTATCGTATACGGATGCTGAGAAACAAGTTATAAATATGTCTAAAAAAAAAAAAACACCACCACCACCTGTCTCCACTCGGAGACCTTCCCCATCATGAGTAATGGGGGTAGTTATTTATTTGCCGCCCACCTCAGCAAAATGTGGCACAAGGCCGGAAAGTGGGGATCCAGCAGGCTCCCTTAAAGGAGGGTCACTCCTGCAAGTGCAAAAATTGCCTGAGTAACCCCGTCGGCATTCCCCGGTAGGGGCGCCTCAGGCAGTAAGCAATGAACTTACTCCACCGGAAATCCCAGTGGCAAGGCCTGGGAGGGTGGAAGACCTAGGTATTACCCAGGCGGCGTACCTCAGTCCAACAGGTACTGGGCTGGTTCCCGGCCCCTCACCTGTTGGTCTGAGTGTCAAGTGACGAATCCTTGACGAGTACTTCTACCCTGTCTCCCTGCAGCCGAAGCCGCTAGGAGACCTTCTCCATCAGACGAGTGATGGGGGTATATATTTATTTGCTGCTCACATCAGCAAAATGTGGCACAAGGCCGGAAAGTGGGAACCCCGCAGGCTCCCCTAAAGGAGGGGCACTCCTGCAATTTTAAAAATTGCCTGAGTAACCCCGTCGGCATTCCCCGGTCGGGGCGCCTCAGGCAGCAAGCAATAAACTTGCCCCACCGGAAAGCCCGGTGGCAAGGCCTGGGAGAGTGGACCTCCTAGGTATTACCCAGGCGGTGTACCTCAGTCCAACAGATGCTGGGCCGGTTCCCGGCCCCTCACCTGTTGGGCTGAGTTTCAAGTGACGAATCCTTGACGAGTACTACTACCCTGTCTCCCTGCAACTGAAGCCGCTAGGAGACACATCCCATCATCTCAAGAGAGTAATGGGGTATGATCCTGCACAGTCGGGAGATTCTATTTATAAACGATACTGCTAGGAACTGACGAATCAAATTAATTCACGTTCTACTAGCAACCAATCAGAAACCAGAATTTCTCCATAAAAATTAAACCTTTTCTGTAAAAACTTTGCATATGTTGTCTTCGTGTCAACACGGGAAGAATCTTTTTCTTTGTGGATTACAACTCAAGAACTGTCTACTGAGAATCAGTCACCTCCAGGACTTGCATAGAACAACGAACCATCGGAAACTGTTCTTAAACTAAACATGGCTTACAACTCAAGACTAAGGACAGTAATTGATTTAAGCATCAGAACAGATACTACAATCTGATCCTGGCTTGTGTCAGATACTAGGAAAGTAAAAAAAGGAAAACATTGTTTGAAACACTCGATAATAATTTAAGATTTAACAGTTAAAAATACCAGATGAGTGTGAAATTGTTTTTAATAAATATTATTATTTATTAAAAATATAATTTGAAAAATTTTTTTTTTCTTTCAAATTTTCGAATAATAAGATATTCATCTTCAGGAAATTGGATAGTTTGTTTTCTTACTCTTTTAGGTGGTGGTAAGCCATAGCATGACTTGAGATGTTTGGAGTCAAGTCCAAATAATGTTTTTATGCCCGATTACAATTTTTTTTTCCCGTCTGTCGAACGCGTGTGTAATAAAAAGAGTACATTATAATCTGTTTGTGTAGCAGTTTATATCTGGTGTATATAAACCAAACTGTGAACAGGCAGACAGATATTCCGCACATTAAAATCGACTGTGTCTAACTTTGCCCTCGTAGGGAGGCAAGTAAATACGAACAGACAGCAATACGACTTTATTATAATATGGATACATATATATAGAATAACTGCAGTTGCAGATTGATATGTATGGTTTATGCGATTTTGGATAAATATAAAGAATATATTCAGTTATATATATATATATATATATATATATAAATATATATATATATATATATATATATACTAGCTGGCAGCCCGGCGTTGCCCGATCGTACAATACGTTTAAACATGATATTTTAATTAATACAGATTGCTTATGTATTATTAGAGAATCAATTCTCTATTGAATATTATATATTATGAGGAATAATTTGTCCGGTGGACTAATTCGTAAAAAAAACAAAAAAACAACAAAAATAAACACCCCCCCCCAAAAAAAACAAAAAACAAAAAATAACCAAACAAAAAATACAAAAAAATAATAATGATAATGTCGTTCATCAAATTCCGTTTGTTTTTATTTACAATATCACGTCAGTTGATATTTGGGCTTGATGATGAATGCCCTGGAAAAGTCACTTCTGATTAATGTTTTGTTTTAAAATATGCAAACGAAGAAAATGATTTGCGGCAATTTTAAATGGTACCTCTTCATTTATCGTAAATTGAACTCGTTGATAAGAAAAAATAAAATAAAATAGTGAGGAACACCCAGGATTGAACACGGGATCATTCAATCTGCAGACGAATGCTCTACAACTGAGCTATATCTCCATATGACAATAATTCTGTTTTTTTTTTTGGTTTTTTTAGAAAAATTGATTTGCTGAGATTCTATTATCTCCCTTGGTCGGTGTAATGTAAAGTATTCCTCTGTAAAAATTAAGAGAGAAAAGTTATTTTTTTAGATCAAACTTTTTAGATTTTCGATACTTATCGGATGAATTTCTTTACAAAACATATCTAAGAACACTGCCAGATATTTAAATTAGTTTTGTGTGAAATTTGCAAACGATAGGCTCAGCCGTTTCGGAACCTATAAGGATGGAACACACACATACACACAAAGTGACTTTTATATAATAGTAGAGATAGATATGTTTATGAGATTGTTTCTTTGCAAAAGATACTTTGATCTTTGAAAAAATATTTTAAACTGGAAAATAAGAACGAAAAATATGGTAAATAGCCAAATAAATGATAAAATTGTTTTTGTTAACATTTTCTTAATTTTCTCTTGTTTCTAAAAACATGTTAACCACTTTTTTTTTTTCCTCATATATAACGAGCGGAACCCAATCTCAGCACATGCTAAAACTCGTACATACAACTTGGCAATAACTCACACAATGGATGGCAATAAACAAAAGTATGGAAGCCTACACGGAGCAATAAAATCCGATTTATAGCCAGAATAAAAACCTACCACAGAATCAGTAAAATATTTTTAACAAAAGAGATGAAAAAAATATTAAAAAGAAAAAAAGAAAGACATATAAAAAAAGAAAGAAAGGTTTTTAAAAAGAAGAAAGAAATATCTATATAAATAAAGTTCAACGTCTGTGTGTGTGTCTGTCTGTACACAAATAGGCTCTGATATGGTTTACTATTATATTAAACTGACCCCATACAATAATAGAAGAGATATCAAGGAGCAAAAAGGGATATGATACCCCCCCTCCCGCCCCAACCAGCATAGAGAATCCCCGTGCACACTCACACCATTTCAAGTAGAGCTACTAAATTTGGCAGGATAATCCACCATGGGAAAGGGAAGGGTTTGACGGGTTACAATGCTCACCCCCTCCAACAGGGACGTGGCCAAATAGGTGGTCACTTATAACTGGAAACCCTGTGCATGCTTACATTTGATTTATATTCATAGAATTACCAAATATGGTACGATAACCCACCAGGTTTTGATGGGTTACATAGCTCACCCTCATTAACTGGGTGGGGGCCCCAGGGGTGTCACTTATAAATGGGAACCATATGTACACTTACACAGTTTGATGTAGAACTACCGAACTTGCCATTATAGCCACACCATGGGAAGGGGGACGTTTTTACTGGTTAAGTCGCTCCCTCACACCAACGGAGGTGAAGCCCCATGGAGATCACTTATAATGGGAAACCCTAATTAGTGTTCATACGTTTTTTTCAATAAAGATTCCTACTACTGCCTCCTCAGGTTCGTTCGAGAGTGTTGCTTTGGTTTTGATGCCTCGAAATCCCTTTTCATAAGCTTTCATACTTTCATAAATCAGAGTCCATTTTTTGAAGGCTCCTTTTTTTTTTTTTTTAACCCAGTCAAAGACTGGTACTTCTGCTACTATATATATATAATAATAATTAAAAAAAAAAAAAGAAATCAGTCTGGTTTATTATTGTTAAAATAAAACTATTTCATGTGAAGTTTTTTATTTCGTAAACTTCAAAGAACATGCAATGTACATCAAACGCATTTTATATTCTGTTATTATACGAATGCTATGATATAAAAAAAAAACGATGGAGGGAAACAGCTTCTTTCAACAATTATACAATTTGGATGCCAAGAAAACACTTGATGCAGGATTTTATTATTGGAACTGTTTAGTCATGTTCACTCCAAACAAAGCATTGGACATAAAGGGCTCCTATTTGAGACCATGTTTAGAACGAGATGAGCAAGATGTTGGTTTACATTACATTTAAACTTGTGCATATCATTACAGCCAGGGAGCCGGTAACTGGGAGGGGATTCCAAAGTTTAGCAGTCCGAGGAACGAAGCTACTAGAGTAGAAAACCTTTTGATATTTAGAAACCTCTACAGAGAAGGGATAGATGTTCGTCCATTAGAACAACGAGGACCATCTAAACATCCTGGAAACATGATGGATGACACATGCTGAGTTGTGAAACAAGGGTTGTGCGATCCCTAACCACTCCTCTCTGGAGTCAGCACTACTTGATTCCAGTGGCAAAGAGAAATCCAGGACGATTGAGATAAGCAGAGTACACATACAGTGCCTGGTATTCCTTAGAACTGACCAGGCTCAACGTTGCTTAACTTTGATGGTTTAATGAGGCCCGATGTGTCAACTTGATTATGCTGGATATACATGAATCATTTTTGATTATAAACTGCAAACAAATGGTAGACACACAAGAGGATGACCTCCAATCTGTAGTGGAATGGGGACAAAAATGGATCGTCACGTTCAATGCCGCCAAGACTAAACTAGTTTCATTCAATAATTACAAGAAACCTCTACCACCTATAGCAATGGCCAACGACTCTTTATCTGAGAGTACATCTTTCAAACTACTTGGCCTAACGTTCACAGGAAACATGAGTTGGAACAATTATATTGAAGGCATTGCCAGGGCTGCTGCAAGGAAGGTGGGCTCTCTCTACCATGCTAGAAAACTACTACCACCCGAAAGTATCCTGTACCTCTATAAGGCCACCATTCGCCCATGTTTGGAGTATTGCTGTCATATTTGGGCTGGTGCATCTGCTACTAGTCTCTCACTCCTTGACAAGGTTCAAAAGAGAGTCGCAAATCTGATAGGCCTTGAACTGGCATCTAAGCTTCAGCCTCTGTCCCATCGACGAAACGTTTCATCCCTCTGCCTGTTCTACAAGTATTTTAATGGTGAATGCTCTAACGAACTGCAAGCACTTGTGCCCCCATGACGTGAACACCATTGACAAACCCGACAGGCTGCTAAATCTCACCCCCACACTGTACAGATCCCTAGATGTAAAAGATCTTTCTACTCCAGTAGTTTCTTCCCCAAAACAGCTAGACTTTGGAATTCCATTCCAGGTCCCTGCTTCCCCAACTGTACTGACATGCAGAAGTTCAAGTGCAACATGAACCGACATCTTGCTTCCCAAATCCCTACATAGTACCCCAGTAGTTGTTTCCCCTGATAGTAGCCCCCTACACCAAAGTGGCAATGTGCCTTGTTTGGGGTGAAAATGTAATAAAAAATAAAACTAAAAAAACTAAAAAATAAAAGTTTATCCGATAACAGCAAGTGTAAACTTTTTTTTTTTACATGGTAGTCTCCATTTATCAAGGCCCGGAAGCCACTCGGGGATAAGGGTTATTGCATGTACAATAATCAATAGGATAGTATCGTAGTGATCATTAGTATTGGAGATTTGATAGTGTCTTACTTAAGGGGGCGGTTTGTCAGGAATTTGTTTATGTTAGACTTGAAGACATCCAAGTTGTAGTCAGGTGGGAAACAGGCAAACGGAAGAGAGTTCCACAGTCGTACACTTCTAAGAAAGAAGCTCTGCTCATGGAATCTACGTTTGGATTTAGGCACAGATAAATATAAATGTTAATATTTATATAGTAATTCCAACCAAATAAAATGCAGAGTAGAGTTTGTCATAAGGAAAACAAATCAAGATTGTAAATTAAAATTTACAAGTAAATTTATGGTTTAAGAGAATACTGCAAAAACAATTTTCAAGAAATTCTTATTCTACGGTGTTTCAAAGAATGCTATTCTTCTCTTCAGAGGAGAGAAAGTTAATAAATTATTAGTATAGCCGAGCTAAGAATTTGCTGGTTACTGCATTAATACCATCACTAGCAAATTCTTAGCTCGTCTATAATAATGACACCGCAGTTTATGATGGGTGGTCATAAAATGCAAAAACTGTTCAGTGAAAATAGGGAAAATTGGGGGAAAACAAACCGGATATAGAAGGTCCAGAATGCACGAAGACTCACTCGATGGTAAATCCAAGAAGTAAAGAAAGTTTTTTTTTCTTTTTAAACAAATAGTCAGGATTTCAATGTCAGCCGAAATGCGTAAGTAAATTGTGGAGTGAAAAACAATCTAATTGAAAAGAAATTGCAGAGCGAAATACAATCCGATTGGAAAAGAAATTCAATGTAGCTTAAAGGAATATAAAAATCTGCTTGCAGTTGCCAGGAAAGTCCAAAAAATCGCAAGGTTAAATATTTAAATTCAGTCACTTAAATCTAACCAACTCATTTGCTTCCATCATTAGTAAGGCGTCTAATGGCTAAACATACGTTATATTTGGAAATGAGGTTGAATCAAGTTGAATGTGCAGATGTGTACGCGTTGATCCAGACAGCAGAAGTCATCTAGATAGAAGGAAAGGAGACAGATGAATTACAAGGTCATTCAATGCTGACATTAATACGAACAAAAAAAAAACAAAACAAAAAAAAAAAACTAAAATTAATGTTTTAACCGACATGAACATTATTTTGCACTTTTTGACAAACGATTATAAATTGTCGTTTCATTTAATGCCATAACCAGTCAATTTTAGCTCGGCTATAATAATAATTTGCTAATTTCTTTCTTTCCTCTGAAGAGAAGAATAACATTCTTTGAAACTCCGCAGAATAAAATCTTCTTGAAATTTTGTTTTGAATATTCTATCAAACAATAAATTTCCTTGTAAATTTAATTTACAGTCTTGAATTTTTTTTCCTTATATATATATATATATATATATATATATATATATATATATATATATATATATATATATTTTCACAGCCAAACAACATCGCAGCCTACAAGAGTCATGACAGCCAACAAACCGGAAGTTCAAGAATCGAGTTTCGCCCTCGTTTTGGCTCATCAGTTAAACATATCCGAACCCGGGTTCGAAACCTGAGCCTCTTGCATGCGAGACAAGCACTCTGCTAACTGAGCAAACGCTCTGCACACAAGAAATTCTAACATAGATCAAGCAAACCGCGCCGAAATCTGACTGTGGAATATATATATATATATATATATATATATATATATATATATATATATGTGCGTGTGTATATACTAGCATTGCCCGAGTATTTAGAGATGTATGTTGAGCAAAAAAAAAAAAAAAGTGATCAATTTTTTTAACTTTGACCCGTATGATGCCCCCTTAAAACTTATTGTTTTGGGTTCAAATCAAGTTATTAAGTTAGATCCATGTCCAATGAATTTATATCTAAAATCTCAAGCGTTTAGACCTAAAATTATCGATTTTCCCAAATCTCAGTACCCTGTATATCAAATTTTGATTCTGTAGGCTTAAAATTGACAGAGTTATTGCGTAGGGAAATGTACACACACAGATACACAAATAGACAGACAGACAGACACTTTCACTTATATATATATATATATATATATATATATATATATATATATATATATATATATATATATAGAGAGAGAGAGAGAGAGAGAGAGAGAGAGAAAGAGAGAGAGAGAGAGAGAATGAGGAGTGGGTTAGAAAATGAATACTTAGTAGTTTGAAGTAGCATTTTCATCACTTAGTAAGGTGTAATTTTTTTAAATGATGCCAAGCAATTCTGTGAGTAATTCTGTCACTCAACTGGTCTGTCATGCTTAAGTTATAAATGGAATATCCATCGCTAAACACACAAACTAAATGGATGAATCTGAAGAATGGATCTCTTCTTATTTCGATTTTCTCTTTTATCGTTTCCTTTTTCGATGCTTGTGTTTAATTAGGCCCTATTCATACATGAAAAGAGATATCCGGTGTCTTTGCTTTTGTTCACATGAAATTGATTTCCCCATTAATTTCACAACGCGAGTTGATCACAGCGGTTGCATCTTTATCTGTCAGAACAAATGACAATGATCACACGGAAGTCAGTAATTATGAATCTATTGATTATTTGGATTATTTGGATTATTCGGACTACACTTCTCATCTTGTGTTATTTTCACAAGATTTCGGTCGATGTAACCTTCGACACTCTTCAGGTGTATCTTGTTGAACTCAGAGGGCGGGGGGTCTTTCTGTCGAACTCCGGAATCTGCACGGAATATCGAACGAAATCTTTTATTTAACCCACGTAAATAGCATGACAAGTGCTCGTCTGAGCTCCAATCTATGGTCTCCCCTTGCCAAACTTTCACGCAAAACCTATAGTTAAGCTGAACCCACTATCCATAATCCCCCCCCTCGATCCTTTATCCGAACCGTAACCTAAACGTAGATTCCATGAACAAAGCTTCTTTCTTGGAACTGCACGCCTATGGAACTCTCTTCCGTTTCCCTGCTTTCCGGCTGACTACAATAACGTCGTCATCAAGTCCAACGTAAACAAATTCTTAATGAGCCGCTCCCTTGAGTAACCTAATTTACCAGGTTTCCAACACCAACGATTACTATGAGATTGTCCAATTGGTTACCGTACACTCAGTAACCTTTATCCTCGAGTGGCCTCTAGGCCTTGATAAGTGGTAACTCCTTTGTAAAAAAAAAAAAAGGCTTTCGTTTAGTCAGCCATGATTGGGTAAAAGAAATCCGCTATTGCATTTTTTGAGTCTCTGCGGCATAGATGGTTTGAACCTTCAACGTCCAGAAGAGTGTAACTTTACATACATTTTGTTTTCTTATTAAGTCAGTCCCGGAAATAACCGAAGCAGTTAATGATTTGAAAGCCGCGAAAAATGTAAAATGACAGCCGATACTAAACGTGTAAAAGTTTAGGCTAAAAAAAATTAAGTTTAGATTAAGATACAAAAAAAAATTTAATTCAGATTAAGGTTAAACAATTAAATTTAGTTTAAGGTAAAAAAAAATAAATTTAGGTTAAGGTCAAAAAATTAAATTTAAGTTAAGGTTAAAAAAAGTTTTAAGTTTTCAAAATTAAATTTAGGTTAAGGTGAAAATAAATTAAGTTAAGGTTAAGGTTAAAAAATGTAAGTTTTGGTTCAAAAATTAAATGTAGGTTTAGGTGGAAAAATTAAGTTTAAGTTAAGTTTAAAATCTTTAGTTTAGGTTCAGGTTGAAAAAAAATTAAATTTAGGTTCAGGTTGAAAAAAATTACATTTAGGCTAAAGTTGAAAAACATTAATTTTAGGTTAAGGTTGAAAAAATTAATTTTAGGTAAATTTCCTGTCTTTTTCTCTCTTACTTTCCCTCTCTGTACTACTCTAACCAAGTATGCCGACCTATTCCACAAATCCCCAAACCTCAACATGAAATATCTCCAGAATAAAAACTCGATTAAACCTAGAACCCCATCTTCCAACGTAGACCCCTACTACCACGTCTCCTTCTCCAACATCAGGGGTCTACGTTCCAACCTTCCAGAGGTTGAAACCCAATTACAGGAAACGAAACCGGACATATTCTTTCTAAGTGAAACTGGAATAGGGCCGACCACTTCCCTAGATGAGTTCATAATTAACGGATACTCAAATTTAACAGCTAAATCTGACCCCCAAGATCGCCGTGGGCATGGAATATGTGCCTACATTAAGGATGGCTTTCCGTGTGGCAGGGATATCTCTAGAGAAGATCCTAATTTACCCTATATGTGCTTCAGGGTTGCACTTGCTAACACCACTGCATTTATATTTGCCCTCTATAGGCCCCACAACAGCGGAGTTACTATCTTTAAGAGCATATCTGAGAAAATAGACCACATACTGTCTTCACATCCCTCGGCTAACATCCACATATGTGGTGACTTCAACGTCCATAACGTGGAATGGCTGACCCATTCAAATAAGACAGACGATGAGGGGAGGTTTTGTCATGATTTTGCCATTGCTTATGATCTCACTCAGATTGTTCGCGAACCCACCCGTGTGCCCGATACACCCGGTCAATATGCAAGCCTCTTAGACCTTTTTCTCTCAACTTCCCCTGAGCTATGTTCATATTCTGTTCATTCTCCTCTAGGATCCTCCGACCACTCCGTCGTATCAGTTAAGATAAAAACGAAATGTAAGAAGCCCCCAGACGTACCCCTCCACCATACTGTATACTGATACTCTATGGCCGACTGGGATAGCTTCCGTACATTCATATCTGATTTACCTCTGCACGCCATGTTTAAAAAGGATGTGTCCTCTATAGTATCAGATCTGACCGAATGGTTAATTGCAGGCATAGACCAATTCATACCATCTAAAAAATTCCAACAAAAACCTAACAGCCAGCCATGGTTCTCCCCAGAATGTGCTGCTGCTATCGCGCACAGAAATCACTTTTTCCATAGCTACCAACGTAATAGATGCACTGAGACTAAAGCTGCTTTTAGGTCTGCCAGCAACCACTGTAAAAGAGTAATAAAAAATGCAAGAGAGCTATATGCCCAGTCTGTTAAATCCAAGGTAGCTGATCAGCGGCTTGGATCCCACCAGTTTTGGCAAATAACAAATAGGATCCTGAACAGAAGTGTGCGTTCTATCCCAACCATTATCAATGGACCAGAGGTCATCTCGTCAGCGTCAGACAAGGCCAAACTATTTGCAAAGAACTTTGCAGCTAATTCTACCCTATGCGACGAAGGCCATCAACTCCCCATATCTCCTCCTATAACACAGAACAAGCTAGGTAACATACAAATATCCGTGCATGAGGTCGCCAAGCTAATAAAGAACCTAGATTCCAGTAAAGCAACTGGCCCTGATGGCATCCCAATTATAGTGTTAAAAAAGCTTCAACCAGAACTTGCTCCCATACTTACGAAACTATTTAAGCGCTGCCTTAAGGAGAAGTGCTTTCCGACTCCCTGGAAGACCTCATCAGTTTGCCCTGTATTTAAGAATTCAGGTGATAAGTCATCTCCCTCTCAATACAGACCAATAAGTCTCCTGTGTGTTATGAGTAAGTTGCTGGAATCCATATTAAATAGAGAAATAGTCAACCACCTCAGCAGGAATAACCTTCTTAGTGACACTCAATATGGTTTCCGCTCTGCAAGATCTACCGCAGATGTGCTGACGGTTATATCCCACAGGATTAGTGAATCTCTTGACAAAGGCTTCCTTTCTAGGGCAATTGCTCTTGACATATCAAAGGCCTTCGACAAGGTATGGCATAAGGGTCTACTTCACAAGATTTCCAGCTACGGTATAACTGGAAATGTTTTCTCAATCATTAAATCATTTCTCTCTGATAGGCTCCTAAGAGTAGTGGTAGATGGACAAAAATCGGAGGCCTGCAATATAAATGCTGGAGTCCCTCAGGGGTCAATCCTGGGCCCAACTCTCTTCCTGATATACATCAATGACCTCCCTAAACACATACTTAAATCATTCGTTGACATCTATGCTGATGACACGACCATCTACGGTAACACATCAAAGGCTGTAAATGACAAAGTTCTCTCTGATTCTCTCTCCTCTGATCTCGAGCGCGTGGTTCAGTGGGGGAAGATGTGGCTGGTAACCTTTAATGCATCCAAAACCAAACTGCTATCCTTACATCATCAACGCTCTGATCCCCATCTGGCATCAATTGTGATGGATGGCTCTCGTCTGGGTGAGGCCCCGTGTTTTGACAAGCTTCTGGGTTTGACCTTTACTCCTGATCTGAAATGGAACACGTACATCAAGTCTGTTGCCAAGGTCGCTGGAAAGATGGTGGGATCCTTCTACCGCTCCAGAAGATATCTCACTACGGATGCAATTCTCTATCTATATAAAAGCCAAGTACGTCCAAGGATGGAATACTGTTGCCATATCTGGGCAGGAGCTGCTAAAAACAGCCTATCCTGCCTTGACAGAGTACAAAATAGGCTTCGTGGCTTAGTGGGGGATGCCCTTTTCTCTACCCTGCAACCTCTCTCCCACAGAAGAGACGTTGAGAGCCTGTCCTTATTTCATCGTTATTTCCATGGCAGATGCTCGTCTGAACTCCAATCTCTGGTTCCCCCTCGCCAATCTTTCACGAAAAACACCCGTCTAGCTGAATCCACTGTGAAAAATTTCCCCCACTCTATATCTGTGCCTAAATCAAAACGCAGATTCCATGAACAAAGCTTCTCTCTTAGAACTGCACGCCTGTGGAACTCTGTTCCAGCTGCCTGCTTCCCACCGGACTACAACTTGGATGTCTTCAAGTCCAATGTTAACAAATTCCTAATGAACCGCCCCCTTAAGTAAACATTTCAGCAAATCTCACTAACGTAATGTACTTGCAATAACCCTTATCCCTGAGTGGCTTCCGGGCCTTCATAAGTGGTGATCACTGTGTAAAAAAAAAAAAGAAAAAAAAAAAGAGGTGCTAAAAATTAAATTAATGCTAAGGTTGAAAAAAAAATTAAATTTAGGTTAAGGTTAAAAATAAATTAAATTTAGATTAACGTGTTAAAAATTAAATTTAAGCTAAGGTTAAAAAAAAAATAAGTTGAAATTAGCTTCCTAAAAGTGATAAACAAAAGACAGCTGGCCTAATGGTTATCGTACTTGACTCACTTTCTTTAGGTTTTGGTTTCGACCTCAGCTTGAGTATTTTATTTGGTTACAAAAATTGAATTGTTAAAAAAAAACATAATACTCGCATGCACATGTCTCAGTTTCTGTATTTATTAAAATAGTTTTTTTTCGTTTTTTTTTTTACTTCATTTTTGTTTTAAGGAATTTAATGTTACGTTTTATACTTACGGTACTTCTGTTTGTAATAAATAAGAAATCTGGATTAATTAAAATATAATATTCATGTGTATTTTATGACCGGGCAACGTCGAGTGGCCTGCTAGTCAAACTATAAACTACCAATCCTTTCTTGCTTTTAAGTTTAACAATTAATAGCAAAACTGAGTGCTTGCCCCCCACCCTTTATATTAAAAAGAAAAAATAACGAAAAATCATTATGATGTATCTGTGACGAAAAGAAAAAAAAATCGTATACCAAAAATCACGTAAATTGATCAAGTAGTTTTATTTTTATGCAGAAAATCATTATAACGTAATTTTTAGTTCTGTGAATGCCCTTATGCTGCGTATGACTTTCTAAAATCTCACAAGATAGAATTATTTGAACTTCTTTCACTCTGTAGCAGAAACAAATAGAACTCTTTTCTTGTGCGTCAGTGCCTTCCCTGACTGTGCGATATGGCACATACTGACCAATCAGAGCCATAGCGCAGGGATCTTCTTTACCCCCTTAAGGAACTATAACTGCTTTCGTCCCGGACGAGAAAAACTCTACCCTTTTCCAGCGAGACGTCAAAGAGAGCGGACCTGTTTCCTCACACTCTCTTTCTCTCTGCCTACACCGGTATCTACAATTCCCACTTGGGATTAACTACCGGGCAAAGGCAGACGAGTTCTATCCTAGCTATATCTAAATGGCATCATGCCCTTGCTTCAATAAACCTTTTCCTTGCAAGTTTTACGAAGTCGTTTGTTCGTTTATTCAGTAGCTTGTGTTGAAATATTTATTTTATTAGGGAGTGCCCGAAAAGCATTAACTCAACTCTCTAAAACTCTTTCTCTTATTCATTCGGTCTGTTTTCAAAATGGCGTCGCGATATCGTCACTGTTCGTTTAGTCGCAAAATTTCGTATTCTTATTTTAAAAATAAACCTTCCTGATCAATTTACGTGATTTTTGGTCTACGATTTTTTTTTCTATCACGGGTATGTACATATTATCATATACGTATATCATACAGATTTTTCTTTAGTTTTGTTTCTGTTACGGGGAGAAAGCACCTTAAAACGGAATCATTTTTCTTTTTAAAACTTTTTTGATGATAAATAAATTACAACGGTTTACAAATAGATGTAAATAGAGATTAAAAAAAATTCTATTTATAAAAAAAAAAAAAAAAAAGAATGAAACATCTTTTGGTTTCACTTTTCGATGTTGTATGCTATAATTTCGAATCGATAAAACACTTCAATAAAAATCAAATACATTTCTACTTTTTTAACATCGCACTTAAATTTATTTATATTTATTGGTTTTAAGTCATGATTTAACTCTTTCAGCAACTGCATTTACAGCAAAATATTTTCTTTTTTTTGTTGTTTAACGAAAACGTCTTAAGTGCAATGAACAAACAACAATAAACACGAAAAACGTCGTTAATTTTAGAATTTTAATCTTAACTATTAGCAACGAGAAAGACCACTAACAAAAGCCGTCATCCGAATTAAAGGGAGGTAACCACGTGCAAATACTGAACATGAAAAAGGGTTTTAATAAAAGCCTAAACGGATGAATAATGAAACCTTACGGAAAGTAAAATGCTTGGTTAAGACCTTGGCTCAAGGAAAGAAGAAGGGTGAGTAAGCCGAACATAAAAAAAAAAAAAAAAATAAATAAATAAAATAAATAAATAAATAAAAAATAAATAAATAAAATTAACGATAACTTATGCTCGATCGTCTCGCAAGTCAATTTCTAATCCATCACAGATCGCCGGAAAACCACAAGCATCACGCACACGCGCGTGTACACACATATTTAAACTTAGGAATTGATATCGTAAAAACTGCTACCTCATCTTGAGTGTTATTTTGTCAAACTCGGGAAATTTAATGTTAAACTAGGGAATCTGTCCGAACTTTTCTACAAGGAACCGTGGCGTAGTGGATAAAGTATTTGGTTAAATCCAATTGTAAGTTACACTCTTCTGGAGGTTAATGGTTCAATCTTCAAAGTACAATTGTGAAGTACTTAGGACTTTTACCCAGTCATGGCTGAACAGAATACGAGCATGAGAGTCTGTGTTAAGTGTGCATTGCATGATTGGGGAAAATCCTGGGACAGCAATGCGACATTTTGACAAAGATCTTCAAGTGTCTGTCTAAAAGTAACAAACAAGAATACAGAATCATACAAAGATGACAACCCTGTCACCCCCACCCCAAAAGGTCCTTCAAAAGAGAGTCGCCAACCTGATAGGTCCTGAACTGTCATCTAAGCTTCAACCTCTGTCGCATCGACGTAATGTTGTATCCCTCTGCCTATTCCTTTTTTTATCAACCAATCAGATATGCAAAGAAAAAGAAAGAGTAAGCCGAATGGACAAATTCAGAAGAGGGGTAGCTTTTTATGCTCGTTCGTTGCTAATCTACCACAGGCTTATGTGAGATTTGAATTATTGTAAAAACTACTACCTTAGTAATATATATACTCTGCCTATTACTTTTTATCAACCAATCAGATGTTTTTATTTGCATAAGAACAAACTCCCTAAACACCATAAGCATGTAATAGTATGCAGATTTTTTGATGAAATATTTTTACAAAATGTTGACGAAATTCTTTGTATTTTCAAACAAGGTTGATTTAAAAAAATTGACAACTTGTGCCTAACTTGAGCATTTTATTCAATGTTTCCATTCTCTTTTGTCGAGACGAGTTATTTCCATTAGGGAGAAGGGAGGGTTAATAGGTGAACGGTACTCATTGGGACAATATCGTAGTAATCGTTAGTAGGAGAAATTTGGTAACTTGGATGACTTAAGAGGACGAGAACTTATTTATGTTGGACTTGAAGATAACCATATTGTAGTCAGCTGGAAAGCAGGCAAACGGAACAGTGTTCCACAGGCGGCAAGTTCTAAGAAAGAAGCTTTGTTCATGGAATCTACGTTTAAGTTTAGGCAGAGATAAAAAAAGTGAGGGAAATCATTGATAGTGGTTTCAGCTAGACGAGTGTTTTTTCGTGAAAGTTTAGCAAGGAGGGCATAGATTGGAGCTTAGACGAGCACTTGCCATGAAAATAATGATGGAGCAGAGATAGGCCGGCAACATCTCTTCTGGGGGTAAGAGATTGCAGGGAAGAGAAAAGGGCACCCCCTACTAAGCTACGGACACTGTAAAGACAGGATAGGTAACTTCGAGGAATTTCTGCTTATATGTATAGCTAGAGAATGGTATCGGCAGCGAGATATCTACTGGAGTGATAGAATGATCCAACCATTTTTCCAGCGACCTTGGCAACAGATTTGATGTACGTTTTCTATTTCAGATAAGGGTAAAGGTCAGACCCATAAGCTTGTCAAAACATGGTGCCCTTCCCCAAGAGGAGAGATCCATTCATTTCAATTGATACCAGACGGAAATAATGTTATGGAAAATAAATGCCTGCAAGAGAATTTTACCAAAAACCAAAGTGATGATCAGTGGTTGTAGTGTTGGAAAGCCCCCCCCCCTTTTCACCGCTCTTCCTCTAAATAAATAAATAAATAAAAGGGAAAGTTCCCCTCTGCTCAGTTTGTAGAAAAGAAGTCAGGTGCATTTCATTTTTTGCGGTACTCGTATTATATATTGACACTTGTAACCATTGGATACACAAGAAGTGCAGTGGAATTGCCGGTAACTTGAGAAATGATAACTAGTTTGTGTGCAAGAAGTGTTAAGACAGTAGGGATGAATGAGAAGTCAGATGTGGATCATTTGAAGTTAAAAAGCAGGAATTTTTTGAATAGTTGATTTGTATGATGTTTCATGATCCCCATGCTTCCGTTCAGTCTCGAAAGACAAAGGATACCCCCTGTAGGTGCAGTAGCGTGTGTAATTGTGAGGCAAGGGTTGCGCAATCCTCAACCACATCTCTCTTGAATCGGCACTGTTTGAGCCCAGTGGCAAAGAGAAAACCAGGACGACTGGAAGCAATGCCGAGATAAATGGAGAGCAAATAGAGCACCTGAAAGTCCCATATGGTCACCCATTTAGTATTGACCAGGTACAACGTTGCTTAACCGGTGATCCAGTGGGAACCGGTGTGTCAACGTGATTATGCCGTATCATGATAGTGAGTTTACAAAAACACTAAAAATCACTTTGAACATTAATGCATGGAAATCAGTTGAACGTTTTTTTCGCACAAAACTTTTTTGTTAATTTTTTTTAGATGAGGATTGATAAGTCGTGTTATTTGGACTATTCAGACTACTGTTCTCATCTTGAGTGTTATTTTGTCAAACTCGGGAAATTTCATGTACAAATTAGGGAATCTGTCCGAAATTGTCTGCAAGGAACCGTGGCGTAGTGGATAAAATACTTGGTAAAATCCAATTGTAAGTTACACTCTTCTGGAGGTTGATGGTTCAATCTTCAAACTACAATTGTGAAGTACTTAGGATTTCTACGCAGTCATGGCTGAACAGAATGAGAGCATGTGGATTAAATAAAGGGGCCGTGCGAAGGTTGCATTGCACGATTGAAGAAAATCCTGGGGCAACAATGCGACATTTTGACAAAGATCGTCAAGTGTCTGAAGGAACAATAAAGAATGCTGTTCATGAAGACCTTGAATACAAATCATACGTTCTTAGGCGAAGGTCAGTTCATGTCAACAAAAACTCAAGAGAACCGTTTAATGCGTGCAAAACAATTGAATCATCCAAAAGAACAGGAAAGTTTTTGGTTTTTCTCCAATAAAAAAAAAAAAAATCGACCTGGATCAAAAATCAATAAAAAAATGATAGGTAGCTATACGCGAACTCCATTGATGTTCCAACTGTTATGCCCACAAATTCTTCCAACAAGTCTATGTTTTCTAACAAGATTTGGCACTATCCAATAAAGCTCCAAGAACCCAGGATTGGATGGCCGAGAATTTCCATGACAATGTCACACCAAACTTATGGCCTCCTAACTTACCAGACCTTAATCCTTTGGATTATTACGTGTGCGGCATCGTTGAAAAGAAAGTTAATAAGTATCCTCATGATATCAAATCCCCTTTGGTGGAATCAATAGTCCGTGTGGAGGACATAAATAAGGACGATCTGGTCAAAGCTTCGAGTCGATGATATATTGCCGTAGAAGATATATACACGATAAAACGTAGATTAATAAATTTATTTCTTTTGTTACAAGAAATTGTAAAGTTCAATGATTTAACAATTTTATGTTTTGTTAAAAGTCTTTTAGATGTCTTCAGATTACTTACACACTCTCTCTTTCGCTCTTTCTCTCTCTCATATATATATATATATATATATATATATATATATATATATATATATATATATATATATATAGAATAAATGACAAAAATTTATATTCCAAAATTCATGGTGTTGACCATCTTATAATTTATTCCTTTAAATCAGTCGATTTATACAATTCTTGACAGTATCTGTTTCGTAGCGCAAAATCAAATATATATATATATATATATATATATATATATATATATATATATATATATATATATAAAGTAATGTGATTTATAATTTAAAAATTAAAAAAATTTTTTTAAATTTAAAAATCAAATTTTAATTAAATTAAAAATCAGTTTCATAAGAAGGAACAACAACAAAGTCAAAGTTGACTTTGTTGTTGTTCCTTCTTATGAAACTGATTTTTAATTTAATTAAAATTTGATTTTTAAATTTAAAAAAATTTTTTTGTAATTTTTAAATTATAAATCACATTACTTAATACTGAATTAGCTCTAGGACATTTAACTATCGAGCTTATTATATATCTAAATTACAACGAGCATTTCCTGTATTTTAATTAAACTAGTAATTTCACTATTACATTAAAATACACTTAGCTCTTTAGACTATTATTCTAATCTCCTTTAAATTTATATATATATATATATATATATATATATATATATATATATATATATATTTGATTTTGCGCTACGAAACAGATCAAATATACAATCAAATATATATATATATATATTTGATTTTGTATATATATATATATATATATAATTTGATTTTATATATATATATATAATTTGATTTTGATGCTCTTTGTGTAAACAAATCGAGCTTAGGTATTTCGGACGATGTCAAAACATTGTTAAACTCATGACTCACACAGCAGCCACCGATAGCGTTAGGAGCCTGGACTGTTGTACAGACGGTCGGGTTTCAATCCTGGCTTGAGGTAGTTGCATGTCTAGCCGCACTGATTGTGAAACAGCGAAACAGTACTGTATGTGGATGACTACATATATACTAGACTAGAAGATTAAACGTAACCTTAAATTCCTTTTAAAAAATGTAGTAAAAAAACGGATACAAACTGAGACATGTGCATGTGAATATTATGTTTTTTTCTAAACAGTTATTTTCTTGTAAGTAAAAAAAATATAATCGAGATGAGATCGAAATCAAAACCTAAAGACAATTACTCACGTACGATAACCATTAGGCCAGCTTCACACGGTTTTAAAAAGTGTTTTCCAACCTTCTTATTCTTAACATAATGTGAACGATTCATGCATGCGCATTCGTGAAATAGTTGACAAACAGATAAAAATACGCTGACACTCCCTTCCAAATATCAATTTTTCAGTTTTGACTCCTTAACAGCCTCTTTTCCAGATGAAAACAGATTACAAACTTTTTCACGTGGCTGAATACCCTATATTCGCTGAATACATAGGTTGAGAAGTGTTCTCTCTCACACATATATATATATATATATATGTGTGTGTGTGTGTGTGTGTATGTGTGTGTGTGTGTGTATAGAAAACAAACATTAAAGAAGAAGAAGAAGAAGAAGAAGAAGAAGAAGAAGAAGAAGAAGAAGAAGAAAAACGCAAGGTTTGTTGGACATATATTTAGATCGAATTCATATTTACTCGGAGACGAATTGAACAAAACAAAATGTTATCGTTGCAAAAAAATGAATATATCTTTTTTTTTTTCAAAATGTGATACTGGTTCATAAAGTACCTAGAGTAAAGCTGTTTTAAATGGAATTGTTTTTTTTTTTTTTTTTTTTTTTTGCAATCTGTTTTCTCTCTTGAAAACACAAACATTTTAAGCGAAATGGACAAAACAAACGAAAAACTCATTAATTCAAGATCCGTTCTCTAACTTTCGCTTCAAATATCGAGCAGTGTGTGTTAATGGCGTCAGAGCTAAATGGAAGTCACCAGCAAATGTTCAAGATGAAAAAAAAAAGTTTTTTCAACAAAAACAAACGAAGTAGAAACGGCTAACAGAACATTTCACACATAAAATAGTTGGATTTAAAACACGGATTTATAAAGGATAATGTTTTATGGAAATCGCTCCAGTTAAGGCATGAAACCACTTGATGTAATGAGCTAGGAAAAATTGTAATCATATTGAATCAAACCCATGCTATGGTCAGAAAATTGAACATACACATATTGTATGTGTTGACGTTTGTTGATTAATGATGGGAATGTTTGATGTAGTCCTTGTCAATATTTTAGGTTTTGTGAAAGAAAGCGGAGGAAAAAGATTGATATTTTGGAATTTTTTTCAATATAAAGGGAGATAACGTTAAGAAAATCATAGACAAGGAAATGAAAAAACTAGGCCTAAAAGTAGACGCATTAGCTAACATAAAAATGACAAACTTCCTGGACGTCACGTTAAATTTAGATAAAAACACATATGAACCCTACTTAAAAGATAACGCTAATCTAATATACGTAAACCCCAAGTCCAATCACCCACCATCAATTATAAAACAGATTCCTAACTCGATCGTAAGCAGACTCAGCAATAACTCAAGCGATGAAAATGTATTTAATAGGTCAACCAATATTTATGAAACAGCCCTAAAAAATAGTTGATACAAAAATATTGATATCAAATATATGCAACAAAACACCAATAACTATAATAAAATTAAAAATAGAAGCAAAAGAAATATAATCTGGTATACAGTGCCGTACAATCAA
Organism: Euprymna scolopes; assembly: GCF_053919585.1. NCBI lineage: Eukaryota > Metazoa > Mollusca > Cephalopoda > Sepiida > Sepiolidae > Euprymna > Euprymna scolopes. Next base: position 5,937,042 of record NC_136519.1, read on the forward strand.
ATATTAAAAACAAAACTTGACAAGAAATTTCTAGTTCTTATCGAGAAGCACTTTCCCGCAACCAACCCCTTACAGAAAAGTTTCAATAATAATACCCTAAAGTTATCCTACAGCTGCTGCAAAAATTTAGAGATGATAATTAAAGCACATAATAAAATATTAAATAAAAGCAATGAAAACAACAACAAAATAAACAATAAAAATGTAGACACCATGACAAAAATGAAACTAATACAAAAAACACATATGTAACTAGTAGAAATAATAATAATAATAATAATAATAATAATAATAATAATAATAATAATAATAATAAGCCAACTCCAGACAATAATAACCATACTAGAAATAAAAATAAAAATACTAATAACGAACAAGATAAATGCAACTGTAGATACCGCACACTCCGCCCACTTCAAAATAAATGTCTATCCAAAAGCATAGTTTACCAGGCCACAATATTTGTGAAAGAAAACCCGAATAACAAGAAATATTACGTAGGTGTGATTTCCTTAGATTTCCAAACTCGATATTATGACCACAAAAGTACATTCAACAATAAAAAACACCGTATGAAAACAACTCTAGCAAATAAATACTGGGAACTCAAGGAAAGCAGACGTTCGCCACTAGTCGAATGGAAAATA
>NC_136519.1:5942688-5945188 GCF_053919585.1 Euprymna scolopes
CCTCTTTGGTTTGCATACATAAAGTAAATTTCACAATGTATAATGCTTATTTGACACTGGAGATATTCATAATCGTACCCTTTTTCCAAAAGAGAGGAAATATAACATATGAGAAATATTTGGAAACAGGTCTCCCCTTTGCTGTTATTTTAGATCATTTGAAACCATAGCAAGTTTTAGTCTCTCCTCCACTAAGGCCAGAGGTTTTGGGGAAATATCGGATATTTTGTAATTCATATGCAAAACTAGGAAAACAAATGACTGATTGAAACATTAAAAACAAATAAATAAAAATAAAAAATTGCCAAAATAGATTCTGGATGATGAATGATCCCCTTAATGTGCGACCTAGAGGGCAAAGGTCACATATCTCACTACACACTTCAGGTCATTACTTTTCCAACGAGCCTTCATTTGTTAAATTCTCTTCAATAGTCGTTGAGATTTGGAACTTAAAAAATCGCCCCAAAAAGGTGGTATATCTATATATATATATACAGATACTAGCTAGCCGCACGACATTGCCTGGTCGTAACATACGCTTTAATATAATATTTTTATTAATGCAGATTACGTATTTATTTTTATATTATATTGAACCCAATGTATAGTAATGGTTTAAAAAGTTAAAAAAAAAATGACTCGTGCGCCCACACTGAGAATTGAACCCAAAACGTTTAGCTTAGTTTATTTTTTCCTTTGACGTTAATGCCTGAACTATGAAGACATGTTTGCTGCAAGGCTATAACTTAAAACATGAATCAATAGCTATTATGTTATGCATGCATATTTGTAATGCCGTCGTTCAACCATCACCGGCAAATTCAAATTTTTAATTTTCATACTTTTGCACAAATTTTCTCTGGCTAAAACCTAAATATAAAGTTTCACATGGGTTCGAATACCCTATATATGAAGTTTCATGTCTGTAGACCAAAAATTGACAGAGGAGTTTGGTAGGCAAAACTTTTTAAATAAATATATATGCGCATACATAAATATATATGTAGAAAGAGGTTTGTGTTTACTATAAGCTTTTTACACAAATATTATGCACGTATAAATCGTAGAATATCTGCATGAATATAATTACACGTAATAACTAAAGATGATCATCCAATAAGAAAACCGAAAAAAACTAATAGGGAATTAATTAAAATGAATGTTGAAAAGAATATGCAAATTAGCTAGATCTTTTGCAGATGAATGCAAATATATATAACAAAGTTGTAGTTTCTTTTTAAATAAATAGAAAAGAGGCTTGCCTTTTTTCTGTTGTCCTTGGCCTTTGGGATGGGATGAAAGTGTAGTATCTGTTCCGGCAGATGCTGCAAGCTATGACTAGCAATGACTAGCAAAGACCAGATGTGGGGGGAAACCCCACATGCCTGACCTTTAACCAGCTCCCATTTCCCACCTCTCGGGAGCTGGTCCCCTTTTTCCCTTCCCCCTCCCTTCACTCCTCACATTAAAAATCGGCCTTGTGCCTAATTTGCTCGGTGGGGGAGCAAATAAATACCATCTGTTCCGGCAGATACTGCAAGCAAAGACCATATGTGGGAGCAATCCCACATATAAGACCTTGGTCAATGTAGGGGCAACCCTTCATACCAATTGTCACTCTCCAGTTCCCACCCATTGGGAGCTGGTCCCCTTTTCCCTCCATCCTCCCTCTCTCTCCACATTAAAAAACGGCATTGTGCCTAATTTGCTCAGTGGGGAAGCAAATAAATACTTCTTGGCCTTCTGGCCAGGATCAAAGTGTAGTATCTGCAGATACTGCAAGCAAAGACCATATGTGGGAGCAATCCCACATATAAGACCTTGGTCAATGTAGGGGCAACCCTTCATACCAATTGTCACTATCCAGCTCCCCTACTCCCCGGGGAGTTGGTCCCCATTTCCCCTTCACTCCTCACTTTAAAAATCGGCCTTGTGCCTAATTTGCTCAGTGGGGGAGCAAATAAATACCTCAAAGTGTAGTATCTGTTCTTTTGATGCTGCATTCAAGGTAATTTGTCCCAGTCAATAGTGGGGGAACCGTCTATACTGTGACAATTATTATTTTTGGTAACCAGAGTGCCCCCTTTTTGCCTACTTTTAGGGGAGCTGGTTTTTACCCCACATTAAAAACGGCTTTGTGCCTAATTTGCTTTGGTGCGGAAGCAAATAAATACATTAAATAAATAGAAAAGTTGTTTTTATATGAATATCGATACACATAAAGACTCAAATTTATAGGAGTATAGATATCCATATTGGTAGCCAAATTAATATTGAAATGCTCATATCTTTGGCTTCATGGAACGAAACTACATGAAAAATAAATGGTAAGATAAATAGCATCTTAGAATTTGGAATATAGCTGTTTTGTCATCTATTTATATATGCTCTGTAGTTACGTTTGACACACATTGAGCTTCATAAATAAAAAATGATTGTTATAAGTAAAGGGTGAAATATAATTGTACAAGTGAAGCATGCATGGTTCCCCGTTAGT
>NC_136519.1:5947688-5962688 GCF_053919585.1 Euprymna scolopes
GTATTTCTTCGAAACTCCGCGGATTAAGGACTATCCACTTATTTAGTGTTTCGTTTTCAGATTAAATATGTTTTTAACTCATTTCAAAGTGTTTTTTAACATGTTTTATTAACTGCTTGCTCGTATATATATATATATATATATATATATATATATATATATATATATATATATATATATATATATATATAGATAGATAGTGAGAGAGAGAGAGAGAGAGAGAGAGAGAGAGAGACAGAGAGAGAGGAGTAATGGCCACGAGTAAGATATGTAGGCTTGGCATATCATTTTCATGTCTCACAGGAGCTATTCAATGGCTCATTAATATCCTTGCTAAAGGTTATTTGGTAATAACAAATATTGTGATATCATTTATAGTTCTTTTTTTTTTTTGCAAGAGTACCAAGCTCAACCTATAAAATGTTCGAATTGTCTAAACAGATTAACAACTTATATAGATTGTTGTTGTTATTGTTGTTTTTACTCTTAGTAGTTGTAGTTGGTAATAAAAACCTAAAAATTTCCATCTTATCAGATGGGAACTATAAAACTGAAAGAATTGTTAGTGAATCCAATTACAATAACAGACTAACAACTTATTGTAATTTGATTCACTGACAATTCTTTCCGTTTTATAGTTCCCATCTGATAAGATGGGAATTTTTAGTTTTTTATTGACTTTTGTGCTAAACCAACTACAACTACTAAGAGTAAAAACAACAATAACAACAACAATCTATATATATATATAAAAGTGAAAATGTGTGTGTGTGTGAACACTTCTCAACCTATATACTCAATGAATTTTTGATCTACAGACTTAAAATTTGATGTATAGGGGTATTCAGACATGCGGAAAACTTTTTTTGTATTGAACTATGTAGCACAATATTACTTTCTGAGTATTTATTTGTATTTATTAATTTTTCTTATTTGGGTCAGTTCTGCATTTAAAATACAATGGACACTATTTTCATAGAAATGTTCTTAAACTCATGTTAATTTTTCTGCCCAAAACACTAATTTTTTGTGCTACCCAGAAAAATATCAGCTTTTTTTTTTTTACACAGTGATCACCACTTATCAAGGCCCGGAAGCCACTCAGGGATAAGGGTTATTGCAAGTACATTACGTTAGTGTGGAGATTTGATGAAGTGTTTACTAAGAGGGCGGTTCATTAGGAATTTGTTAATGTTGGACTTGAAGACATCCAAGTTGTAGTCCGGTGGGAAGCAGGCAGACGGAACAGAGTTCCACAGGCGTGCAGTTCTAAGAAAGAAGCTTTGTTCATGGAATCCACGTTTTGATTTAGGCACAGATATAGAGTGGGGGAAATTTTTCACAGTGGATTCAGCTAGACGGGTGTTTTTTGTGAAAGATTAGTCCGCCAATCTTTCATGACACATCAAATCCTGTCAATTTCTAGCATTAGTTATTTCGCATACAATCAGCAAAATTATTCTTATTTTTCAACTTTAGAACATAATTAAAGACTATAAATCTCTAGAAATATTATTTTGACCAAACAAAAAGAACAAAAAAAAGAAAAGAAAAAACGTTTACTTTCTCTACAGGACTGCAAATCAATAAAATGAAAATGGCAACTTTATATCTGAACCATTCCTTTATGTGTTCTGAGCTAAACCTTTCCTGCAGCCGCCAAGTTTTGCTACTCTTAGAACCTTTAATCCTACAGATTAACACATAGCTGCAACTAATGGAAAGGACGGAATAGAGATTAGACAATCCTGGGACACAATTATTGTGAGCTCTTCTCAGTTTTGGCTGTTTATTTTACGGCATATCAACCCTTTTGTGTTATTGAATGCCGAATCCAGTAATTTTGGAGAAAGTTTTTATGCTTCCTTTATATTTTCAAATATTTACTCGTAGTGTCTGGTTTGGTTTGGTTTGTTTTACAATATATTAACACTTCTCAGTGTTTTTTTTTTATTTATTAAAGACAAAAAGCAAAAATATATAAAATGGTCAACACTTTTCAATTCAGCAAAAGTATTTAAATATGAAATGCCCAACTCACAGAATATTTGCGATTGCCAATGGTTTCATGCAATTTTGCAATCATCAGACAGACTCCAGTTTTTATTGTTACCTTTAGATGCGCGCCCCCAAATCTCCATTTGAAGCTCTGTTGCTTAAGTTTAGAATAGCATTTTTATTGTTAAATCATAACAGAATCAAGTGTTAGCTCGAGGAGGGAGCCCCTTAATATCTTAAAACTTACTGAAGTTAAATAAACAACAAAAAAAGCAGATTTGGTTTGGTTATTTTATGACATATCAACCCTTTTTTAGACTATTTAATGCCAAATCCAGTTATTTTGGAAAAATGTTTTTATGTTTTTGTTTTTTACAAAGAGGTTACCACATATGAAGGCCTGGAGGCCACTCGAGGATAAGGATTAATGTGTGCATTGTTGTCATTGGAACAGTAGTGTAGTCATCGTTCGTGGTGAAATTTGGTATAATCAGATTTATAAGGACGGTTCAATAAAAACTTGTTTATGTTGGACTTGAAGACGACAATATTGCAGTGAACTAGAAAGTAGAACAGAGTTCCACAGACAGGCAGTTCTATAAAAGAAGCTTTGTTGATGGAATCCACGTTTAGGTTTAAGCACCAATAGAAAGTGAGGAAATTTATTGATAATGATTTTTGCGAGACAAGTGTTTTTGTGAAACATATCAACCCTTTTTTAGGCTACTTGTTTTTTTTGTTTTTGTTTTTTTATAAAGCGGTTACTACATATCAAGGCTTAGAGGCCACTCAAGGATAAGGGTTAATGTGTGCATTGTAGTCATTGGAACTGTAGTGTAGTAATCGTTTGTTGTGGAAATTTGGTATAATCAGATTATTTATGAGGACGGTTCAGTAAAAACTTGTTTATGTTGGACTTGAAGACGACAATATTGTAGTAAAAAAAAATTTTATGCTGCAAGTTTTTTTTATATCTTCAAATATTTTTTCATGGTGTTTAGTTTGGTTGTTTTGTTTTATGATATATCAACCCTTTTCGGTTGTTTAATGCTTAATTCATAATTTTTAAGAAAGGTTTATGCTTCAAATTCTTTATATCTTTAAATATTTATTGATCGTGTTTGGTTTGGTTGTTTTGTAGTTAAAAACTTTTGTTTTTGGCTTTGCAGAACTTTAATCAAACTTTTGTAAAAGGAAACGAAAAAAAAACAAAAAAAAAACGATAACATCAATGTTTGGTGCATTTTAAGTCAGAAAGCCTATATCTTGAGACAGCCACATACCAGAGAGCTCTATACAGAAGTCGGACTCACTTAATAAACAACAAACATTATATTTTAATAAAGAGGCAACATTTTTTTTCAGCTGAGGTCTTAATGATAAATTGCTTTTTTTTTTTAAAGAACAATGTATTAAAATCTATTTGACTTTGGTTCTATTCCTTTCATCCGAAATCGAATTAAACTGACCCTCTCCTCACCTATCACTCCCAGCTCTTTATTCTTTGATAAATATCATTAATAATGCTAAAATATGACAAAGCTCAAATCATAAAAAAGTAAAAGACTCAACAAAAAGATGATGTTACATTAAATAGCATTTGATCTACAGAGAAAGACATATTGATCAGCTTCCATTTCCATGGAGAGTGACGGGGAAAGGGGGCTAACTCTTGCAAGTTCCTGTCTCTTCAACAATATGTTTGATCTGTGCGAGTTTAATGCTTCCTTCTCTTCATGTGTGAACCATTTGAAACTTTTAATTTAGTAAAATGGGATGTGGACCTTGGTTTCGTAATTATTTTGTCCTTTAGAACTGCCACTAATGATGCTGAGAACTCAAAGAGAAAAAAAAACATCAAGCAGACCGAGTCAGCGACATATCAACCCCTTGATTAAAAGGAGATACACCTATCGTTTTATCGTTGTTAATACCCAAAGAGCTGGTTGCGTTGCCAATGATGTAATAGCCTAGAAAAGTCACCATGACATGGAAAAATCAAGTTACTCTTCTCAGCAAGCGATAGTAACGCGCACGCACACACACACACACACACACACACACACACACACACACACACACACACACACACACACACACACCTGTGTCTGTCTCCATATTTTCAAACTATCTGTTCTGAAACTAAAAGGTGCAGAGCGGCTGCACTGGTCTCAAATGATTGGATTTTTTTTTGGGGGGGGCATTCTTTTGTGAATCATTAGCCGGTTAAAATTGTTTTTAAGGAGTTAAAATAGTTTTTAAGGGGTTAAAGTTGTTTTTAAGGGGTCAAAATTGTTTTTAAGGGGTTAAAGTTGTTTTTAAGGGGTCCAAATTGTTTTTAAGGGGTCAAAAATGGATAAAAATTGAAAAAAAATCGTTAAACATTTTGTACATCCATCTTAGTTTATTTTAAATTTTTAATCGGTTTATATGCGTATCGCATTGGTACAGTAGTAACGTCACGAGCCTTGAATGCTACAGTTTCAGTTTCGATTTCAGCTAATGGCACCTAAATACTTTTTTCACTTTTGAAATCCAAACTCTCTAATAATATATACGAAATCTGGACAAATTAAAATATCATATTTAAGCGTATTTTACGTCTGAGAAAAGCCAAGCGCCCACCCTCCCGCTAGTATATATATATATATATATATATATATATATATATATATATATATATATATATATATATATATATATATATAGAGAGAGAGAGAGAGAGAGAGAGAGAGAGAGAGATAGAGATAGAGAGAGAGAGAGAGAAAATAAAAAAGGAACAAACCGTATTATGTGTTCACCAACGTTTCGTCTTTATTTCGAGACTTCCTCTAGGTGAATGAGATTAAGAAACCAAAAAATATACCAGTACAAAATATTTGAAAAAGTTTCACATGCACAGTGTGACGCAGTTCTATTTAAGAGAAACGGAAAATTGATGTTGGAAAATCAAAAAGGAAATAACCATAACATAACATAACCACACCTTTGATTTTAAACAAGCAAAAGTAGTTAAATTTATTTCAAATAAACCGCGCTGGAGACTCCTTGAATCTGCGCTTATCGCAATTTCAAGCACTATTAAACAACGTGGAGGTTTCTATAACATAGCGCCATTAATAAGTAAACTGTTATTAAAAGAACATTATTTAACTGTGGACACAAGTTAACTTTCTCACACCATTCAAACACCCCCTGTAATAATTAACACATAATCTCAATCAATAAATTACATAAAAAAACACTCATTTCATTCCTGTTACAAACTTATATTTAAATTTCAACAGATATATCTTTTTCCCAATAAGAATATAAACTTGCGTTCATAGTTTTAAAATTAAATTAACGACTATATGACGTCACTAAAATTTCCTTCTCTTTAACAGCGCCAGCCTCCCTTCCTTTTTGATTTTCCAACATCAATTTTCCGTTTCTCTTAAATAGAACTGCGTCACACTGTGCACGTGAAACTTTTTCAAATATTTTGTACTGGTATATTTTTTGGTTTCTTAATCTCATTCACCCAGAGGAAGTCTCGAAATAAAGACAAAACGTTGGTGAACACATAATACGGTTTGTTCCTTTTTTATTTTCTCTATTTTGTCGGAATACTATTTCCATTATTTTCATCATATATATATATACATATATATATATATATATATATATATATATATATATATATACATATATATATATACATATATATATATACATATATACATATATATATATATATATATATATATATATATATACAAGAAACTGCAACTGTATTAACAAACATCTTTGCCCACTCAATAATGATTGCATCCATAAAGATGTATTATATTCATGCACAATTACAGAGCTCCCATGCAATTCTCCCATAATAGACAATAACATTTTGCCACCCAATTATCCTTCCTCCGACCCTCCCTCTGATATAACAAACGAATCAACCAGCCCCTCTATTTTCAATCATACAACCAGCTATAATAATAATAATAATATTTTTCATAGCAGCCATCCTAACACTGATAACACTAATTATCCCCTCCAAACCAATCCTGCTAGAATTACTGTCCTACCCTCTGTTCATCAAAATGAACAAAATTTAAATTCTCTTCCCAGTATAAATCAACAAATTAATATTAATTCTCGACCCCGAGCTATTAATAAAACATACACATATATAGGTGCTACTTCAACTTTAATAAAAAAAAGAATTTCAAACCACACTTCTTTCAATAACCAAAATTCAAATAATAACCAGGGAACTTCTCTAACTACACTGGTTAAAAAGCTTAACTCTGCCAATACCCACTTTTCAATTAAATGGACCACCCTAAAAAAAAGTTAAGTCTAACACTCCAGGATCTAAATCTTGTCACCTCTGTACATCTGAAGCTATAACTATTATAACCTCCTCTCAAAGTAGTAATATAATAAAATCTAAAAACGAACTGATCTCCTATTGCAAACATATGTCCAAGTTTAAATATGGTAAATTTGAAATTCCATAGCTATTAATTTAACCTTTCAAATATATATCTTTTCCCATAATTTTTTTTTTTATATAATCTTACCTTCTAAGCTTTTTATATTTTTAATTTTATTTGCTTTTTCTTTATTTCTTTGGCCGGTTTTCAATCTGCTGTCTCCGTTTTATGGTATAAGTATACCTATTAATTAAATATATACATCAACCTACCCATTTTTATTCTATGTATTTGTTTACTTATATTTAACTATATGCATTTACATACACATTTATTTGCCTTATTCCGGAGTTTGTAGATACCGGCCTCTCCCTCCCCTTATTTTGTATGTAAGTATGTATTTTTTTGTTTAACTTGTATATGTTTTTGGATATGTGTATGTATTTATGCATGCGTGTGTGTTTGTATATATATGTATATATATATATGTGTGTGTCTGTTATTGTATTTGTATACATATATGTATATATATTTATATGCGTGTGCGTATGTATATACATGTATGTGTGCATTTGTGTGTCTGTATGTATGTATATGTATATGTGTGTATGTGTGTGTGTATATATATAATTTTCTATTTCTTTATTTATTTACTTTCATTCTTTTTTTTTTCTTTTCTTATATATATAACAGACGCCCCATTTCATAAACTTAGCCATTTATTTGTTCTGATCAGTTTTCTTAATTTAATTCTGGGACTTTCACGTGCATATCTAAGCTGAGCTAATTATTAACGCTAATTTTCGCGTTTCTTGTCTGGGTCAGTTTGACCTTGCTTTTCAAATTTAAACCTTCACCGATTTTCGGGTTGTTTTTTTTTTTTTTTTTTTTTTTAAACCTTAATTTTTTTAATTCATCCAGCCTTGACGGACGTGTTTTTTTAAATATTCTCTCCAGTGCTTTTCTTTTAATGATTTGGAATTCATTCCATTTGCGCTTTTTTCCAAGGAACTCTGCCTTTTGGATTATTTTGACCATTTGGAATTTACCCATTGGATTGAAATTTTAAATTCGACCGTTTTGGATTTTACCATTTTTGGATTTTTACCCTTCACCGGACTATCCATTCATGTGAAATCTTTTTATCATTTTTCTTTTGCCTCCTGTTCCCCTTACCTCACCCTTTTTCTTTAACCAAGTAAGATCTGTGACTTACTTGTAGTTTCATTAAATACTTTTATATGCAAAATCCTATCCTGCATTTTGCTAATTCCTGCCCTCTGATGAGAAGGAGAGTATTTCTTCGAAACTCCGCGGATTAAGGACTATCCACTTATCTTGTGTTTCCTTTTTTAAAATTAAATATGTTTTTAACTCTTTTTCAAGATGTCTTTTAACATGTTTTATTAATCATTTGTTCATATTATAAGCTCTATTTCCTTTTCGGTTTTATTGAGCTTTTACATCTGGCTGAGTTTATTTTACTTGTAAATATTAACTCTTTAATATTTATAATATATTTTAAGTTTACCATTTTGATTACCTTGGTAAACTTATTGTCATTTTTTATTATGTATATATACATATATATATATATATATATATATATATATATATATATATATATACATATATATATACATATATATATACATATATATATATATACATACATATATATACATATATACATACATATATATATACATATATATATACATATATATATTCATATATACATATATATATACATATATATATACATATATATATACATATATACATATATATACATATATATACATATATGCATATATATATATATACATATATGTCCAATATGTAAAATATCCAAAAGTAAAAAACATTGAATTTTCACTCGGTTTCTGATAGTACTCAAGAAAAAGAGCAAGATATTATTTTATTCAAGTTAGGTAAACAAAATTATCATAAGTCACGACAATATATCTACTGTTTCAGTCTAAAAAAGACAAAAACAGCCTCAGCGCTTAGTCGAGGCATAACCTTTATATATTCAAAACCTTTGTGCAAGTCTGTTCTAGTCTCACACAAAACATGCGTTCACATCTAAAGCCACTTTTCTTGTCATACACATACGCGCACACAAATATATGCGCGCACGTATACACACATACATATATTCATGTACACGTAAATATACTCACATTCATGTGCATACACACACACACATGCTAACGTACACACATGTGCGCACACGTACGCACACATAGGCAACGTCACTTCCCTTTAAAGGAAATCCACACATGCGCAAAAGACCACCGGAAACAACTACAAAAGCAAGAGACCTAAGCTTTTTCCTCCCTTTTTGATTCGGCTCCCAACCTGGGTGGTCGACAGACCAACCGCTCCCTTTGGGGCACACGCCCGCGTGCTACACGTCCCCTGCTACTATGTGTGGGGCAAGAGCCAACAGACAGTACGTACACCTTACACGCTTTCTCTCTCCATGGCCTGGATTGAGTTTCTCACTTTCTCTCTCTCTACAACAATAGACTTTCCCTCTCACCAGTTAACAGCGAGAGACGCACACCAAACTAAACACATGCTGTACCCTTTCTTTTATTTGTTTCTTCATGAAATAAATTCTAGTTCTTTTATTTCAATTTAACGCGTTGTTCGTTCCTTTCTCAATTCAATTCATTTTTCCCCCATTTTGTGCAACTGGGGGATATATATAATATATCCACCAATCCACTACACCTTAACTTTTGGAAAGTAGAAAATACAACTTGGGTTTACTTTCGGCAGTCTCATAACTCTCATTTCCCTTATTTTCTCCTTCAATCCTCACATTTCATTAGCGATGTCACTGACAAAGGGGGAAGAATTGCGGTTTTCTAGTTTGGAATATGTCCATCTGACACTAATTATTGGCTGTTTTTTTTACCTTAAAGTAGTATTATTTTAGTGGTTTCATGTCTTGTTTGGCACAATTTTCATTAAAAAAAAGTTTCCGTTTAATGCAAGTGTGTATTGAAAGAAATAGACAAGACTGATGGTAATTAATTAAAAATAAGAAATCTATTTCACACCTGTGAACACTGGTCAAAATATTAAAAACAAAGATGGCCGTCGTCCTACGTCACCAATGTGTAATCTCGTAAGTTCTCATCCAAATCACGTTGTATACATCCAAAGGGAAATAAACATGTTTGGACTTGATCCAAACGTGTAAGGGAGATGACTCTTGCTAGACTTAACAGTACACTCCATCAAAAATAAATTATGCTTCTGTAATGTTTTCACTAATGTTTATAATTCATATAAAATAAAATCTCGGTCACTGGATTAAAAAAAAAAGTCTCAAACTGGAAGGTTAAAAAGAAAGAAAAAACAAATAGTATCAATTGGAAAAGAAATATTATATATGAGGGACCCTATGGCAGTGAGTAGCGATTAAGTTAACTAGTTTAAATTTTTTAAATGGTCACTCTTACTGCATGTCAGGATAATCCGGGTCTGTAAAACAGAACCTTTTTCGGAGTTGAACAAAAGATGGGTCAAGAGCTAAAACAAAAAAACAGGAGTTGAACAATGACTAACGTCACGTTTTTGAGTGAGAGGAACATGCTTTTTTTTTCAGATCAGTTCTCTCCAGGAAACCATGCAAACGAGACATCGCCAATAATGTAGAATAATCTAAGACAAATGTTACTTGGTGCTTATTCAAATTAGCACTTATGGCGATAAATAAAAATGAATCATAACTTTTATCGTGTACCTACTTGTCACAGAATGAAGATTGCATATTCCAAAAATCACAAAAATTGATTGAGTATTTTTTGTTTTCGAAAAACGATTTTGTTGTTTTTCTACCGATAAATGAAGGCTGAAGCTATTTTTCTCCAAATTTCGTTTTTAACTTATATAAAATGATCCTTCTAAAAAATGTTTTAGTCATTTGAAAATACTTGCTGCCAAAAATGCCACTCTGAATAAGCACCTGTTACTTTGATGTCTATCCGTCTGTGTTACTAATTTCTTATGCTAGACAGTTAAGAAAGAAATAATAAAACCTTACAGAAAACTCAGAGAACGTCTCCTTGTGTCTTTTATACATGAAAAGTCAAACAGAAAACCTAATTTTACTTTACATGCAAGATAAAATATTTTATGCTTAACATAAAAGATTTCTATTTTTTCAGCAAATGTTTGTATTTCATTGGCATGAAACTGAATGGCAACCATTTTGTCATATGTGAAAAGCGATCCGGGTCAGCGATTCTCAATTGATTGTTCTCCAGAGATTAGAGTGAGTGTTTTTCGTGAAATGCCTCACACCATTTACCCACAAAAGGTCAATCAATATGGAATACATGAAATGTTAACGATTTTTCCACCTAAAACGAAATATAAAAATAGAACCATTCACTAAATTAGTCATAGCAATAAATTCATATATATATATATATATATATATATATATATATATATATATATATACATACGTATATACATACATATATATACATACATATATATACGTACATATATACATGCATACATATATACATATATACATACATATATATATATACATATATACATACATATATACATATATACATACATATATACATATATACATACATATACACATATATACATACATATATGATGATTGCAACGTCTTGTCAGACGAGTGCCACTCCCTCAGACATTTAAAATCCATGAGCCCAAATGCCTGAGGGAGTATCTATACACAGATGATGTTACAGAGTCTTAGCTTTGTACGACAGCTAAGTCTCTCTCTCGGTTCAAAATGTTGAGATCCAGCAACAAGCAAGAGCAATATAGCCAGCAACAAATTAAACTGCAGACCAGCTTAATGCGGGTACTGGTCTCCCGCTTTATGGTTTTTTAAATCAGAGATTTGCTTCTCCAAGAAAGGTTGCCTTCACCACGGCTTATGGGAGCCCTCTCCACCCCAATACACATATACACACATACATATATACATACATATATACATATATATATATATATATATATATATATATATATATATATATATATATATATATAATTTTTTTTTTAAGCCAAAGACAATGTGGGGAAAGACCGGAATTATGAAAGTAAAGAAAGAAAAACAAACAAATGTAGACGGGTATGCTTGAGTAGAGGAGTGTCTAGCCTTTATTCGTCTATCCTTCTTCACCTCAATGTATAATTATTTATAACCAAGTTGCTGGTATATATATATATATATATAATTTAATTGTCAGTGCGCTACTGACTATGTAGGTCGAACCTCCTTAAATTTTACAGACTCGAATCAACCAACATATTCCAGCAAAAATAAGATTGGCTAAGCCTTGTCGTTTTTACCCCTTTCTTTCACCTTGGAATCTAAGCTTTTTTATCATCATTATGCATCTTTATTCCTAAATAATTATATGTTCTAACATATCACAAAACAGATTGTAAGAATAATGTTTTTAATAGTATTACTATATTTATTATTATTAATTTAATTAAAATTAATATATATATATATATATATATATATATATATATATATATATATATATATATAATTACTTTTTAAATTGATATACTAATGAGACATCATCAACAAAAAAATAATAAAGAGAAACATAATACTATAAACCAAACAAAATAATACTATGCCCGGTAATCAAAGCCTCAGGTGTTTACAGTACCACCTTAGCCACGAAAACAGATGTATCATTATGGGTGGTGGTTGATTAGGACAAGGTATAGCTATCGCATATTGGATGAGGAAAATATGTCTAAAACCCATCTTTTTTTAATGAGATATTGTAATTGTTTAATATTAATTAAATTAAAAAAAATATTTGAAAAACCTGCACGTTGTTTAATTATTATTATTTGTTGTCCATCGGATCCAACGATGGCGTTTTCATTTTGCATCTCATCTATGAACACGAAGGTGGCTCTGCAGCCCCAGTCCAGAGGCATAAAGTCTTGAACAGTGGGGATATCGGAAGTCAGGTTTTGTGATCACTGCTGGGGCTGCTCTGCAGTGTCTCTCTGGCAGCAGTGAGTTTATGGAATCGAGCCTCTTCAAAATTGCCAGCAGCTCTATGAACTGAGCCTCACCATTTTAGTCTTTCGGTTTGATGTAGCACCACTAGAAATTGGCTTTGACTGTGTCCTTATACCGCAGCCTTGGTCTGCCAGTTTGAAGCTCCCCGTACATCAAGCGTCTCAACATCTGATACTCCTCCATTCGAATCACTTATCCAACCCATCGAAGTTGGGCTTTGATGATGGTGGCCTCTATGCTGGTGGATTTTTCATGGTTTAAGGACCTCCAGATTGGTTATGCAGTCCTGCCACCTAATTCTCAGGATGGAGTGGAGAGCTTGCATGTGGAAAAGCTCCAGTTTCTTGATATGCCTACGATATAGTGTTCACATCTCGCAATTATTGTAGACCTTCAGTTTTGTACATAGACAGATGTTGTGTTGGTTGAGCACTCGATTGCAGAGTCTGCCCAGTGCTTGACTTACTTTCTTATTCTAGTGTTAATTTCTCTGTACAAAGAGCCATCACAGGATATGGTGCTCCCCAGATATTTAAAATGTTTTACATTGGCAAGTGATGTGTCGTCAATGGTGATGGAAGGGGGAGGGGGTGGGAGTATGGTGTAGGCTGGTAGAGCACCTCTGTCTTTCCAAGACTGATTGTCATGCTGAAGAGCTTGGATGCCTTGGAGAAGCGGTCCAGCATCTGCTGCAAGTCTTGTTCAGTGTGGGCCACTAGTGAACAGTCATTAGCAAAGAGAACCTTTTGGAGAAGAGTTTGCAGGCTCCTTGCCTTTGCTGTTAGTCGACGCAGGTTGAAGAGAGAACCGTCCAAGCGGTAACGAATACAGACCCCGATCTCCAGATCTTGGATAGCATAAGACAGCATACAGGTGAAAAATATGTTGAAGAGGATCGTGGCTAGTACGCAACCCTGCTTCATGCCATTGCTGATCTGAAAAGCATCCGTCACATTGCCATTTGAGAGAACCCAGTCAGTCATGCCATCATGGAAGAGCCTGATCATCAACAAACTTTGGAAGGCACCGATGTGGTCATGGACTGTCCAAAGTGCCTTCCTGTTGACGGTGTCAAAAGTTTTGGTCAGATCAATGAACACTGAGTAGAGAGGCTTGTCCAATGCATTTCTCTTGAAGTTGTCTCACAACGAATATCATATCTACAGTGCTTCTGCCAGGCCTGATGCTGCATTGTGCCTCAGGAAGGGTCTGTTCAGAGACTGTGATGAGTCTGTTTAGGATGACCAGCACAAAGATTTTTCCGGCAACTGAAAGGAGGGAAAAGTCTGACTTACTTCCCTTGTTCTTATAGAGAGAGACGATCAGGTCATCACAAAAGTCGTCTGGCATCATCTCCTCCTCCCAGACAATTAAATTAAAAAATGAGATAATATTTGAAAAACCTGCACGTTGTTTAATAATGTTAATGAAAACAATAAAAAATTATGTGAAACTGACCTTTGATGGAAAACCGAATGTAAATCAGCAAAAATTGAAAACTACAATTTGAAGACTTACCTGAAAGAAATGGAAAACAGAAGATAAATAAATTTATAGGCAATATATATATATATATATATATATATATATATATATATATATATATTGGGTTTTTCGATTTTTATGGGTAGGTTTTCTTCCTCTCATCTATTTGCATGCCTGGTATTAAAGGTACCTCAGATTTTTTATGCATTTTTATTTGTGTATGTATATATATATATATGTATTTTTTTTTTTTTTCAGAATATAAGAGATTATATAATTATTTCCACAGCCCAACAACTTTGCAGCTCACAAGAACCGGTTTGTTAGCTGCCATGGCTCTTGTGAGCTGCGGCGGTGTTTGGTTGTATATATATATATATATATATATATATATATATATATATATTATATGCCAAACTAACATATTACAGAATAGTTCTTAATGATTTAGTAGTATCATTATTATTATACTAATTATTATAATAAATTTATTTATGTATTTTTTACTTATATATATATATATATTATATCCTATTTTTAATTTATATATTATTGAAATAGTAATTGGATTAAGCAAAGTTTGGGTGACAAAACAACCCATGGGACTAATGCAGAGTTAAAGAAAGTAGAAAATGGAGTTTGGGTTTACTTTTGCAGCCTTGTAACTTTTGCTTCCATTATTTTTTCCTTTAGTCCTCACATTCTATGAACGATGCTTCTGACAAAAGGGGAAGAATTGCTGTTTTATGGCTTGGAATCTATCCATATCACATCTATTGTTAGCTAGTTTTGGATCTTGAAGTGATATTTTTTTAGCTTCTTATGTCAAGTAGTTTCATGCCTTGTCTGGAGCAATTTTCTTTAAATAAGAAAAGATTCAATCCTACAAACCAAAGAAAAATCACTTTAAACTTAAGCCTGATGGACTAATGAAAATGATATCTTAAACTTAAGCAATATGTATCATTTGGATCCTTCGGACTATTGTTCACATCTTGAGTGTTATTTTCACAAAGTTTCGGT
>NC_136519.1:5967688-5975188 GCF_053919585.1 Euprymna scolopes
CATTCTATTTTTTAAACAACCCCCAAAACATAACGCTCTCTTCCAGTTATAGCCAATTTTTTTTTTTAATTAAATAAAACAGGTCAAAATAAACAGATAAGCGCATTTTCTTTTACATTTTTCTTACAACCAACGTTGTCATTTTAACCAACTGCAGGATACCGTTACTTTTGTGGGGTTGTTTTGAAAATGGCACGGAGATTATAATTTCGTTCCAATTTAATCTTTCTGGTCGAGCCTATTTCGAAAGCCTGTCTTATCATAGATTTGAACTACAAATAATTTATTACATTTTGATTATTACTATCTTAAGACTTAAAGCTTATATTTATTTCATTTTTCTATTTATATATTGAATTAGTTATTTCCAGTCTTATTTAAACTTAGTGCTTTCTTTAAACCGGATGAACCTTTTATAAAAATATGAGTTTAACGTAAAGAACACGAACAAGGTTTTATTCAACTGAATTTCTTCCAGTTTACTAACAAAATATATAAATTTAAAAGAGATATAAATAATAAAATAAAAAGGTTATGTAATTTAAAAGAAATACACGTACTCACAAAAGCAGAACTTTTTTTTACACATTTTTTTCTTTAAAACCATAACAATGAGACTAACAATTACCTAGATCTTAGTAATTATTTGTTTTAATAGAACTGTTTTAATTGTACTGTTTACTTAGTTAACCTAAGTTGGTATTACATTTATTTTACATTTACTTTTTTTTTTTAATTATTACTTTTAGACTGTGACGTTTACACCCGGAAGTAATGAGTCACACGTAGGTCGCTTTTATTCATTCCTTTTGGTCAAGATCAAAGTGTAGTATCTGTTCTTCAGATGCTGCACTTCATTTTCTTGTTCTCTTTCGGTGGAGGAGAAATCCTTCACGACTGAGACAATTTTTATTTTTGTACCTTTTCTCCACGTTAAAAAACGACCCTGGTGTCTAACTCTGTCCCGTGGGGAGGCATAGTAAATAGGTACAATATAATTGTTTATAATTGTACTATTCAGAAATATTATTTATAGTTCGTCCATTTCAGTTAGTATACATTTCCTTTACGCTTAATTAATTTACAATCATTAATATCGTTAAACAATTCCGTTTAAAACCGAAATTATGCCACCCAAACGAAGTAGAAACGAAAGTGAGGAAGAAAGAATGGAAAGATTGGAAGCTAATAGACTAAGAGTTGCTGCAGTTCGCTCCAATGAAAACAATCCAGATAGAGAAAGACGTCTAGAACTTAACAGGATACGTCAAAGAGAAAGGAGAGCAAGACTGTCAGATTTGGAAAGAGAAACCCAACGTGAAGCTGACAGAACTAGACATGCTGTAAGGCGGTTAAATTCATCACAAGATGAAATTCAAGAAAGGCAAAGATATGCACTGGAAAGAGAAGCAATATTATGATCGAATGAATTATATGGGGTAAGTAGACGTACACAAGGTCAGTTGAGAGTGGCTCAACGACATCAGAATGAATCGGAAACCCAACGAAGCTTTCGCCTATACCAAGGGCAACAACGAGAGGCTGCATGGAGAGAGAGTATGACTTTGCCCCAGCAATTGACAGAAAACGAGGCAGCTAGACAACGAATGACTGCTTTGAGACACCATGAAATAGAACACTGCAATAGAAAAGGATTGCTCTACAACAAAAATGACTCTCTCACTACAGCTGATATAGGAAAAATGGACAAAGTATGTCAACATTGCTCAGCTGTAAAATTTAAAGGAGAACCCCCTGGTTGTTGTTGTTCTTCTGGCAAAGTTGTGCTTGATAGCTTTCCACCACTGCCTCAGTTGCTTCAAGATTTGCTCTCCGGCAATGGTCCCATCTCTAAAGATTTTCTGCAAAATCTACGCAGTTATAACAATTGTTTTGCAATGACATCATTTGGTCACAAAATTGTGGCAGTACATGGGTGGAATCCTTCTTTTAGAATTCGAGGCCAGGTTTGCCACCAGATTGGGAGTCTTTTACCACCTGAAGATGAAACAGCAAAGTTTATTCAAGTCTACTTCTTGGATAGTCTGGAAGAGGAACTACATAATCGGGGACGTGACAGTAGACTCAATAGAGACATTCTCCAAAGTCTGACTGAATTTTTACATGAGAACAACAGCTTCATTTGTCAGCTGAAAACAACAAAGGAGAGGATTGAAGAAGAACACTTGGTAGAACATAAAGTTGTCATAAGGGAAGACCGAAGGCCGCAAGAAGAGCATCCACGGCGATTCAATGCTCCAACAACAACGTATGAGATTGGAATATTAATGGAGAATGAACCAACAGCTAACCGGGATATTGTCTTGCGTTTTAGAAATGATACATTAAAATGGATCTCCGAACTACATCCCCTCTACGATACTTTAATGTACCCGTTAATGTACCCCTATGGTTCTCCATCTTACAACATCTACATGAAGGCATCCAATGGGCGAAAAGTTACCCAACAGCAATTTTATTCGTACCATTTAATGACTCGGCCTGGAAACTATTTTCTCTGGTACCGAAGGCTATTTCAACAATGGCTGGTGGATGTGTACTGCAAGATTGAAACAGAACGTTTACAGTTCCTGAGGCGTGAGCAACAGACCCTGAGAGCTGACAATTATAGCAACTTGAGAGATTCAATTCTTAGGGAGGATGGGAATCCAGAACAGTTTGGTCAACGAGTTGTTCTTCCGGCAACTTATACAGGAGGCCCTCGATACATGTTTGAGCGTCAAAGTGATGCCATGGCATATGTTCGGCGAATGGGCCGAGCCGACCTCTTCATCACGTTCACAACAAATCCAAAGTGGACAGAAATTACAGAAAATTGTCTTCAAGGGCAAGACCCTCAGGATCGTCCAGATATTGTTGCCAGGGTTTTCAGGCAGAACCTAAAAAAGTTACTTGAATTTATTAAAAAGGGAGGATTTGGCAGGTTGAGGGCTTTCCTGTACAGTATTGAATATCAAAAAAGAGGACTGCCGCATGCACACATCCTCACCTGGCAGGCCCCAGAGGACAAACTTCTACCAGAAAAAATGAATCTCTGCATATCTGCAGAGATCCCTGACAAAGAGGAAGATCCTGATCTTCATGCTAAAGTGATGGCACATATGGTGCATGGACCTTGTGGACCATTTAATCCAAAGTGTCCATGTACGATTGACAACAAATGTTCCAAAAAATACCCAAAAGAATTTCTTCAGTGTACCGAGCAAGGCCAAGACTCTTACCCCAAGTACAGGCGAAGAAAACCAGAAGATGGAGGCCAGACTGGTACAATAAGGATGAAGAGAAATGGTCGGTATGTTAATCAAGAAATAACAAACCAGTGGATTGTTCCGTACAACAAGGTCCTCCTTCAGCAGTTCAACGCTCACATTAACGTAGAAATTTGCAGCTCGATCCAAAGCATCAAATATGTCCTCAAATACGTGAATAAAGGATGTGATCAAGCAGTGTTTGAACTACAAAGAACTGATGGAGCAGCTAACCAACAAGGCCAAGTACAAAGTCACATTGTGGATGAGATCCAGCAGTTCCAGAATGCAAGGTATGTCGGCAGTTCAGAGGCGGCCTGGAGGATATTGGAACATCCCATCCATGAACATTTCCCCCCAATTGTACAACTTTCTGTTCATCTTGAAAATGGGCAGCATGTCATGTTCTCAGCTGATACTGCTCTGGAACGAGCCCAAGGTCCACCGCCTGCCACAACTTTGACACCATTTTTTCAACTCTGCCATGAGGATGACTTTGCAAGGGGTCTCAAATACGTAGAAGTCCCTGAGTTTTACACTTGGAACAAATCGACAAAGAAATGGATGAGAAGAATGCGTGGGGTACAAGTTGAAGGTACTGAAAATGATGATGTATGGAAGGCACCATGCATTGGGAGAATCTACACGATTAGTCCAAAAGCAGGGGAGTGTTATTTCTTACGCCTGTTGCTCAATGAGGTTGCTGGTCCAACTTCATTTCAAAATTTGCGAGCATACAATGGTCAGGTGTTTGAAACATACAGAGCAGCGTGCCTTGCTCGAGGCCTTCTAGAAAATGACCATCACTTGCATCAAGCAGTAGGAGAGGCAAGTGCCACTCAATCACCTTCAAATTTGCGAAGCCTATTTGTGATAATTTTAACAGCCTGTGAGCCAAGAAATCCTCTTGAGATCTGGATGGCTTTTCGTGATGTAATATCTGAAGACATTCTTCACAGATACAGGCAAGAAGTTAACAATCCAGAAGCAGATTTTAATGAGGACATCTACAATAAAACTCTTTGTCTAATTGAAGAAAAAGTTCTCCTTATGTGCGGTCAACCATTGGCAAGCTATGGATTACCTGCACCAACGCAAGGGAGAGATGAAAGACTCGCGAGAGAGTATCAACGTGAATTTACTTATAATCTTGAAGAACTTTCCCTACAAGCAGAAAATATGCAAGAAAAACTGACCGATTCTCAAAGAGAAGTTTACAATTCATTCATGGCAATGTTGGAAGCACAAGGTGAAATGAACAAAAACATGATGTTTCTTGATGCTCCAGGTGGTACGGGCAAGACTTTTGTAATCAATTTGATCCTTGCAAAGATTAGATCCATGAGAAAGATTGTGCTTGCAACAGCATCCAGTGGCATTGCTGCTACTCTACTACAAGGTGGCCGCACTCTTCACAGCACTTTTAAAGTACCCTTGGATACTCATCGAATGGATCAGCCAGTTTGCAAAATTACTGGTAACTCAGCCTTGGCAAATGTAATTAGAGACACCTCTGCAATCATTGTAGACGAAGCCCCAATGACGCACAAGAGTGCTTATGAAGCAATTGACCGAACACTGCAAGACATCACAGGAAACAAGAATCCCATGGGTGGCATTCCAACCTTATTTTGCGGTGATTTCCGTCAAATCCTCCCAGTGGTTAAAAATGGCACAAGGGCTAACATTGTCAATGCAAGTTTGAAACAATCCTATCTCTGGAGGCACGTTATAGTGAAGAGACTGACTACTAATATGAGAGCCTATATCTCTGATAACACAGCTACAGCAGACTTCTCAAAATTGCTTCTCCAAATCGGTAATGGTCAGTTTCCTATCACTTCTTCACCTGACACAATTAAGATTCCAACTGCGCTTGGTAAATGTGTCGGTAATCAGAAGCAACTGAAAGACAAAGTGTACCCAGACCTGCAAAACAATGGAAAATCACCGGATTGGCTTGCTGAGAGGGCTATTATTTCGCCATTAAACAGCAATGTGAATCATTTGAACAATTCAATAATGAATGAATTTCCAGGAGACACAAAGCAATACAAGTCAGTTGATTCGGCTACTAATGAATATGAAGCTGTTCACTACCCTGTGGAGTTTTTAAACTCTTTGGAGATATCTGGAATGCCTCCACACATTTTAAATCTCAAAATTGGATCGCCAATCATGATTCTTCGATCCTTGGAACCGCCAAAAACAACAAACGGAACCAGATGTGTTATCACCAGATTGCACACCAATGTACTTGAGGCCACCATTTCCTGTGGTCCCTACAAAGGCGAAACCGTTCTACTGCCAAGGATCCCCTTAGTTCCATCGGACTCAGAACTTCCATTTAAATTCCGGAGACTCCAATTTCCTGTGAAGGTGTGTTTTGCAATGAGCATAAACAAAAGTCAAGGTCAGACATTTAACACCATTGGCGTAGACTTGACATCAGACTGCTTCAGTCACGGTATGTTCTACGTCTCCATCAGCCGGACAGGAAGTTCAGAAAAACTCTACATTCTGGCTCCAAATCAAAGCAGCAGAAATGTAGTTTACCCTGAGGCTCTTCAGTGAAAAGTTCGAGAAATGGATATGAGGAAAAACTGACATGATCTGATTGTGGTAAGTTTTTAGTATTGAATGTGCAAGATAAAATTTAAGCAAGAGTTGAAAATTACTTCAATGAAAAATTTACTATGTAACATCAAGTAACCTTCCTTTTTGATGAAAATGTTTTGTGAAGTTCCTGATTGAATTTCAGTCACTACAAGAGGTAGTTAAAATGTTAATCACCTTATGCAATCGTTGCTCTTACAACATCAACTTACTGGAAAGGTGCCCACAGATTTTGGTACCCGAGTGCGCAACAAAGCTCCGTGCGAAGCACAGGTATCTTTGCTAGTATATATATATATATATATATATATATATATATATATATATATATATATATATACTTGTCGTAGCCAAATTGAATAACCGCCCCCTTAAGTAAGACACTTTATTAAATCTCCATTACTAACGATTACTACGATATTATCCCATTGATTACTGTACATGCAATAACCCTTATCCCCGAGTGGCCTCCGGGCCTTGATAAGTGGTGACTCCCTCGTAAAAAAAAAAAAATATATTGAAATGATCATATCTTTGGTTCTATGGAACGAAACTACATGATAATTTTGCACTCTTCTTGAAGATTATAATAATATTCTTTGGTTAATATTTTACGAAATTAGTAAAAAAAGAAACTGTATTTTCAAACGAATAAAATATGCTCAAATTTGCCTACATTTGTATATATAGTGTCCTGGCAAGCCAGCTTTAGTTTTGCTGCTTTGGGATTAATTTTGCTTAAGGTTTTTGTTTTCTTTTGCTTGGTTGTGTCCCCTGTGGCCTTGCCAGGCCACTAATATTGTAATAAAAAATGCTTTGCTGAACTTGTCCCTTTTCTCTTCAAACTCTACAACAAACACCTTGCTGAATCGTGTTTCCCTGATAACTGGAAAATTCTCTCTGCGGAACCACTTTTCAAGAATTCTGGTGTGATAACTGGCTCACCAAATTATAGCTGTATCTATCTACTCTCCCTACCTGCTAAAATCATTTTCGACATTTAAGAAACAAAAAATTTAAAAAGTCGATTGTCTGCCCTTGTCTGCCCTTATTGATCCCATATTTCTGCCAGGTGTTGTTAGTGTCGTTAGCTTTCAAACAAGATGGTGTGGAGCAAATCTTCGATAAACCGTGTGATAATATTTGATTTTCTTAAAAAAAAAACTACTTGATCAATTTATGTGATTTTTGGAATATGACATCTTCATGCAGTGACAAGTATATACATTATAAAGATTTTATTTCAGATTTTTCTTGTAAAAATTTTTTTTTTTTGGCCCATTTATAGGCAAGCACCAAACTTTTTAATGAAAATTAATTTGTATGATATTACTGGTTATTATCTTCTGTTTAAAACAAATGTACTTATCACACATAATCACAAGGGAAACTTGCTGGGGTTTCAAAGGTTTTATTTAGAAAGTTTGTTCTTTGGGGATGAGACTACACAAATTATTTTTTACTTAGTTTTCTTACTTAGTCTTAAAATGCTCAACATACGGGCAGAGTTTCAGGACATTCATCGTCTAATAGTTTTATAAACAAAACGTTAAATAAACACTTTGCACACATCGTTTTCAACAAATGTGTGCTTCACCGACATTGAGCGATCAAA
>NC_136519.1:5980188-6070188 GCF_053919585.1 Euprymna scolopes
AAACAATATATATATATATTGTTTATATATATATATATATATATATATATATATATATATATATATATATATATATAGAGAGAGAGAGAGAGAGAGAGAGAGAGAGAATTTTTTTTAAAGCTTTACATGACACCAAAAGATGAAGGAAGTGAGGAAGCATGGCTGTGGAAATCTTTTTACCCGAATACGATGTCCAGCATGTTAAAAATATACCATTTGTTGTAAAAATCTAAGGGATAAACATGTAAAAGAAGTTAGTGGTTACAGGATATTTTTACGGAAACATAAATCGTAAAAAGCCACTCAACTTTAATGAAACAACTGTAATGGAAAAATCCAGGAAATAAACGAAGGTTATAAAAAAGAAAACGCGAGTCTTTGAATTTTCCACAAAACTTTGCACTATATATATATATATATATATATATATATATATATAAATAATATATATATATATATATATATAAATAATATATATATATATATATATAAATAATATATATATATATATAAATAATATATATATATATATAAACAACATATATGTATATAATTAATATACATATTTCTTTTTTCATAATAATTAAATTTGCATATGTAATTATTTTTTAATTTCTTTTTAAACAGCAGTTCTTTACTCTTTTACAGAAACTTGACTCATCGTATATGAGGACCGGGAATTGAAAGTTTCAAAGCTGCTGAATGTTGCCACATCTGGGCAGGAGCTGCTAGAATCACCTTTTCCTGCCTTGATAGAGTTCAAAATAGACTTAGTTGCCTCGTAGGGGATGTCATTTTCTCTTCCCTACAACCTCTTTCTCACAGAAGAGACGTTATGAGCCTGTCTCGACTTTATTGTTATTTTCATGGCAAGTGCTCATTTGAGCTCCAATCTATGGTCCCATGGGAAACACTTGTCTAGCTGAAAACACTATCAATAATTTCTCCTACTCTTTATCTATGCCTAAACCTAAACGTAGATTCCATGAACAATGTTTCTTTCTTTGAACTACACGCTTGTAGAACTATCTTACATTTACCTGCTTTTCAGCTGACTACAATATGGCCGTATTCATGTCCAATGTAAACAAGTTCTTGATGAGCCGTTCCACTTATAAATTTTCATTATTAACGATTACTATAATTCTGCTACTGTACATTCTTTAACTCTTATCCTCTGGTGGTCTCTGGGCCTTGATATATGGTGATTCCTATGTAAAAAAATTTTATTATTATTATTATTATTATTAGCAGAAGCCGTGGAAAGTCCACGGTAGTTGAAAATTTTGAAAAACATACATCAGTAAGAAATATCTTGTCACATAATCAAACAATTACACCGAGGTTGAACTATGTCCCATTAAAGACTTAACTAAATTACTAAGCTCTGAATATATCTCGCCGGCTAACATGTCACCGGTCTTCCCCTAACACCTCCAACTACCAACACCTTGTAGCACATAAAACACCCCAAAACGAATTTAGAAACATATTAATAAAAAAAAAAAACGCCATTTTAGCCGTCTCACATTGTAACCTGCACCTCCCAATCATTGAAGACTTACTCTTTCGCATAAACAAATCGACCATCAGTCAGGTTCAATATGAGAGGGGAGGCACGCTTAAGTGCTTTTAATGATTTTAAACGATTTTAATCGACTTTTCAATATAATCACCAAAACGCAATTTTTAATTTCATCACTCGCTTGAAGACGACACATGGAAGTTGAAAACGTTTGTGACAGAACATATTTTAATACTTGTAAAAAATGCAGGCGGATGCAACATTTCGTTAGTGAGAGAGAAGCTGAAGCCTAGCTGGCAGTTTGGGATCTATTAGACTAGCGACTCTCTTTTGAAACCTGCCCAGGAGTGAGAGATTAGTAGCAGATGCATCAGCCCAAATGTGAAAACAATACTCCATACATGGGCGAATGGTGGCCTTGTAGAGGTACAGGATATTTTCAGACATAAGTAACTTTCTAGCATGGTAGAGAGAGCCCACCTTCCTCGAAGCAGCCGTGGCAATAACCTCAATATATCTGTTGCATCTCATGTTTCCTGTAAACGCAAGGACAAGGAGTTTGAACGAAGTACTTTTAGGTAATGTCTCGCTAGCCATTTAGATTGGACCATGTACCATTAAAGACTTAACTAAATCATGAAGCTCCGGATCTTCAGGTCTTGGTATCTCTGCTGACAATTGCATTAATTTGATGAACTATTCTGATCTTATCCTGATCTCGCAACATTATGAACATGGGGCAGTGTGGTAGTCCTCTTTTTTGAAATTCAATAACATAAACATTTGCAAATAGAATTCCCAGTACATGTCTTTAATATCTTTCAAAAGTTCAGCTAGATGTGCATGATACACACGTGATATTAAGTCAGGTGGATTTTGTGTAAGTTCTCATGGACACAATTGTTTACTATTTAAAGACATCTTGGATTACACGTGACTGTAAGGAATAGTTCTGATCTTGCGTATTTACAGAAAACTTCTTTGTTGTAATTGCGTTGTACTAATTTCAATATGACATGTAAGTAGGTAATAATGTTTTCACCTGAAATGCGTAGGGTTAAAAGAACCCTAATTAACAAAAGCCCACTATAATTGTACTTATTTCAATATGATATGTAAGTAGATAATAATGTTTTCACCTGAAATGCGTTGGACTTTTTCCTAATTTCAACATGATATGTAGGTAGGTAATAATGTTTTCACCTGAAATGTGTAGGCTTAAAATATCCCTAATCAACAAGAGCACTATATGGTTTTACTTATTTCGACATGACCCTTAAATAAGTAATAATATTTTCACCTGAAATGCATGGGAATATTTACAAATTTCAACATGACATGTAAATTGGTAATAATGTTTCACCTGAAATGCGGATATTTAAAAGATCCCTATACAACGAAAGCACTACATGATTCTACTTATTTAGACATTACACTTAAGTAGGTAATTATTATTATTATTATTATTATTATTAATATTATCATTATTAATATTATTATTATTATTATCATCATTATTATTATTATTATCAAAGTTCGAACTTCATCACTTCTCCATACATCTGTTCCTTTCACTGGCTCCATTGTCTCAGAGTCAATGATCTCATCTGCCTTAGATCCTTCAAACTCTTTCTCATTACTTCCCCTAACCATAGGATTCCATACCTAAAGTAAAATCATATAGTGCTCTTGTTTATTAGGGATATTTTAAGCCTACACATTTCAGGTGAAGACATTATTACCTACTTTCAGTGATTGCAAGAGAAGAGATTGAATGGATGGTTAGGAATGACATGAATAACGAAAATAAAATTGATGAAACTAGCTCTGATGAAAGAACTGAGAGAGTGGAAGTGCAGAAGGGAAATGTAAACAATGATGGGAGGCGAACAACTGAGGAGGTATGGAATCCTATGGTTAGGGGAAGTAATGAGAAAGAGTTTGAAGGATCTAAGGCAGATGAAATCATTGACTCTGAGACAATGGAGCCAGTGAAAGGAGCAGATGTACGGAGAAGTGGTGATGAAGTTCGAACTTTGACTTCTGTAGAAAAGGAAGTACTTCAGAAGTTAAGAGAGGTTCTTCTTAGAGACGATATCATCAATGTTTGGTATATTTCACAATCGAAGTAGCATAGCAAGGCTGTATCAAAAGTGGAAAGATGGTGGGCGAGGATTGAAAAGTGTAAAAGATTGTGTTAGAACCGAGGAGATGTTGAAGGAGCATGTGGTTAGAAGTGAGGAGTGGATGCTTAAGGTTGTGGCCAATGAAGTGGAGGTATGTAAGACCAAGGCTGATTATGTGAAACGTATGGATAGAGAAAGCGCAGAGAAACTGGCTAGGAAGAAAATGCATGGAAGGTTCTTTCAGGATATAGCAGAAGTGGCTGATGAAAGATCATGGCAATGGCTTAGAGGTGGGTATCTGGCTAAGAGTACTGAAGCTTTTGTTTGTGCAGCACAAGAGCAGGCATTAGGAACACGATTGTTCAAAAAAGTGGTCTAGGAGAGGAAATTGCTGCAGAATGCCAGATTTGTGGTAAGACCTCAGAGTCAATTGCGCACCTTGCAGCAGGGTGTAGTGGACTGGCCCAGAGAGAGTACCGAAAAAACGATCGCATGGACTCCGGATATATTGGGAGGTGTGTAAGAGGGTTGGGGTGAAGTGTGCTGGAAAATGGTTTGAGGAGGTGCCTGATGAAGTGAGAACAAGTGAGGATGGCAAGGTAGAGGTATGGTGGGACAAAAGTGTCATAACGACCAAGCAATTGGAACATAATCGTCCGGATTTGGTCATCATTAACAAGGTCTCAAAAAACTGGCAGATTGTAGACTTCTCAGTACCCTTGGACAGGAATGTGAGAGAGAATGAGAATGAGAAGTGGAGCAATTATGCTTCATTGGCCTTGGAGATAAGGCGTATACACGGGGTTAAAACACAAATAATCCCGGTCGTAGTTGGTACACTAGGAGTAGTATCAAGTCGTCTGGAAGGACAATTGAAAAAACTACAAATCCCCAATGTTTTAGGCGGCCTTCAAACCTCTGCAATTATAGGTACCACCAACATTCTTAGGAAAACCCTTGATATTTGAAGCTCCTGGTTTGAAGCCGGGATTGAGGGAAATCCTCTGGAAATGAATCCCATCCCTTTCCAGAGAGACATTCATAAGTGAAATGAGAATTATTATTATCATTATTATTGTTATTATTATTATTAAGTCTTCTTCTTATTATTATTAAATATTATCATTATTATTATTATTATTGTTATTATTATTATTAAGTCTTCTTCTTATTATTATTAAATATTATTATTATTATTATTATTGTTATTATTATTAAGTCTTCTTCTTATTATTATTAAATATTATTATTATTATTATTATTATTATTATCATTATTATTATCAGTTAATATTAAGATTAAGCATTTGCATGCATGATTATTGAAGCTAACCGGACACACATACACTTTTATCATATAAAGTAACACGGGAAGAGAAACAGGATTCTTAACCTTCAGGCCAGGATCAAGGTGTAAAATGTTTTAAGTAGGACGTCCCCAAGTCCTAAAGGGTGAATGCGGTATTATGGTGGAAGAAGATTTTAGCTAAGAGAAACTTTTGTTTAGTTCTAGAGTGACAAGGATGACAAACGACCCCCATTTCCCACCCCCTTTTTAGTTGGCCTTGTACCTAAGTTTTTTGGCCATGTTTAGTTTTGCCTGAACAAAAGATTTAATATTTCAAAGTGTAGTATCTGTTTTGATGCTGCACGTTACTTTTTTCACTTCACTTTTTTTGGTCTCGGTTAGTGGGGGAAAAATCCTTCATGACTGATACATTTTTTTATTTTTGTTACTAACCATAGTGCCCCTTTTTATGGAGCTTGTTTACCCCCATATTAAAAACGGACCTTGTGACTAACTCTGTTCTCGTGGGGAGCCAAGTAAACAAAACAAAACAAAAACAAAAAAAAAACACGGGAAATGTTATCAGATTGATTCATATTCAAGAAAGAAATCATTTTCTGAAGATAAGTGTTCACAGGACAATAACAAATATAAAACAAAATTATTGAAACTCTGATGGAAAATATCTGAAATTATCAAGATTCTTAGAATTTTAGTTGTTTTCTATATATTATGTTCTGCAGCAACAATTTCTACAAGACCATAGCCAGAATCGTGCCACAAGCCTAAACTGTATATTAAATGTCTTTTTTTTTTATTCCCTGCGCTTTTACAAAACCAACAATAACCAAATGTATAAAGATTAATACTAGTTATTTGGCATCGGCAATAATTCTAGTCCGCCTGCGAGCAACATCGCTTTCTTTTATTGATTCAGTTCCGGTGAACATTGAAGAGAAGGGCATGAATTGAAGACATGGGTCGTTTTGTAAATGTATTTTATGGATATTATAAGAGGTGCCTTCAAGAAATTTCCAAACTTCTTTTGTACAGGCATTTAAAATTGTCGTAAACTCTTGAAAATTCTGTATGTTATTGCTATACATCTTGTGAGATGACTGACCAATTTTTATGATTTCACGTTCAAATAAACTGCTACATCAGGAATTAGAATACACCCTACTAAAGCCTGATTGTCACAGCTGGTGAATTTCAGAAATGCAATCTGAACATGAAAACACTTTAAAAGAATGATATGCAATAAAATTCTGTTTTAAACTTGGAAAAATGGCACACAAATATGTGGAATACTTCGAACTGCATTTGGACCATCTTGCATGAATCGAGCATTGGTTTTTGAGTGGTATAAGAGATTCAAGGAAGGCAGGGAGTCTGTGAGGGATGATGAGAGGTGTAGGAGGAGTAAGGAAGTAAGAATACCAGAGTTGATTAGTCAAATAAAGAATTTTATGGATACGAACCATCGTGTGTCTATAGAAACAATAAGTGCACAGTTTGATGTCAGTGTGGGAACTGTACACACAATTATTCACAAGGAACTGAAGATGCAGAAGATTTGTGCAAAGTTTTTTCCAAGGGTGCTCAGAGAAAATCAGACTATTTGACCAAGATGGGCATCAAGACAGTTCCTCACCCTCCCTATTGTTCAAATCTTGCTTCCTGTGACTTTTGGTGATTCCCTAAGGTCAAGGAAAACCTTAGAGGCTGTCGTTATGAGACAATTGAGGAGATGAAATAGGATGTGACAATTATTGTTGACACGCTCACACAACAGAACTTCCATGGAGCCTTCCAGAAGTTGTTGGAACGGTACAACAAGTGCATTGCAGCCAGGGGAGATTACTTTGAAGGAGACTAAAGTTTCATGTGTGTACTATCAATAAAAGAGCGCATACGAAAACAGTCTGGAAACTTATTGAAGGCACCTTGTAACACCGTCAGTTAAAGCTAGGTATATGAACATCTGTGCGTGTGTATTGATAGACATGTTTTGAAAAAAACTAACAACCTTAATTTTGACCCCAATCTGTCTTGAAACAACTATAAAGGTTATCCGTTTAGTATCCATTGTATTTACTAATGGATCACCATTTACTAAGACCAAAAGCCACTCGACGATAAAGGGTAAGTATCTACTAAAATGAAACTAACTAAAAAAATTCTAGAATAATTCTTGTGTTAGACAACTTTAATTGATTAAGAATATAAATAAATAAAATTCCACATATATTTGCAAAAAGTCGAAATAGAAAATTTTTTATGTACAACTTGTTGTTGCGACCCGGCGTTGCCCGGGATTCAGTAAAGTCATTTTAGTTTATTAGTTTTATTTGGTTGTCCATTTTTAAACTTGAGTAAAGTGGTCGACCGTATTAGCTACTACATGTTTATTAAGAAGAGAGCACCAATTCTTTTTCCAGGATTACTCCACCTACCCTTGATCCTCCCATTGTAATGCTGAGTATTTTGTAAAAAGGAACCAAGTACTATTTTTGAAGTCTTTAGCTTGACTCGATCAAGCATTGAACCCTGGTCTCTTAGTTCATTATAACACACTGTTACCATTATGCCAAAATTAACCTGCAAACTTTAAGTTGGACAATTCCTATTATATTCTTGAATTTTAAATGAGTTATGTCCTCCTACTGATTTATATTTTTAGGTGATTATTTAAAAATGTTTCATATTAACATTTGTTTGCTCTAGATCAGAGGTCTCCAAAGTTTTCGAACAAGAGGCCGTATTACTGACTTTTTAAACCTACACGTGCCCCCCCCCCCAAAAAAAAATATCTGGACTGCTTTATACTGTTTTGCTAATTAGTTTTACTTTTTAGTGAAACTGGTTCTCCCAAACCTCATTCTTTTAATCATTTTATTGACAACAACAACAACAACAACAAAAACAACAACATTATTTTTACACATTTCCATTTTTCAATTTTTCATGAATATTTTTATGTTTTCCATAAAAGCTCTGTGGGCCGGATTAAAGACATTGGCGGGCTGTATTTGGCCTACTGGCCATAGTTTGGAGACCCCTGTTCTAGATTATGTCACTTTTTTTAAAAATAAAGTGTAGTTAATATGTAATTATACTGCTTCTAACACGGCACAAAAATAACAAATGAAAATTGGCTAGTCAAAAACAAATTAAAATTTTTTGGGTATAAATGATTTTGAGAATCCGGCAAGATAACATTATATGTTTGCTAAAACTCTAAAAGAAATCAGAATTTCGAATTTGCATTTATTCTTAAAATTCTTTTATGCATTGAAGCGATATTCATATTTCTTTATTCATAGGAAAAATTGCGAAAATATCAGAATAATTTAACATAACATTTTGAAATCTTTTTGCTTTCTTTGTTCCCCTTCAAGCAAGAATAAGCGAATTTTTTTTTTCATAATGAAAAATTAATATCAGGAATTTTGTTCAGTGAAGTCAGTCTTTTGCAGCTACAATTCCTTGCAATCCTTTCTTTCTTGGTTCTTCCTTCAATAATGAACTGATCTGTGCCAACTCTGTGAACTCTTTCCTCATTTTCAGGAATTTTGGCAACATACGTTTTTAGCAGTTTGACAGATATAAACTGTCACAGCCAATCAAATAGGTGTCCTATATCGGATAATCTGTCTTTATGTTATTTTGGAGTTTTCTTTCTTCTAAACGAGTTGCCTTACATAGGCTTGCGAAACTAGTCTATCCTAGTGTTATTTCAGGATTTTCTTTCTCCTAGAAGAGATAGCTTATCAAGGCATGTAAATCTAGTTTAGCCAATAGATGCTAGGATGAAAAAAAAAAACAAAAACAAAAATAACCTCTGGCCTCAAGTGCAGATACCTCTAGAAATTTTCTGCCATATTGCCTTGGATGAAGCATTCTTTTGGTGATGACAACCACATCAGTTTTTTCATAACTAAATTTTGAAACTGATATATGAAAAATTTTTTTACCGGATTGATATTATCAAAGATTTGCCGGATATCCAATCAAACTATAGAACAACTGCGGAAATATGTATATATTGGAATGTTACCTGCTTCCTTGGATTTATTACAATACGTGTTGTATCTTTTTACCTGCTGAATACCAAGAAATTCCATTACAGGATTTGAAGTTTAATATCCTTTTTTTTCTTTTTTTTTGCTGTATCAATATCCAATTTCCCTTATTCTTTGTAGTTAAAATGATTTAAAAAACTTTAAAAACATTTAATTTAATTTTCTATGTTTAT
This sequence comes from Euprymna scolopes, assembly GCF_053919585.1. Lineage (NCBI taxonomy): Eukaryota > Metazoa > Mollusca > Cephalopoda > Sepiida > Sepiolidae > Euprymna > Euprymna scolopes. The sequence goes on from NC_136519.1 coordinate 5,989,385, forward strand.
TATCTTTAGCAAATCAGATGCAAACCTTTTATAATATTTGCTAATATTTTGCTCCGAGGAAATGTATAAACATCGAAAACTCATGGGTTAATGAAATATATTTTACTATACTGTATTCCTTGTTTTGCATACAATAAAATTTCTATATTTGAAATTTAAATAGTTCAAATCACAAATTTTAAATTCCTAAATTATGATTTATTTGCTCTATCTAGTATATTGAGCAATTTTATTTAGCTGGGATAGTCTTATATAAAACATTACATCCAATAATATTTTGTAAGACCGAGAAACACTGGATTTGCACACCAGTACATTTATTGTATTTCATTATTCTGAATATTATATATATATATGATTAGAAAAGGATAATCATATATATATATATATATGATGATCCCTTAAAAAATATAAAAATTGGTATTATAGTAAATTTGAGAGTTGATGCAGTGATTGCAGGTGATTAAATGACTTACTGACTAGATGTTTTTTTTTTTTGATGAATGATAAAAAATAATTTTTTGTGTGGTTTCAAATGTTAAAAACTTCAAAGACTATATATATATATATATATATATATACATATATATATATGATTAGTTTTTTTGGAAAAAGAAATCCAGCAGAGTGCTCAATAAAAAGGAAAATCCGAAATATAAGAGCGTATTTATATTTTGTGTACAAAAAGTTGTTAGATGAGACAAGTCATTGGTACCGTCGGTTTCAAGCCCGATAATTAGGACCGTTTAAGATATCCTTATCAAACTCTCTTCAGCCAATATTCGTTTCATTAAGAGACGAATATTGGCTGAAGGGAGCTTGATAACGATATCTTAAACGGTCCTAATTATCGGGCTTGAAACCGACGGTACCAATGACTCGTCTCATCTAACAGCTTCCTGTACACAATATATATATATATATATATTAGAAAATTTTTCCCAAAGTTTTAATATATTAAAATCTATTAGCCAGTGGCAATGTACATATATTAATAAAAATTAAGCCAAGTTATTTGACTCCAATATTAAACAACATGATTGACATTCATACATACTTGAAAAAAAAAAAAAACCAAGACAACAAAGAAAAGGATTACACAATATTTATATTTTTTCGAGTGTTACAATTGTTTCGACATCAACTAGACAAATTTACACTTTATATTGTTCAAAAATGTTCCAGGTTGGCATCTCAGACTTATTGAAAGAAATACACGGTTAATACATATCTGAACATGTTTTCCTCTTGTTATTAACGGTACCAAACAGTGTGATCCATCTCATCGTGTTTTGATAAATCCTCTTTCGGTGTTTATGAAAATTTGGGGCCCCTATTTTTGTATTTCTGTTTTAAATTACTGGGAAAATTGTTAAACTTGAACTATTTTGAAACCGGACAGGATTTTGAATTAAGTTAAGTTTATTAATTTAATTTATTAATTTTTGTGTTTTATTTATTTCTCAATATATATATATATATATATATATATATATATATATATATATATATATATATATATATATATATATATATATATATATATAGTGGAAATAGTAATTAATAAAAATTGAAGAAAGTGCTCAATACCGTTGTAGAGCAGATATGCGTTTTATTTTTTATTACCGTATCTTTCTGTTAAGTTACATTATTGTTTCAGCTACTTGGCCGTTTTTTTTGGCCGTCTGTAGCATCCTCATCCCAAAATAGTAACATTTCTGTAAAAAGCTACAGACGGACAAAAAAACGGCGAAGTAGCTGAAACAATAATGTAACTTAACAGAAAGATACGGTAATAAAAAATAAAACGTATATATATATATATATATATATATATATATATATATATATATATATATATATATATATGTTTAAAGAAAAAATAGAAAAAACCGAATGAAATTATTAAAAAATCAACGTTTCGTCCTTGTTTCCGAGGACATCTTCAGGATAATTGAAATAAAAATGTGATAAAAGAAAAAGTCATAGATCGTGCGAAAAAAGACAGTTTTTTAAAATCCAACCCATGTCGGGAAAGGACGAATATGTGTGCGTATGGGAAGGTTGTTTGATGTCTATATATACACTTTTAAAATGCATTTAAGATAAATATGTACATTTATATATATATATATATATATATATATATATATATATATATATATATATAGAGAAAATAAAAAAGGAACAAACCGTATTATGTGTTCACCAACGTTTCGTCTTTATTTCGAGACTTCCTCTGGGTGAATGAGATTAAGAAACCAAAAAATATACCAGTGCAAGGCTAGTATATGACTGGTATATTTTTTGGTTTCTTAATCTCATTCACCCAGAGGAAGTCTCGAAATAAAGACGAAACGTTGGTGAACACATAATACGGTTTGTTCCTTTTTTATTTTCTCTATTTTGTCGGAATACTATTTCCATTATTTTCATCATATATATATATATATATATATAAAGATGAGTTCCATCAGCTTTATCTGAAACCAAAACTTATGAAGAATTCTTGATAAAATTATTTATTACAAAAAATGGAAGGTCACAACAATTTAACGACATTCACTCGGAAGGAAAAAGATGTAAGCGTGACACACAAAATAACACACACGCTACCGTATTAACATACAAATGACCTTTTACTGAACGTAGGTTGGTACTTCAGGTAGTGACCTATAAAAACCTCTAGCCTTTGGCTTAGTAGAACATAAAACTCACGTACGTCTTTTTTTGGTACTGATATCTGATTTTATTGACTTATCGATTTGTGTGGAAATTCCGAACAATCTGATTCGCTTTTGACAGAAATAAATTCATGTGATTGTTTTGTTTTTAATTTTATTCCTATTCTTCTTTTTCGACGCTGCCCGAAGATATTCTTTCAGGTTAAGTGCCTCCTTCCCAAAGACTTGATGGCAATCATAAATATTGTACCGCCTGCTGCCGTGCGTGTGTTTCTGGCCAAAGACCAAATTCAGACCTTTAAAGCTGAATTTTATGTCCTAGCCTTGCAGTTTAATTCTCCGATATTTTCAAAGAGTCTCAAAGTGCTTTTATATCGCAGGTCTTGCATTTTCGTTTTATGACTGACTACGCAACATAAGCATCGCGGCCTGTGCTTCAACTGCTTGTGAGTTAAGGTCGAAAAGAACAGACAGTGCATATTTAGAATTACACTTAATTAAAAAAAAAAAAAAAGATACAGAAAAATCTTAATGATATACGCACTCGTCACAGAACCAATATATTATATTCTAAAAATCACGTAAATGAATCTAGTTACCTGCTCGGAAAATACGCTTAAATTAGTGATAAGACGATTCCAATATTTTTCCCGATACAATTATCGATACCATAGGTGTATCAGAATTTTTGTAGGAATTTTTGACACCCCTAACACGAAACTGCGAATAAAATATAAAACTCTTGCAATTTCTCTTTTAAAAGTGGGTTGTTTATTTTCTTTATGGATTATACTTCCAAAATAAACTATTAAAGTTGTTTTAAAAGTAATAGAAATATTTTTTTTTTTATTTTTTAAAAAACAGTAATGAATTTTGCGAACTCAATATTTTTCAATTTTTAAACTTTAAAAATCTATCAAAATTTTTCTACTGATTCTATTTTTACGATATTTTCAGGGTCAATGTTAAATTTTATGCTCTTTCCAATAAACCGAATATAATATTTTAGACAAACGTTTTTTTTTAAATTCACGCCCCCCCCATTTTCAAGTGTCTATAAAAAAGTAAATAATTAATTTACTCACCAAAGTGTTATATATCACAAATTGTAGAGAAAAGGTCAATAAATAATATATTTAAATTTAAAACAAAAAAAAGTAGTGTTTTTTAGAAATTTACCTGTAAAGTCCGAAGTTTAAAATCTTTTTTAAAAAAAAAACACGTTGTTTATTTTTGTTTTTTAATGAAACCTTGGTCTTTGCTTCTTTAATTGAAAAAAAAAAATTAGGGTTTGCATTACATTTTTCGAGGAGTTATAAGCTTGGAAAGACGGGGTGGAATTATTCACTATTTTTCACAAAATTTCTGACGCACCTATATGCCGTACTAAATTCCCGATTCTGATACAATTAACGATTTCGATTCTGTATAATTTTCTAAATATTTAACTATAATGTGGTTATTTTTCATGCATATCCTAAAAATAAATGTTAATTCTGCAGATATTTTCTCAAACGTAAAAATAAACTTGTGGTGGGGGGATAAAATATCGATTTTAGTTTTACTGGACGTTTAAAATCAATAAATATTTATCATTTTATCATTACTATCAGCAGTAAAAGATTTTGTTTTAAACAAAATTAAATCAAAAAGATAATTAAAAGAATCGTTTTTGGCATCAGAAAATAAGCAGAAATTTTCCGATTCCGATACCGATTCCAATATCTCCAAAAGCACCGATTTTACTGATTCCTGGTTCCGATTCGGATTAACAACCCGAACACAAACTTAAATATGATATTTTAATTTATGCAGGTTTCGTTTTTATTATTATTATAGAGACAATTTTCTATTGATTATTATATTGTGCCCAATGTATATTAGTGATTTCAAAAGAAAAATATGACTCAGGTGTCATTGGATAGAATCGAAACTGAAACATGTAGAACTCGAGCGTCATTCGTTACCGTTTGAATTGAATCCATACGAAACATTAAAAGAATAACGTTGTTAAGATTATAAATGTAAATTTACACATGCGTAGAAATAAAATGTTTAGTCGACTTACGCCTACAAAGTTCCAATGTTTTTCATTTTTGACCGCTTATGAGCTAATTTTATTGGCTAGAAATCAAATCAAATTTGTTCCACATGTCCAAATTTCAAGTCTGTAAACCAAAAATTGACAGAAAAGTTTGGTAGAGGCCGTTCCTCACACAGACAAACAAAGTCACTTTATATATATATATATATATATATATATATATATATATATATATATATATATATATATATATACATATTTGTTTTTGTTTGCAATACTTTTGAATGAATTCGATTATTTATACGTAAGTGCATTTTTACCTAAATGCAAGTTGGGAATGATTTTCCTTTTTACCAATTTAGTACCCCGAAATGGGGAGCGACATATATATATATAGTTTAAAACATAATTACCTACTGACACGTGTTTCGTCGTCTACAATTCATCAGAGAGGCTGAATCTAGTGATATATAATATATATATATATATATATATATATATATATATATATACATCACTAGATTCAGCCTCTCTGATGATATATATATATATACATATATATATATATATATAACTACTTAATTTACTCACATAAAATTAATATACGAAAGTATAGATTTATGCGCAAACTTTAAGTATTTACTTCAAAAGTGCTCAATACGTAGGTAGAGCTAGTTAGTAATTTATAAAATGTATATGGCGATTAAGCTACACTGAATATTCCGCGTTTCATCCACTCTAGAATTCTTCAGGCTTATGCGCATAAACCTGAAGAATCCTATAGTGGATGAAACGCGGAATATTCAGTGTAGCTTAATCGCCATATACATTTTATAACTTACTATATATATATATATATATATATATATATATATATATATATATATATATATATATATATATATATATGTGTGTGTGTGTGTTAAATTCTGAAAATATATATGTCAATTAAGCTACACAGAATATTCTGCGTTTCATTCTCGTGAGAATTCGTCAGGCTTATGCATATATAAATATATATATATATATATATATATATATATATATATATATATATATATATATATATATATATATATTTTATTTTTTCAATTTTTATGCATAGGATTTGATAAGTTGTGTACATTTGTAAATTAAAGAATCTAAAATTTAATCCTACAGAAACGAATCGTTTTAGAATAACAGATTCAATATTTCACCTGTGTATGTGATTCGATTTATATTGTATGTAATCAACTTTATATCCATTTATGTACCCATCCTTGATCAGGATTAGTCGATGTTGAAGAATGAGGGAATGATGTCAATACATTCTTAGATATAAGTTATATTTCTTGTACATTTTATATCAATCGATCAGTGTATCGATATTGAATATTGGATTTTTTCTGCATTTGATCTTTTAATATCTTTTATAAATCGAAGCTGAAGATTTACATACGCTGTAAGAATACAAACATACATTCATATAGTTTCTTCTGAGGAGTGAGGGTGGAAAATATTCAAAAATTGACATAATTATATGATTGTTCCTCCGCTACGAAACAGGTGTTTTCAATACATACGACATAATCAAATCCATTTTTTAACAACATTTAACGACGGAGATGACGTTATATCTTCATTGCAAGCTTTGCAATGAAGATATAAGCTATATCGCCTGGTGAGATCTCTAGTAATTAATAACTAGCTGGCCGAAACATGGTCATGACTGTGTGGCAACACATTACTGCTTATGGAAAGACAAATTAAAAGTATATCTTGCTCTACTTTGGTATTGAGCACTCTTGTATTAACCTCATTATACTTCATTAGTTACTTTACCTCTGGAAAATAATAACCTCGAATTATCTATATATCTATAAAAGTGAACGTGCCTGTGTGTGTGTGGGTCTATCTGTCTGTCTGTGTGTCTGTGTACATTTCCTTACGCAATAACTTTGTCAATTTTTAGTCTACAGACTCGAAATTTGATATACAGAGTACTGAGATTTTGGAAAATCTATGTGATCCGTTTTCGGCCAGAAATTTGTCTGTTAAGGGGTCAAAGTTCAACGATTTGACCTTTAAGAACTCTACCAAACTCCTACGACAATTCCGGGTCTAAAAACTTGAAATTTTAGATATAGGTTCCTTCGACATGGATCTAACTTAATAAATTCATTTGAGCCCAAAATGATAAATGTTAAGTGGTCATAATAGGGATCAAAGTTAAAAAAATTGACCGCTTTTTTTTTTTTGATCAGCATACACCTCCAAACACCCGGGCAAGTATATATATATATATATATATATATATATATATATATATATATATATATATATATATATATATATAATTCGAGATTGCTGTTAGGAGATGGGTTTGTCAGTTTCAAAATGGCAGCAGAGAAGTGAGTGACAACACGTGATGTGGGCTTTTATGATCAAAGCATAAAAAGGAGTTTGCAAAAGTGCACCTGAGTGACTATGTAGATAAATAAATTCTGGAGCACAGATGGTCGTTCGTTTTAATGGTACTAGTCCTGTCTTCATAGCTCTTCAACGTTTTAGTTTGAGATGTTCCACTCAAATCTAGTGACAGATATGCACAAATGATGATTTCTAAAACAAGGGCAGATAATTATGATTTTTACAGATTAGATAAACAGAAGACATCCGAGACAATTTTTTTTTTCAAGGGAGTCAGCATTTATCAAGACCTGAAGACCATTCGAGGATAAGGGTTAATGAGTATAAGGTGGTCACTGAGACAAAAATGTAGTGATTGGTAAGGGTGGTAATTAAGCAGGATTTCATTATTTATGGGGGCGGCTCAACAAGAATTTGTTTATATTGGAATTGAAGATAACCATACTGTAGTCAGCTGGAAAGCAGGCTCGTGGTACAGAGTTCCGTGGGCAATTCTTAGAAAGAAGCTTTGTTCATGCAATTTGCGTTTATATTAAGACACAGATAGAGAGTAGGGGAAATTATTGACAGTGGTTGTAGCTAGACGAATGTGTGTTGTGAATGCTTTGCAGAGGTGGAAGAGACCAAAGATGGGACCTTAGTCGAACAATCGCACTGAAAATAACAATAGAGCAAAGACAGCAACGTCTCTTTTGTAAGAAACAAGTTGCAACGAGAAGAAAAAGGCAGGACAGAGTGCTCTGAGTACTTTCTTCCCAGATATGACGCCAGTACTCCTTTTCATTTGGCTCTTATACATGTAGAGGATTGCGTCAGGAAAAGGATAATTATTTAAACGCATATATTATCAAACAATGACATCGTTTTATGCTTCTTACAACACCTACAACCTGAATATATATATTAAAAAATCAACAATAAAAACCACGTAAACAGATAAACGATAAAATTAAACAGTAAATTGCCTATGGCATCATAGCGTAATGGGTTAGGGCGCTGGATTGAAATACATAAGGTCCGGGGTCCGAATCCCAACAACAGTCAAGCTACGCTGAAAAGGAGTAGAGCTCCGAAACACGCGTGTCCGTAGATTACTGTTTTTAAAAATAATAAATAAAAAATACGTCCAAATAAAAAATGGGCGACTTTTTAAGAAAAACACCAGATCTCCGAGGCGGAGACGTTAACCTTAATATCGTTTAAAAAATCAACAACAAAACCACGTAAACAGATAAATGACATAACTAAACAGTAAATTGTCTATGGCATCATAGCGTGATGGGTTAGGGCGTTGGACTGAAATACATAAGGTCTTTGGTTCAAATCCTAACAACAGTCAAGCTATGCTGAAGAGGAGTAGGGCTCCGTAACACGCGTGTTTGTAGATTACTGTTTTTAAAAATAATATATATATAATTATTTTTCTACTAGAATAATTAAATACCTACAGACACTAGTGTTTCATCCTTTCGGGAATCTTCAGTGCAGGGTGTCACGATTACTATCAGTCGAACGATTCGAACCCCGCATCACGAGACATCTCTGGCTCGATTAGCGGAGACCGTATCCATTCGGCTACCATTAACCGCTTGAAATAACGTTGAATTTTAAACATCTTAATTTTAAGTGTTCATTTACGTCAGGCAGACAGTGATCTAATCGTTATACGATGATCTACGCATAAGAGCTAAATTGACCGACTTTTAATTCAACTGAAAGTGGTCAACGATAAGAAACGAATTTCTTAAAGGGGCTATCATATATATATATATATATATATATATATATATATATATATATATATATATATATATATATATATAGGGTGGGGAATAAGTCCTGTTACAAAATTTCAGAACTATTTTTTTATGTAAATATTAAATAGATTTACTATTTTATTGTCATTATGTGATAATGTAATATATGATTCCTTATTTTTCAGAAACAAAAGCTAATTTTTAACGTCTGTTGAATTGAAGAGAAGATTCATTATAGAGAAACATGAAAAGGGCTTGCGAACACCAGAAATATTTAAGTTAAACCTGATATGATGATGGTCTTTGACCTAGGGATGGTGCACACTATTTTTCCAGGTCAAGGTCAGGACTTTGGTTGTATATTAAAATGACAAAAAGTCTATATTTCAAATTCTAAGATATCGTTCATCTTACCGTTCATTTGCTTCAGCATGTTAAAATGTTCAATTCTTGACAGCACCTGTTTCGTACGGCTAAAGCAATCATATAATTATTACGTCAATTTTTTAATATTTCTCACCATTTAACTTCCGACTTTCTTCAATGTATCTTGTCGAACTCGGGAATGTTTTTCTCAACCTCAGGAATCTGCACTGAATTTCAAACGGAACCCTTTATTTACTTCAAGTAAGTAAAATAAGCGAAGTAAATAAAGGGTTCTGTTCGAAATTCCGTCCAGATTCCCGAGTCCGACAAGATACACCTGAAGAGTGTCAGAGGTTACATCGACCGAAACGTTGTGAAAATCACACTCAAGATGAGAACAATAGTCGGATGAATCCAAATGATACAAATAATCAATCCTCATCTAAAAAATAGCAGAAACATATTCAGATTTTCTTTTTCGATCGGCGGGGTGGGAGTGGGGGAGTTAGAGGTTCTTTTAGAATGCGACTCAAAGGAACTATTCTTACTCCATAAAGATGTGCACATCTCACGATTGTTTTGATGAGATTAAGGATGATGCCGGTGGGTGAGGGGGAAACGTATTGTATGACCTGCTGGGTCGGACAGTTGAGTGATTTACAATATCCAATCTCAGGGATATGTGATGATAATTATCGGGAGAGCTATCGGAATGGATCGCTTGCAGAAGAACAATCTATCATTTTTAGGGATGAAGATGCTTATATATGAGAAGTGGTCATGCTGGAATCATATTCTTGTAAAGATATAAAAAAAAAAGTAAAAAGAATAAAAGGGAAACAAAGTGGGAAAAGGAAATAAAGAATAAAGATAGATAGATAGATAGATAGATAGATAGATAGACAGGTAGATAGATAGATAGATAGATAGATAGACAGATAGATAGATAGATAGATAAAGGGAGAGAGAGAGAGAGCACAGGAAAAAAGAAAAGAAAGGAGAAAAAGGGAAGGAGAGATAAAAGAGAGTGTGAAGGAACAAGAAGAATTATACGTTACTGAATTTTTTTAGATGAGGAATCGTTATTCGTATTATTTGGATTCTGCAAAATAACCGTTCTCATCTTGAGTGTCATTTTCACAACGTTTCGGTCAATGTAATCTCCGACCTTCTTCAGGTGTATCTTGTCAAACTCGGGAATGCTTCTGTCTAACTCGGCAATCTGGACAGAATCGTTCTTTACCTCACCGGTGTAGCATGCTCTCGTTTCGAATTACTTGAGACCTTTATCCAGTCATGCAGAATCCTGAGTTCGACAGAAATATTTCCAAGTTCAACAAGATACACCTGAAGAAGATCGTAGGTTACATCGACTGAAACGTTGTGAAAATGACACTCAAGATGAGAACAGTAGTCCGAAAAATCCCAATAATATGAAGAATTATATATTAGAAAGTGAGGGTAATATAAATATAGAGGAAGATAGAAATTATATATGAAAGAAGAAGTGAGGGGGTTTATATTTGATAGAGATAGTGAGAGGGAAGAAGAGAGAAACATGTGAGAGAGAATGGGGGATGACATATGTGATAGATAGATAGATAGATAGATAGATAGATAGATAATGAGAGAGAACGAGTGTATAAAAGAGAGAGAGAGAGAGAGAGAGAGAGAGAGAGGGGGGGGAAAGTGACGTGGAGTGAGAGTAAGAGACAGAGATAGAAATTATATATGAGAGAAATAAGGGGAGAGAACGTATATCTATCTATCTATCTATCTTTTTTTTTATTTTTTATTACATTTTCACCCAAAACAAGGCAAATTGCCACTTTGTTGTAGAGGGCTACTATCAGGGACATAGGAATCAGGGGTACTGTGTAGGGAGTTGGGCAGCAAGATGTCGGTTCACGTTGAACTTGAACTTCTGCATGTCAGTACAGTTGGGGAAGCAGGGACCCGGCAGGGAATTCCAAAGTCTAGCTGTCCCGGGGAAGAAACTACTGGAGGAGAAGGCTCTCTTACATCTAGGGATCTCTACTGTGAAGGGGTGGGATTTAGCTGCTTGTCGGGTTTGTCGGGGGTATTTACGTCGAAGGGGCACAATTGCTTGCAGTTCGTCAGAGCATTCACCGTTAAAGTACTTTTAGAAAAGGCAGAGGGATGCAACATTTCGTCGATGGGACAGGGGCTGAAGTTTAGATGACAGTTCAGGACCTATCAGATTGGCGACTCTCTTTTAAACTCTGTCTAGGAGCGAGAGACTAGTGGCAGATGCACCAGCCCAAATATGACAACAATACTTCATACATGGGTGAATGGTGGCCTTATAGAGGTACAGGATACTTTCGGGCGTTAGTATCTTTCTAGCACGGCAGAGAGAACCTACCTTCTCCACAGCTCTATCTATCTATCTATCTATCTATCTATCTATCTATCTAAAAATAGATAGATAGATAGATAGATAGATAGAGAACATGTAAGAGGGAGGAAGAAAGAAATTATATATGAGAGAGAAGGCGGGCGGACATATTTAATATATATATATATACATATATATATATATAATATAAAGCTGAACGTTTGTGTGTGTGTGTGTCTGGTCACGAATAGGCTCCTATATGGTTGACTATTATAGAAAACTGATCACATATAATGACAGAAGATGTATCGAGACACAGGAATGGGTATGTTTGAACTGGCATAATGATGATTCATTAAAATTGTGGGGTCTGCGTACGCGCCTGGTCCACAAAGTATGGAAATAAAAAATTAAAAAAACGTTTACATGTGTTTTTGATATAGATGTACATAATAATACTTTGATAAGTATGTTTTAACTTAAATAAGGATGGTATAATAAGATTGTGGGGTCTGCGTTTGCGCCTGACCTCCGTAGATTGGAAATAGGCACAAACTTTAATAAATACTTTTCATATCTATCTGCGTAAGTATACGTTGATAATTATGTTTCAGTTTGAAGAAATATGGTATAATAAAATTATGGGGTGTTCGTTCGCGCCTGACCTCCATAGAATGGAAATATGTCACAAAATTTAACAAGGTTTTTTAATATAGATCCACAGAATATTGTGATAAGTGTTTCAGTGTGAACTGGTATGGTATAATAAATTATGGAGTTTATCTATTTTATTTTTACTTTCATCATATTTTGCTTTGGTTTTGATACCCTCAAATTCAAAGCTATCTCTTTACAACCCTTCCTTTTCATAACCTATCATACTTTCATAAATCAGAGTCCATTTTCTGTAGACTGTTTTTTAACCCAGTCAACGACGGGTACTTATGCTAGTATATATATATATATATATATATATATATATATATATATATATATATATATATATATATATATATATTGGGATAGGTGTTAGCGGCACTGATGAGTTGTGAAACAACGAAACAGGACTGTATGTCGATGACTAAAATATATTTTATAAAGCCCCCCCCTCTTGGGTTGAGCACTATCGTAAATAATCTTACTCGCTACTTAATTTAGCTGAAAAAATGCGCTCGCGGTTTGTTTACAAACAACGTTTGAGCACTTTACGAGTGGCGGGCGGCTGTTTATTTCGATAGACATTCGGACAGATTAATTGCGGCCACCGCTTCCGTAGTCAAGGGGTAGAACTGCCGACTGTCATCATGACGGTTCTAGGTTCGATCCTCGGCTTGGGATAGGTGTTAGTCTAAGCGGCACTGATGAGTTGTGAAACAACTAAACAGGACTGTATGTCGATGACTAAAATATATTTTATATATATATATATATATATATATATATATATATATATTGCGTACAGAAAGTTGTTAGATGAGACAAATCATTGGTACCGTCGGTTTCAAGCCCGATAAAAAGGAATGTTTAAGGTATCCTTGTCAAGCTCTCTTAAGCCAATATTCGTCTCTCTATATATATTATTCGTCTCTGTCTATCTGTCTGTCTCTCTCTCTCTTTATATATATATATACATATATATTCGTCTCTCTCTCTATATATATATATATACATATATATTCCTCTCTCTCTCTCTCTCTCTCTATATATATATATATATATAAAGAGAGAGAGAGAAAGAGAGAGAGAGGAGGGAGGGGAAGAGAACGGTTGTACAGGTTTTTTTTTCCCCAGATCTACATGCCAAATTGTGGCAGCCATGGTTTATTATGGTGATTAAGAGGTCGGATAAAAAAAAATAAATAAATAAAATCTCATTTTGGATGCTTCCCATTAAAGTTACTCATTCTATGGTGACAGTTTTCTCTCTTTTATAATCTGCTCAGAGGGATTCGATAATCACCTTCTCCTATAAAGAGTTTTATGGCCGCTGCTGTCACATCATATGAACGCCACCCCATCAACCCCGAACATCTAGCGGCTTCAGTTAGGTCCGCTTGCAACCTGGTAGCCAAAACTAGATTCCATTCTTTGGAACTGGAGGATGATTTGAGATAAATAGAAAAAACACGGACATCCTTAAGATTGTGCCACGCAATCACGCATACAGTTGGTCCGGACAACGCCACGTTAGCTGGACGATTACTATTATAATCGTTATTGACATTAGTAAAAATAGAAACGGAAAGAATGTTATCGAGGCGAAGGGTATTCACAGATAAAATTATTTATGTTAAAATACTTCCCAAAAATGTTCACTTGCTGAAAAGGAATGTTAGTTTTCATAACTAACATAAACAAAGGCGATATAGCTTATATGAAAGCAAACTTGGCTTTCGTATAAGCTGTATCGCCTGAAGAAGTCTCTAGTTACTAGTAGCTATCTGACCGAAATATGCTCATGACTGCGTAGCAACATATTACTGCTTATGTAAAAACAAATATAAAGCATGTGTGTGTGTGTGTGTAAATAGTTTTTTGTTGTTTTATTTTTGCGATACGTTTTGAATGAATCTAATTATTTACGAAAGTGCATTTTTACCTAAATTTTAAAATGCGAGATGGAAATAATTTTTCATTTAACCAATTTGGTACCCTCATAGGAGGAGCGGCATATATATATATATATATATATATATATATATATGTGTGTGTGTGTGTGTGTGTGTGTGTGTGTGTGTGTGTGTGTGTAGTAGAGATTTAGAAGGCTATCACAATGCGAGGAATCAAATATAGACGTTATTGATGAAAGGAGACGAAAACAAGTGGCAATTTACGAATCAATACGTACATACATACACACACACACACACACACACATATATATATATATTAAAACATCGTTTTTCATGCTTCAAAAAACCCTCATTGCCTTTAAATCACTATCCTTGAAGAATACATGGACTTTTAACATTATATATATATATATATATATATATATATATATATATATATAATATATAAAGATTTGCTGTCGTTGCTTTTTAAGCAATATTACCAGTTTCGAAACGCTGTTATTTATTTCGCCACCTTAGCGTTTTTAAGAGCTATAAGCTCTTTCTGTTATATATATATATATATATATATATATATATATATGTATATATATATATGTATATATATATATATAAATCATATATGTATACACACACATATATATATATATATAACTACTTAATTTACTCACATAAAATTAATATACGAAAGTATAGATTTATGTGTAAACTTTAAGTATTTACTTCAAAAGTGCTCAATACGTAGGTAGAGCTAGTTAGTAAGTTATAAAATATATATGGCGATTAAGCTACACTGAATATTCCGCGTTTCATCTACTCTAGGACTCTTCAGGCTTATGCGCGAATTCTGTGGTTGTTTGTCGTTTTTATATGCGCATCTTCTATTGAGATTTTAGTTAGCCAAGATGCGCATATAAAAACGACAAACAACCACAGAATTCGCGCATAAGCCTGAAGAATCCTAGAGTGGATGAAACGCGGAATATTCAGTGTAGCTTAAATATATATATATATATATATATATATATATATATATATGAGCACGTCTGCATACCAATGAATCTGTGCTATTCTTTTCTTACTCCTAAATAGAATATCAACATCGAATCCCTGAAACGTTTCCAAAATTAAGTCTTATGCATATTAATTTTTGAAGACAATCGATTTTATCGGAAAGAAACAAAATTATATCGCCCATGGGGAGATAGTCTAAGCAAAGAAAAGAAACAAATAAAAAAAAAAATACTCGAATTCTGCCTGAGGGTGTTGACAAATCTGAACAGTGTATGTACAAATATATATATAATAATAATAATTTAGTATAATTTTTTTATTACTTAATAAAAGAAAAAAAATTATTTTCTTATTGGATTTTGATACGATACCTGTGTCGACCACTTGTATATATCGATCCAAGTTCGAAGTGATTGCTTTTCCAGCCACAGTTAAGAGCTATAGTACAGCGAAACAGCCTTTCTTAATATGCCGACTTCCATATTTTCATGGTAAAACATCGTGGTAAGTGAAACCGCCAGCTACCAATGATGATAATGAAACGGCCATAGTATAAAAGAATTGAGCGCTTTTCGGTAGTTGATAGTGTTTTATGAACATTATTATTTCACTTACTCATTACTAATGCCAATGGCTTAATGATCAGAAGAGCTGACTTTTAAAAAAAATCAGTCGAGTTTCAATCTTTAACTAGTGTCCGAACGATTAATTGGAGTTGGAATCAGGAAAATCACAACCTTTTAGGTATCGGAATCGGTATCAAAATCGAGAAAATTTCTGCCTATTTACTGATGCCAAAAAACAATTCTTTTAAAGCAAAATTCTCCTTAGTTGGTACTAATGATAAAGTGGTTCATATTTATTACTTTTAAACTATAAGTTAAACTTAAATTTATAGATCACCCTCCTTTACAAGAATATTTTTTGCAAAAATATATTATATAGATGTCTAAGGTAATATGAAGAATTAAAAAAGAATTCATACCTATATATTTAGAAACTTAAAAAGAATCGGAATCAGTAATTGTATCGGAATCGGGAAAAATACTGAAATCGTCCCATCACTATTACTAACCCTATTAAAGCTAGAATCCTTTTAATGAGTAAATAATGTTATGTTTGAATAAAACTACCAATTAAATCTATTAATTACCTGTAAAAGATGCTTACACATATGTGATTGCCATAGCCATTTGACAACAAGTTTTATCGGTTTTTACTAAGAGTTGGATGCACTATATTTTAAAGTAGAGCATAATAGAAATAATATCTAAAATAATAACTAAAATAAATAACTAAAATAATAAATAAATAAATAACTAAATACTAGCTAAATAATAACTAAATAAATAAATTAATAACTAAAATAACAACTGAAATAATAACTAAATAAATAACTAAAATAAATAACTAAAATAATAACTAAAATAATCACTAAATATTAGCTAAATAATAACTAAATAAATAAATTTATAACTAAGATAACAACTAAAATAATAATAAAATAACAACTAAAATAATAACTAAATACTAACTAAATAATAACTAAATATATAACTAAAATAATAACTAAATAAATTAATAACTAAAATAACAACTGAAATAATAACTAAATAAATAACTAAAATAAATAACTAAAATAATCACTAAATATTAGCTAAATAATAACTAAATAAATAAATTAATAACTAAGATAACAACTAAAATAATAATAAAATAACAACTAAAATAATAAAATAATAACTAAAATAATAACTAAATACTAACTAAATAATAACTAAATAAATAAATAAAATAATAACTAAATAAATAAATTAATAACTAAAATAACAACTAAAATAATAATAATAATATAACAACTAAAATAATAAAATAATATAACAACTAAAATAATAAAATGATAATTAAAATAATAACTAAATAATAACTAAATAATAACTAAATAAATAACTAAAATAATAATAAAATAATAAAATAATAACTAAATACTAACTAAATAATAACTAAATAAATGACTAAAATAATAAATAAAATAACAACTAAAATAATAATAAAATATCAACTAGAATAATAAAATAATAACTAAGATAACAACTAAAATAATAATAAAATAATAAAATAATAACTAAATAAATAAATTAATAACTAAAATAATAATAATATAACAACTAAAATAATGAAATGATAACTAAAATAATAACTAAATAATAACTAAATAATAACTAAATAATAAAATAATAAAATAATAACTAAATAATAACTAAATAATAACTAAAATAATAATAAAATAACAACTAGAATAATAAAATAATATCTAAGATAACTAAAATAATAATAAAATAATAACTAAAGGCAAAAAATATTTATAAATATATTTTATTTCGGTGATTATTAAGATGACTTGGTTGTTATAGTCTTCATCCTCTCTAAAACCCTTTCTCACGGAAGAGATGTCCATACTCTCTCTCTCTTTCTCTCTATCTCTCTCTCACACGTTATTTATATAAAAGATGCTCGACTGAACGCCACTCTTTGGTTCCTCCCTGTAAAACACGCAGATATAGAACTTGTATTACTATCAACAAAAAAAGATTTTTCCTTTTTTCTCTATGCTCCTAGGTAGACTTTCCATGGAGAGAGTTTATTTCCAATTTAATGGAACACATTATCGGGAACTGTATCCTTGTTGAGTACAACTTGGTTGTCAACAAATTCTTGTCATGATCCGCCCTATATGTAATCAAATACGGTAATGTCACTAAATAGCGTTTGTGGGGGATATGAGAAAAATAAGGCATTTATTTAAACCTTGTTTAGATTATTTGTTTTGAATAAAAAATTGTTTAAATTATTTATTTTAAATAAAAAAGTTGTTTAAAAGATGTTTAAATTATTTGTCATTCTAAATTATAAAAAAAATTAATTTAAAATAAAAATTGTTTAAATTATTTCCCAAGTTTTTTTTTGCATAAGTAAAAATAAAAGTTATTTAAAATATTTTTCATGTTTTTACATAAGTAAAAATAAAATTATTTAAATTATTTTCCAAGTTTTTTTTTTACATAAGTAAAAATAAAAGTTGTTTAAATTGTCATGTTCCAACTAGTCAGCTCTGCCTCGGTTCGTTCCGTTTCATTTGATCTTTGTTTTTGATCCCAAGGTCAAGACTGTTTCATGCTCTACGAAATTACTGATGACAACCATCTTCATTCTTACATTATTAAAATGTTTACACATTTTAATGGTGCATTTATCGAGTTTCAAAGGTTAAAATAAAATTTTTACACGAAATGACTCCCCGTGTTGTTAAAAAAAAACATTTTTCTCAGATCACCCGCAAACTAGAGACATTACCTCAAATTCAGTTAACACCATTGATCATTATTAGTACATCAATAGTGTTCCTCATCTTTCAACTGACAGTCATTTCCCTGATTCCCGAAGGACTCTTGGCCTTGATACGTGGTGATCCAATGATAAAATAAAAAAGATGCATGTTTTCGAACTTGGAATCTTCTAGTCAAACCTAGAAACCTTGTGACAGGATCTCAAACCGATCCCTTTTATATAGGTTTCTTCTAGATGGCTGAATAATTTATTTTTGATGATGAAGCTGTTTAAACTGGAGGTTTGTGCTCTCTGAGAGGTCTCATTTTATTATTTTCTTTTTAATCTATTTCACGAACAGATCTTCCAAAATACGAGCAAAAGACGAAAAAAAAATTGTCATTACTGAGTCTTATAGGTTTCTTAAGTCTTTTAAACACTGCCAAATCATGTTCTTGCCCTTCTGAAGCTGAGCAACGCCAGCAGCAGCGGCGGTGAACGTGATGGAGGAGGTTAGGGTTAGGCAGAACAATGCCCCGCCCCCTACATCCCCCAGCAGTATTGATCCCAATACTTTTAAGAGCACTAGCACTACAAGCCAGAATGCACTTTCTTCCTCATTTAGAAAAAAAAAAAATCATCGGCTTCAGTTGCAGACTTTGGAAATGAGAAAAAGAATGAAAGAAAAACGAAAGAAAAAAAAGAATGAAAGAAAAACGAAAGAAAAAAAAGAAAGAAAGAAAGAAAAAAAAGAATGAAAGAAAATCGAAAGAAAAAAAGAATGAAAGAAAAACGAAAGAAAAAAGAATGAAAGAAAAACGAAAGAAAAAAAGAAAGAAAGAAAGAGAAAAAAGAAGGAAAAGAGTAAAAAAATAAAACAAGTGTTTGTTTTTCTATTTACATACTTTGATTCATATATAGTAGAATCCCGGGATACGGTGGCCCCAGAATACGGTTTTTTCCGGTCCCTGGTTACGGTATTTGTCCCGCCTTACGGTGTTATTTATAATGGAATTTAATTATATACATGTCTAGTATATACTGTGTTGTATTTTGTTAATAATTTTTAATGCTGTATCTCGGGGTTTTACTGTATTTTTTAATTTTGCTGACAATTTCCAAAACAAAAAATTAGGCACAAGATCAATAAAAAAATTGGAGGGAGAGTCTGTGGTCATCTTTGTCACTGTACCTTTGATTGGTCTACGCTAATCCTAGCTAGAATTCTCATTTACGATAATACCGCCAGCACACCAGGGATTGTCCTGCTTAAGATTCCCAAATCAAATGTTTTTTGTATTATCTATCTATCTTTTTTTTTTTTTTTTTTTTTTTTTTTACAAAGGCATCACCACATTATCAAGGCCCAGAGGCCACTCAAGGATAAGGGTTAAAGAGTGTACAGTAGAAATTGGTCAATATAGTAATCATTAGTAATGAAAATTTGGTAAATTTAATAACTTATATGGAACGGCTCATCAAGAACTTATTTACTTTAGACTTGAACACAACCATATTGTAGTCAGCCGGAAAACAGGAAAACGGAAGACAATTCCACAGGCGTGCAGTTCTAAGAAAGAAGCTTTGTTCATGGAATCTACGTTTAGGTTTAGGCACAGATAAAGAGTGGGGGGAATTATTGATAGTGTTTACAGCTAGACGAGTGCTTCTTGTGAAAGTTTGGCGAGGGGGGACCATAGATTGAAGCTCAGTCGAACACTTTCCATGAAAATAACGATACATCAGAGACAAACTCGCAACATCTCTTCTGTGAGATAGAGGTTGCAAGGAGGAGAAAAGGACATCTCCTACGAGGCTACGAAGTCTATTTTGAACTCTATCAAGGCAGGACAAGTCCTTTCTAGCAGCTCCTGCCCAGATGTGGCAACAGTATTCCATCCTTGGACGTACCTGGCTCTTATATAGGTAGAGAATTGCATCAGCAGTGAGATATCTACTGGATCGATAGAAAGATCCCACCATTTTTCCCGCGGCCTTGGCAACAGATTTGATATATGTGTTCCATTTAAGATCAGGAGTAATGGTCAAGCCCAGAAGCTTGTCAAAACTTGAGGCCTCCTGAAGACGAGAGCCATTCATTTCAATTGATGACAAATGTGAATTAGAATGTTGATGATGTAAAGAGAGAAGCTTGGTTTTAGATGCATTAAAAGTAACCAGCCACTCCTTTCCCCTTCCTTTCTATCTATCTATCTATCTATCTATCTACTTTACTATTATATAAAAGTTACTTTGTGTGTGTGTGTGTGTGTGTGCGTGCGTGTGTGTGTGCGAGAGAGAGAGAGAGAGAGAGAGAGAGAGTTCCTTCCTCATAGGTTCCAAAACAGCTGAACCCATCTTTTGCAAATTTTACACAAAGCTAATTTATATGTCTGGCAGTGTTCTTAGATACGTTTTGTACAGAAATTCATCCGATAAGTATCGACAATCAAAAAAAAAAAAAAAAAAAATCCAATCTTAAAAATAGCTTTTCTCTCTTTTAGATAAAAGAATAATTTGTACAGGGGAATATTTTACGTTACACCGGCAAGGGAGATAATTAAATTTCAGTAAATCATTTCTTATAAACAAAAACAGATTAATTATAATCTGAAGATATAGCTTAGTAGTAGAGCATTCGACTATATATATATATATATATATATATATATATATATATATATATATATATATATATAGAGAGAGAGAGAGAGAGAGAGAGAGAGAGAGAGAGAGAGATCGAATAATCTCATGTTCAAACCCGACGGTTGTACTTCACCATTTTATTTGAATTTTTCTTAATGAATTCAATTTAAGATAAAAGAAAAGGTACCATTTAAAATTGCCGCAAATCATTTCTTCGTTTGCATATTTTAAAACAAAACATTAATCAGTAGTGACTTTTCTCAGGCATTCATCATCAAGCCCAAATATCAGCTGACGGCATAGTCTAGCAGGCGGCCTGGCATTGCCCGATCGTTAAGTAAGCTTAAATATAATATTTTGATTTATGCAAATTTCGTATTTCTTATTATATTATATTAGTAATGATTTAAAAAGTTTTAAAAAAAAGACTCGTGCGACACCACCGAGAATCGGAACCAAAATATTTAGCTTACGATTTACTGTTATTTTGACGTTAATGCCTGAGGTTCGACCGTCACCGGACAAATTCTTTTTTTTTTAATTTTCACATTTTTGCACCAATTTTTCTGCAGCTAAAACAAATATATAAAATTTCGCATGTGTTCGAATACCCTATATATTAAATTTCATGTCTGTAGACCAAAACTGACAGAGTAATTTGGTAGGCAAATTTTTTAAACAAATATATATAGGCATATATATATAGAAAGAGGTCTGTGTTTACTATAACCTATTTACGCAAATAGTACCTAAGTATAAATCATGTAGAATATCTGCATGAATATAATTACACGTAATAGTTAACTAAAGATGATCATCCTATAAGAAAACCAAAAAAAACTAATAGGGAATTAATTAAAATTAATGTTTAAAGGAATATGCAAATTAACTAAATATTTTGCAGATGAATGCAATTTCATGACCTATGTTTAACAAAATTGTATTTTCTTTTTAAATAAATAGAAAAGAGGGTTTTTAATATGAATATCAATACACGAAAAAGAAAAAAAAAACAACTTTATAGGAGTATAGGAGATTATATGTAAAAATAAAATCCTATAAAAAGTCGCTTGATTGATTTCCTATCAACTTCAAATATTTAAAACTAAATCGTCAAGACTACAAACAATGTATAACGTTTAGGGTTTAGTAGTTTTTTTTTCTACAAATTCTTTCAATATAAAGTTTTTGCGGTTTTTATCTTTTCAATTTAGATGAGCATATCTCGGCTCCAAAAAAAAAAAAAATTATTGATTGAAATAAGCACCATCAGAATCAACACAATTTTGCCAACGCAAAATAAGTGTATTTATGCCAGTAACGTAAAAATCTTGCTTTTTGGTGGCGATGAAGTCGCTGAAGGCGTTTTTGATGTCGCTTAGGTTTTTCAAGCATTTTTCACGCCGAAAGTTGCCGAGATGCTTGAAAAAGTGGTAGTCGGTAGGTAAGAGGTCCGGAAAGTATAGCAGATAAGTATTGTCGTAGAGAACTAAGCCTTTTCTGATGACGAATGCTGGGTGTTGTTGTCGAAGTTTCTGATGCATTTCATCGATTTGTTGACAGTACTTTGCCGTAATGGTTTCGCATGCATTCAAAAAACTGTAATGGATGAAACCAGTCGTAACATGACCTTCTTTTGGTGCAACTTTGGCGTTGTGAAGTGTTGTGGTGCTTCATTGGTGGCTAACCACTGAGCTGAGCATCGACGGTTATTGTAAAGAACCCACTTTTCATCGCAAGTCATAACCCGGTCGAGAAACGGGTCATTCTCTTGTTGTGTAAAAGGAAGGAAGATGACACTTCATAATGGCATTTCTTTTGGTTGTTATTTAATTTGTGAGGCACCTATTTATCAAGTATCTTTGTCTTTCTAATCTTTCTCAGGCTGTTGGAAATCGCCGTATACGTTATGTCTAATTCAAAAACAAGTCTTCAAACAGTTGTGCATGGATTAGCTTCGACATAGGCTCTTAAATGATCGTTGTCAACATCCGATGGCCGACCACTATGCTCATTATCTTCAAGAATCTTGTTGCTGCCACAAAATTTCTTAAACCACCATTGTGTTGTGTGTTCAGTAGTACTTCCTAGACTAAATGCTTTGTTGATATCGCATGGTGTTTCAACAGCATTTTGGCCTAGCTTGAATTGAAATAAGAAAATTGAGCGAATTTGCTTTTTTCCCCTCTTGTATGCAACATTCTGAAAAAAAAAAAGACATAACTGTTTTAAAACAATTCTAATTTAAACGATTAGATAGAGCGAAAAACTCTCTTTAAAATGATATACAGGGTGGAATGATACACTTGTCGCCCAAAAGAAAACAACACTATTTATTTTAAAACTTTTATAGAAAAAAATCAATTCAGGTAACTTGATTATGTAGTAGAGCTTACATTTATTCAATGTAGCCGCCTTCAGTCTCAATCACTGCCTCTATACGAGTCCGGAACTGGGAGCATGCCTTTTCCACAAGCACTGGTGGGAGGTTGGTGAATATTCAGCAGATGGCGACAATCAGGCTGGCTTTGGTGTTGTGGGAGGTCATGTTGGTGATGTTCTCGACGTATGATCAAATGAAGTAGTTCAGCAGGTTCAGGTCAGAGGAAAGGAGGGGGGGGGTGAGAGAAGCGTACAAAATCGTAGCACTCCTTCTGAAGTCAAGCCTGAGTCTTTTTGAACTTGTGGGTCAGTATCGAGTTCTGTTGCCACACCCAGGGTCTGCCAGTGGCCACCCGATTGCAACAAGGGATCACCACATTCTTCAGCACATCCAGGTACACTTTGGTATTGACTTTCAAGCCGACTTTGAAGATGTGAGGTGGCATGATGTGGCCCCCGATTGAAACTGCACCAAAGACCATAACCGTGGCTGGAAATTTCGTTGAGCTATGCCCTCAAGCATTGAACAGTCCAGATTTGCATTTTGAGGGTGCTGGCAATGGTCCTATTGTCATAACTTGAATCATTATAGAGCATGAGTTGAACACCGGCACATCTCCGATCTCACTTCAGACATGATAGAAGGCTCCTATCGCTCTTGGGATTTGTACACAACTGACCAACTAGTAGATAGTTTGTAACAATGAAAAAAAAAGAAAACCGATTTTCTTTAAACGGAAATGGAATCATGTCATCTTTTGAACGTGAAATCATAAAACTCGGTCAATCATCTTATAAGATGTATAGCAATAACATACTGAATTTTCCAGAGTCTACGACAATTTTAAATGTTTGTACGAAAAGTCTTGAAACTTATTGAAGACACCTCGTAAAGTGCGTATTAGATTCTTCTTCTTTTTTTCTTTTTAAACTTATATTTTTTTATGAAAAAAACTTCTTTATTATTAAAATTATATTTAAGTAGAATTTCCAGCAGATATAAGATTTTCATCATTGGCATATTAAAATTCATTAATTACAATTTCGGATAATATTATCCAAAGCACTCATTAAAAAAAAACAAAAACAAACAAAAAAAAAACATTAAGTCAAGAAAAAACAGATTATTTTCCAAAATGTTTTCCTTCGTATCAAGATGGATTCGTAGAGACGTTCTAAATAAAATCAATTGATATTATACCTATAAAAATAAACGTCCGTATTGATTTTTCTGCCTGCTGTTCTCATCTTGAGTGTTGTTTTCATAACGTTTCGGCCAATGTAACCTCCGACCTTCTTTAGGAGTATGTGGTAGGGATTCATAGCGTAACAGATAAAGTACTTGATAAATTCAACTGTAAAATTACTCTTCTGGCAGTTTAAGGTTCAATCCTCAGTGCAGGCGATACAACGAATACAATTGCAAATTACTTATGACTTTTACCTGGTCATGGCTGATGGAACGAGAGCATGCTACTCCCATGAATTAAATAAATGGTTCCATTTGAAATTCCGTGCAGATTCTGGAGGTCTATAGAAAGATTCCCGAGTTCAACAAGACAGACTTAAAGAAGATCGAAAGTTACATCGGCCGAAACGTTGTGTAAATAACATTCAAGATGAGAAGAATCTAAATAATATGTAAAAGCAAAGTGTTTAGAAATGTTTAACCAAATGTTTGGATTTTTGCTTCGTTTTTGCCGCTCCCCGCTTTAATTCCAATAAAATCCGTGTAATCTATACATCTATAAAAGTAAGAATGCGTGTGAGGACACTTCTCAACCTATATACTCAAAGAGTTTTGATCTACAGACTTGAAATTTGGTATACAAGGTATTCAGACATGTGGAAAAGGGTAGCAAATAGATCAAAATGGAAAAATTGGTACTTGGGCGGGGGGGGGGGGTCATCGCATTTCTATCTGTTTGTCAACTGTTTCACAACTGTGCATACTCGAGTCGTTCACATTATGTTTAGAATAAGTAGGTTTGAAAACATTTTTAAAAGATCGTGTCAAGCTAGGCTAATGGTTATCACACTTGACTGTCTTTAAGTGTTGGTTTTGATCTCAGCTCGAGTATTTCTTTTACAAAAAGGGAACTGTTAAGTCCAAACATAATACTCACATGCACATGTCTCAGTTTCTTTCCATTTTTTTTTTTACTTCACTTTTTTAAAAAAAGGAATTTTACATTACGTTTAATACCGAGCAACGCCGGGTACATCTTCTATTGTAAAGTAAATGTGATATTTTGGTGACTGAGATGATTCTAGTTAAGAGCAGGATAGACAATTTTATCTTTATTGATCAAGAATGACCAATGACCCCTAATTTCCACACTTTTGATGAGTCTTGTGCCTAACTCGGATTAAGTATAAATTTTTATAATCTGTGCAAATAAATAGGAGCAAAGTGTAGTATATGTTCTGATACTGCACTTTTCTGTTCTTGGCTTGGGAAGAAAAAAATCCTTCTAAACTGAGGTAATTTTAACATTTGGCCTAATTCAGAATCTCCCTTTGTGAGATGGGTACTGGATTTTCCGTACATTAAAAACCGACCTTGTGTCTAACTCTATCCTCGTTGGGAAAATAAGTAATTAGGAACGAAGGCTCATCTTGGTCTTTTGACTAGGAACAAAGTGTAGTATCAGTCGTGATATTATGCTTCATCTTTTCTGTTGTTGGTCAATGAAGGCGAATCTTTCTAGATAATGATAATTATTTAGCGAACTAAATTTTTCCAACATTAATAACCGATCTTACAAAAGGTACAGAATAGTTAACATTGGTTAACTCGAAAAAATATATATAATTTATACCAAACGCATTAAAATGAAATGTTCTCCCTAACTAGTCAAGTTTTATAGTTCATAACGGTCCAGGATATGACTTTAAACTATATCTGATGGTGAGGCCCCAGTTTGCAGGCTTTGGGGAGTGTGGAGTCACCCTTTAATTGCCATTGCTCCCAGGTCCACTGACCCGGAATTGTAGTACCTGTTAGATGCCCAACTATGGGTTAAACAGAAACCGACTTGAAAAAAAAATATATTCTTTAAAAAATTTTTTCAAAATCACTGGATTTGGCATTAAATGACCTGAAAAGGGTTGATATGCTGTAAAACAAAAACAACCAACCAACAACCATTCATAACACTTTTTATTTTAAAAAATCTGGGGGGGGGGGGTTCAGCTCAAAAAATTAATGGTTGCTAAAACGTGTAAGCATATTGTGATCGGCATTAAAATTTGAGTGTTGATAAAATAAGTTTTTATCACAATATTTCGAGGATATTATCTGTTTTTATTAAGTATTTTTCTTTCTTTGCCTCGTTTATTATAGTGTATCAATGTATTGAAATTAGTTAAACTGGGAATCAAAAAAGGAAAGACAAACAAAATGCGATTAATTGAGAGGAATTCTTGGCTTTCTACCAGATATTGATTAGCTTTGTTTAGTAGAAAAAGTTTCATCTGTTATTTGCTAATTGCGTTGTGCATCTCTAGAGGATATGAATTCCTGCATCGGATATTTCCTTGGTCTTTGCAAATCATTTGCGACGGACTTGGGGGATTTGGCATCATATAGGGTCGAAAAGAAACAATGTTATAATCTCAGACAAGACAAAAAGTTTTAACAAAAGAATTTTTTTTTTTACATAATCTTCGATTCAGCCCGAAAATTCCAGTATTAGAGCTAGAAGCTTGCGCCTCCACACAAACAAACATATCAATTGTTTCTAATACGATACTAATATTTTCACATTATTTGGATTCTTCGGACTACTGTTCTCATCTTGAGTGTTATTTTCACAACGTTCAGTTGATGTAATTTCTGACTTTCTTCATGTTGCAGATTAGCACACCCAGGGTATTGCCGAATTATCCGAGCCCGAAGATTTTTATTATTATCGTGTAGATTGAATTAGATTTGTTTTCAAGAGAAAAATGTAATTCAAGGACAAATATGGTTAAATGACGTTTTAGGAATTTAACTTGACTAGATTCTATAAACAATTACAAGAAGAAATTTTAGATGAATAAAAACAAATATTCTTTCATAGAAAAGAATGTAGTGGACATAAACAAAATAGGTTTTCAAACGTAGATATAAAAATAATAAAATTGGGCCAGAGAAAACGTGACTAATAAGTCACCTGTTAGGTCTTTGAGTAGTCAAATGATGTAAGCACAAAGGATTAGTTGGAATATATACAGGCAGTGTTAGGAGTTAATAAGGAGTCTTGAGGGAACCAGTTGGAACAAGTAGACGGAACAGGCAGTTTCTCAGCTGGTTGGGAATCGTTCAGCTATGGAAGCATTCAGCTGGGAAGACAGTAATATGGAATCCGTGGAAAAGGAGTGAAGTGCAATGAATGAAAAACAAGTTGTTGGGGTAGAAAATGACTTACATTTTCAGAAGCGCGTCTGGAACAATACAGTGATGATTACGACAAAAAAGGTATGTGCTTCCCTTATCTGGGCAAGCAGACAATAATGCTATTTGTCCCGTTTGTTGAACTATTGTTGAAGGTATTCTTATCTGTTATTATATGTGTTAAAAATGTAAACACACACACACACACACACACACACACACACACACACACACACACACACACACAACGAATATTACATAGACGACTATATCACATGTACACAGTTTGGTTCCCTCGTTTATACATATAGAATATATATACGCGTTACACACAACCTGCTACGTAACAATCAGACGTATCTTGTTGAACTCGAGAATCTTTCTGTCGAACTTGGGAATCTACACCAAATTCCGAACGATTGAGTAGAAGTTCAAGTAATTCGCAATTATATTTTGATTGTCGATGCCACGGAGGATTGAACTTTCAACCTCCAGAAGAGTGTAACTTTTACTACTAGATTTTAGCAATAACTTTAACCATTACATCACTGGTTCTCGTCCGAAAAATTCAGAAACCTAACATTTGCATTTCTTGAAGAAATACCAGCTGTGTCTGCTTAATACGAATGTCGTCATGATATGGTTGTTTCAGCTGTTGAATCTGTTCGTTTTGTTAAAAAAAAAAAATCACCAGTTATAAAGGCCAAAAGTCACTCGAGAATAAAATAAATATCATGACTGAATTTTACTTGAAACTAATATTTAAAAAATTGCATGCCAACATCAGAGGTGTTGTAATTACTTATTTCGATGGCACAATTAGATAAGTATGAATAAGGTTGCTACAAAGAATTCGAAATAGGGGTATGTGAGAAAGAAAAAAACAGGATAGTACCAGGGAGACAAAATTTTCATGAAAACATGCTGAATAAAAAATTTCCCTTCTTAAAAAAAAAATGTAACACTTGCTGGCACTTGTCTTCATTAGTTTTTGTTTGAATAATAAATGTTAAACAAATGTTAACCTTTAAAAGGAAAGAACTTTATTTGCCTTCTTTTTTTTTTTTATTCCATTTTCACCCCAAACAAGGCACATTGCCACTTTGGTGTAGGGGGCTACTATCAGGGGCAGCAACTACTGGGGCACTATGTTGGGATTTGGGCAGCAAGATGTCGGTTCACGTTACACTTGAACTTCTGCACGTCAGTACAGTTAGGGAAGCAGGGACCTGGAATGGAATTTCAGAGTCTAGTGGTTCTGGGAAGAAACTACTGAAGTAAAAAGATCTTTTACATCTAGGGATCTCTACTGTGTGGGGGTGGGATTTAGCTGCCTGTTGGGTTTGTCGAGGGTGTCGTGGGGGCACAAGTGTCTGCAGTTCGTCAGAGCATTCACCATTAAAATACTTGTAGAACAGGCAGAGGGATGCAACGTTTCGTCGATGGGACAAAGGCTGAAGCTTAGATGCAAGTTCAGGGCCTATCAGATTGGCGACTCTCTTTTGAACCTTGTCAAGGAGCGAGAGACAAGCAGCAGATGCACCAGCTCAAATGTGACAAGAATACTCCATAGTGAGTACACCTCTTGTTAATAATGTTCATTGGCAACATACATCTCGTTGGTTTCAGTGCTAAGAGTGTACTGCCTACTCGCCTGTCATGCTGGCTAGGGATTGATTAAGGAGAAAGAGAGAGAGGGAGAAGGAGATGATGAGGGACTCTGGATAGCAGTTTCTGGTTTGTGTCCGATTTATGAGAAAGAGAAAGAGAGGGGCTATGAAACTATTATTTCTTGGGGAATGGTATTATTTTCGTCCTAATTCTTGGCTTTTAGGGGTGACTCAGGTCAGTCCTACAAACACATGCCATCAGCTACCATCTGTATCTTGATATATCTTAACATTCTTTCATAACTCTTCGAGAAACGCCGAGATTCGAGTCCTGCTAGTGTATTCATAAAGAATCAGAATCGATAATTGTATCAGAATCACAAGTTAGAACGGAATCTGTGATTGTATTGGAATCAGGAAAAATATTAGAATCGTTCCATCACCAATATATATATATATATATATATGTATATGTATATATATATAACTGCACGCCTATGGAACTCACTTCCAGTTGTCTGTTTTCCAGCTGACTACAATTTGGTTGTCTTCAAGTCCAGCGTAAACAAATTATTGATGAACCGTCCCCTTAAATAATTCAATTTACCAAATTTCCACTACTATTACTATGAAATTATATATATATATATATATATATATATATATATATATATATATATATATACAGTAGAACTCCGGGATACAGTGCCCCTAGGACCCTAAGATACGTTTTTTCAAGTTATGATGTGGAATGCGATGTTTTTCTGGTCCCTGGTTATGGTATTTGCTCCTCCTTATGGTGTTATTTATAATGTTATTTGATTATATACATGTGTATTACATACTGTACTGTATTTTGTTACTAATTTTTAATGCCGTATCCCGGGATTCTACTGTATATATATTCCAAGACAATTACTGATTCCATACTAAATTTGTGATTCTGATAAAATTACCAATTCCGATTCTGATTCTTTATAAATCTCTAAATATGTAACTATAAAATTGTTATTTCTCTCGATCAACATAAAAACACAGGTTAAATCTATATATATAAAGTAGTAGCGTTCGTGTGTCTGTGTGTCTGTGTGTGTGTGTGTGTGTGTGTGTGTGTGTGTGTACAATTCTCTTAAAGCCTCTGGACTGATCATGATAGTCCCCAACCTAGGGATGAGGCACCCTATTTTTCAAGGTTAAGGTCAAAGGTCATATAGGGCTATGTATATATATATATATATATATATATATATATATATATATATATATATATATATATAAACTCCTACAGCACACATCACTAGAGCGATCATGACCAAACCTGGCATGATGACGGTCTTTGACCTAGAGATGGTGCACACTATTTTTCATGATGAAACTCAAAGGTTAAGGTAAGGACGTTGCTAGTATGCAGATATTTTCTCAAACATAAAAAAACACTTGTGGAGGTGATCTATAGATATGGTAGTTTAAAAGCAATAGTTATTATTGCTACCAGCAGTGAAAGATTTCGTTTTAAACAAAATGAAATTTAAAAAAAGATCATTAAAATAATCGTTTTTGGCATTGGAAAAGAGACACAAATTTGTTCAATTCCGATTCGGACACTCCAAAAGTTTTGATTTTTCCGGTTCTTGAGTCTGATTAATCGTTCCAATACTAAAATACATGCATATATATATATATGCACCCTCCCCCACAGGATTTTATGACATCTCCCTTAAGGTGCTAAAAATTGGGTACGCGTGCGTTGG
Organism: Euprymna scolopes; assembly: GCF_053919585.1. Classification (NCBI taxonomy): domain Eukaryota; kingdom Metazoa; phylum Mollusca; class Cephalopoda; order Sepiida; family Sepiolidae; genus Euprymna; species Euprymna scolopes. Next base: position 6,020,691 of record NC_136519.1, read on the forward strand.
CAGGGATGTGCTCATATGCAGATACATACATACATCGACGCCCTTGCCACCAAGGAGGCGATTGTACGGGCTCATATGCATATATTGATTCAGGCATATATATATATATATATATATATATTCATTTTATTTCCTCTTAAAACAACTTTTATACTCCAATTACATTATATATTGGTATGGTTCTTCATCATACCTAAAGATGCCCTCTACCAAGGACAGGGACCACACCACAGGATTTTATGACTTATCTCCCTTGTTTACTTGATTAAAGTGAATGGTCGCATATGGGCATATAGAGTGGTAGCAGTAGCTTTATAGAAGGAAGGAGGAAGAGAAAAGGGAGATAATTAGTTGTGTCAGTTAATTGTGCGTATGAGTAGGTTTTGATAGAGAAATGACGCCGCATGTTGGTGATAACATTCAGAGAATTTGGGCTTCTTTTATTTTGGTTGGCTTCTTTGAAAGTTGTTAAGACATCTTCAGGTCATCAAGTATATATGGTTGAATTGTTGCAATTAGTTCAATTAGAGTGGGCACATAATTGGCCGTGTGGCGGGTGCTTATGGTGTGAGGTTGTACTGGTCTGTTTTTGTTCAGGATGATTGCAGGAAGGAAAAACTGAAATGTGTGCAACGGCGGGGTAGAAGAAGAAGAAGAAGAAGAAGAAGAAGAAGAAGAAGAAGAAGAAGGAGGAAAAGGAGGAGAAGAAGGAGGATGAGATTAGGGAAAAGACAAAGTTTGAGGAAGAGAAGGAGAAGGAGGAGAAGGATAAAAAGAAATAGAATAGAAGAAGGAGAAGATTGGGGAAAGACAAAGGAGAAGGAGGAGGAGGAAGAAGAAGAAGAAATTAGGAAAGAAGAAGAAGAGGATGAGGATGGACATTATGGAAGAGAAAATGATGAGAGGAAGGAGAAGAAGAAAAATGAGAGAGTAAAAGATGAGGAAGAGGAAAGAGAAAGAGAAGAAGGAGAAAGATGCAGATGAAAAATTAGGAAAAGGCAAGAGAAAAGGAAAAAAAACAGAAAGAAAAGAGAAAGGCAAAACAAAAAGTAAAAAAAAAAAGAAATTAATTAAAAAATGAAAAAAAATGAAAACAGGTTTAAAAAGTAAAAAAAGGCGAAAAAATCAGAAAAAGTGCAAATGAAAAAAAGACAAAAAAAAAAGGGAAGAAAAGCAGAAAAATCCGACATTTTTCAACAAAAAAGTAATTTTCATTTTGCGATTAAATTAAAAAACTCGCAATAATGTCTGACCAATTAGTTAAAAACTAATTTTGAAAAGAAGTAAATTTCGCACAAATAAAAAGATATTTTGTTCACAAAAGTTGCACTTTATTAAAACTTCTTCCATTAAATCTTGATTATATCATGAACATTGTTTTTTTTAATGATTATATCATGAACATTGTTTTTATTTTCTGGCAAAAATTTAAAGTTCGATCGATTTTAATTTTCATCAAATATCAATTATTATTTACACTTTGATTTTGTTTTTACAAACTCTACGATTCAATGAAATTGATTCAATGAAATCGATTTAATGGAATTTAATCCAAAATTACTTCCTTTAATCTTTCTTCTTATAATCTTCACCCTAATTCTTTACAAATCAAAATTCATTGGCGACATTGCCAAAGCTGCTGCAAAGAAGGTGGGCTCCTTCTACCGTCAGGTAGCAAGAAGTCAATGGCAAACGGCTGTTATAACATAAAGTCACTTGCAAAGGTTATCGAAAGAGATGGTATGTACTAGAAATCCAGAGAAACTTGTCGGTTGGACTTTTGGCGTGTGTGTTCACATCTGCGTCCTGTTAAGGCTGGATTTGTCTGTTGCCGTCAGTTTATTTCCCCTACCTCGCAAAGCTTTTTCCGACCTGGCCCAAGCCACGATCGGTCTCCAGCTGTCGTCAAAGTCCAACTGAACTCTCAACTCTGACTGTCGTAAAGTTCCAACTCACTGACTGTCATTAAATCCAGCTTTGATTCTTTCCCTGACTCACAGTAATCCCTTCTCCAAAATATCTTCAGGTGCATTAATCAATCCTTAGTTCATTGTACTCAACCTAGAGATCACTCATCACACTCTGAATTTAAATTTCACCCCTGACTCCTTTGTCCAACTCACTGACCATCGTTTAAAAAAATGTTATTTCATTTGCCACCCACTCAACGACCTCAGTCGAATAACAGGGAACATGAACTGGAATAGATAGATTGAGAGCATTGCCAAGGCTGCTGCAAAGAAGGTGGGCTCTCTCTACCATGCTAGAAAATTACTTACGCCTGAAAGTATCCTGTACCTCTATAAGACCACCATTCGCCCATGTATGGAGTATTGTTGTCACATTTGGGCTGGTGCATCTGCTGCTTGTCTCTCACTCCTGGACAGGGTTCAAAAGCGAGTCATCAACCTGATAGGTCCTCAACTGTCATCTAGACTTCAGCTTCTGTCCCATCGACGAAATGCTGCATCCCTCTGCCTGTTCTACAAATACTTTAATGGTGAATGCTCTGACGAATTACAGGCACTTGTATCTCCTCGACATGACTACTCCCGACAAACCTGACAAACAACTAAGTCCCACCCCTTTACAGTAGAGATCCTTAAGTGTAAGAAAGCCTTTTACTCCAATAGTTTCTTCCCCAAAACTGCAAGAGTTTGGAACTCCCTTCCGGGATTCTGCTTTCCCAACTGTACTGATATGCAGAAGTTCAAATGTAATGTGAACAAACATCTTGCTACTCATCCTGCTCCGTAAAACCCCTGCAACTTATGCCTCCGACAGTAGTCCCCTACTTCAAAGTGGCACTGTGCCTTGTTTGGGGTGAAAATTGAATAATAAAAAAATAAACAAAAATATATAATGTCATTTTATTTTCACACAAATTTTTAATAAAAATATTACGTTAAATTATATTCAATAAAAATATCCGTAAACTGCGTTTTTGTGAATGAATATGTTTATTTGCCCTTTTTTCAAATATTTTTTTACGTTTTTTTTTCAAACATATCTGTGAAAATGTGTCTGTAAATAGACATATTAAAACTACCAAAATAAACATCTTTATTTGAAAAAGATGTGTGAAAAACTAAATAACTAAATAAATATATTTATAAGTAAAAAATGTGTAAAAATTAATAAAACTAAATAAATATATTTATTTAAAAAAAAATGTGTAAAAATTCATAAAACTAAATAAATATATTTATAAGTAAAAAATGTGTAAAAATTAATAAAACTAAATAAATATATTTATTTGAAAAATGTGTAAAAAATTCATAAAACAAAATATATTTATTTGAAAAAAAAATATGTGTAAAAATTTCATAAAATAAAATATATTTATTTGAAAAAAAATATGTGTAAAAAATTCATAAAACAAAATATATTTATTTGAAAAATAATATGTGTAAAAATTTCATAAAACAAAATATATTTATTTGAAAAATAATATGTGTAAAAAATTCATAAAACAAAATATATTTATTTGAAAAAAAATATGTGTAAAAAATTCATAAAACAAAATATATTTATTTGAAAAAAAATATGTGTAAAAATTTCATAAAACTAATAAATATTATAAAAAAATTAGTTTATTTGGAAAAAAATATGTGTAAAAAATTCATAAAACAAAATATATTTATTTGAAAAAAAATATGTGTAAAAAATTCATAAAACTAATAAATATTAAAAAAATTAGTTCACGAATATTCATATTTATTGCATTTAATTACAATATAGAAATGAAACAAACAATAAATCGTGGAATGTAATTGGGCAGGGTCACCAAATTGACTAACACCATCTATTTCCTATAATGTGTCATGATGTAGACAAAAAGCAATGGCTCAAATAAGTCAATGTGCATGACTGTCGACTGAAGTACATTCAGAGCTGTACTTTTTTGCACAGAAATCCAGGACAACTGGAACTAATGTTGAGATAAGTGGAGAGCACATACAGCACCTGATATTTCCAAATGGTCACCCATTTTAGTACTGGTTGGGGTTAGGGTTAGGGTTAGGGTTAGGATCAACGTTGCTTAATTTTAGCATAACTAGTGTGTCTAGATGACAGAAGAGATCTAAAAAAAAAAAAAATGAAAAAAATTATCTAATGTAGTATTAGCCCTGGGTGAGCAAACTTCCTCCAAAGAAGGAAATTTACAGGGAATATCGAATTTAGAAGAGGTCCTCAGTGGTCGTTATAATGTTAACACAAATCACACGTGTCTAAGATAGTCGCAAGGAAAGAAACCAAAGGAAACAAATTCGACTCACCTTTTTTTTTTCAGTTTTAACAAACGCCATTTGTTACTGGTACTTTCCAATCAACGCATTGCATATTGTTTTAAAAGTCTCTTAGTTCACCATGTATTTGACAAAATCCTGCCATACTGACACATGCTTAAAAGTCTCTCACCGTATCTGGTCACATTTTCATCTCATGCCAGCACCCACTTTTTTCTCCTCTTCATCAAATGTTGCATTTTTTCTCTTTTCATTCTCTGCTTCCACTGTGACGTCACTTTGCACACTGGCCACGTTATTTGCATATGTGTCCAGCGGCTGCTACTGTTGTAGTTACAAGCTCGTAAATGGTACTGTTGCACTCAGACGCATCTATACTTTGATCATGAGTAGATAAAATACAATGTATTGCATTCCCAAATGGTCACCCATCTAATAGTATCCAGACACATCATTGCTTAATTTCTGTTATCTAATTAGAACTACCACTTCGATGTGATTATGCCGTAAAAACACATGATTAGATTTTGTTTTGTAATTAAATGAAAAACCTGCAATGATAAAGAAGTCATTACCTTCATATGCAACGTTAATGCCATATGTATATTTATAAGCCGTCTATAGACGAAAGTTTTTCTTTTCTCTTTTATTTCTTGATTCCATCACCCAACAGGATCGACAGAGATGTCGTCGCTTGTGTAAGTCACGTTTGGCTTTACTTTCGCCAGATTATTAATACTACTATTACTAATACTATTACTACTACTATGACTACGACTTATAATGATATGTTTAAAATAGTATCTTGGAAAAAATTCTCAACGCGAATGACTTCTTATAAAAACGCTGTACGAGTAGTTTATGTTGGTTGTTAAACATACATTAAACTGATGATGATGATGATGATGATGATGATGAGTTATCACACTTAAATTTAAAATAATATTTTCATTACTCAAACCGAGCCGGTAATACTTATGTGGTTATAGCCCTTGGAAGGCTATACCAGCTTACACCAGAGGAAAAAGTCTACAAGGAATATCAATTTCGCAAGCAGTCACATGTATATGCATGGGAAGATGACGTACAGTGTCTAGTATTCCTAAATGGTCACCCATCTGGTAGTGATGAGGCTCATCGTTTCTTAACTTTGGTGATCTAATGGTAACTGGCGTTTCGATGTGATACGACATCTTAAAAGCACATGATTAGATGTTTGCTTTGTAATTAAGTGAAAAAACCCAAATGGTAAAAGAAAATGGAGACAAATGAAGGAAATTGACTTACAAAAAGAAGAGTTCTATTCAAGAAATGTAACTCTTGCTTAATTCACACCTTTGCAAGTTGGGGTTTAATATTATTACAAAAGATTATCGGATAACATATAAGGAATGCCAAATTTAATTAAGTCTTTCAATTTAAGAGTAAAGAGAAATGAGATAAGAAGAAGAAAGGAAAAATCTGATGACGAGAGGGAGGAAGAGGGAGAGAAGCACCAAAAGAAAGTGAGTGAGAGTAAAAGAGTTAGAGGGGGGGGGAGAGAGAGAAAGAAAGATAGAGAGGTGAAATATAAAAGTAGAAAAAGAAAGAAAAGACGAAGAACTGGTAAATATACAGGGTGGAATGATAAAATTGTCGCCCTAGAAAAGACGACGATTCCATTTCTGTTTGATAAAAAACGTTTTTTTTTGTTTTGTTGCAGATTATATACTAGTTGGCCAGTTATGTACGAATCCCAAAAGCGATAGGAGCCTTCTATCATGTCTGAAAGTGAGATCGGAGATGCGCCGCCATACAACTCATGCTCTCTACTGGTCCAAGTATTGATAACAGGACCATTGCCAGCACCTTCAAAATGCATTGCTGGATTGCCACAAATAACAGGGACGTGACCAGGATGATGAAAACAAAGTTTCCGCCTACTGTTATGGTCTTTGGTGTGGTTTCAAGTGAGAACCACATTATGCCACCTCACATCTTTGAAGTTGGTTTGAAAGTCAACCCCAAAGTGTACCTGGATGTGCTGAAGAGTGTGGTGATCCTCTGGTGCAATCAGGTGCTGCTGGCAGACCCTGGGTGTGGCAGCAAAACTCGGTGCTGGCCAACAAGTTCAAAGAGACCCAGGCTTGGCTTCAGAAAAACGATTTTGTACCCTTCTCTCACTGCCCACCCCCATCCTTTCCTCCCCGATCTGAACTACTTTGTTTGGTCACAGATCGAGAACATCACTAACATGACCTCCCACAAAACCAAACCCAACCTGATCGCCACCATTCGCCGAGTATTTGCTAATCTCTCACCAGCGCTTGTGGATAAGGTATGTTCCCAGTTCTGGACCCGTATCAAGGCGGTGATTGAGGCTGAAGGCGGCTACATTGAATAGATGTCAGCTCTACTACATAATCAAGTTACCTGAATTGATTTTTTTCAATAAAAGTTTTAAAATAAAGCTGTAGTGTTGTTTTCTTTAGGGCGACAATTTTACCGTTCCGCCAATGTAAAACTAGAAAAGAATACAAAAGAAAGGAAAATAGGAAGAAGAGGGAGAGAGGGAGGAGGGGGGAAGATATAAAAGGTATACAAACTGTAAAGAAGAGAAAAAAGAGAAAAAGATGAAAGATAATGGAAGAAAAGAACAAAAATAAAATAAAAAAATGGAAATAAAACAACTTAAGAAAAAAAAAAGGGGGAGAAACAGATGAAAGAAAGGGAGAAAAGAGGATAAAAGAAGTGGATGAAGAAGAAATAGGAGGATGAGCTGAGGAGAAGAAAGACTAAAGAAAAAAGTGGAGGAGATAGCAAGAGAGAAAGGAGGAGGAGATGGCAAGAAAGAAAAAAGAGGAGATGGCAAAAGAAGAGGAGGGGAGAGTAAAAGAGAAAGGAGGAGGAGATGGCAAGAGAGAAGGGAAGAAGAGATAGCAAAAGAGAAAGGAGGAGGAGATGGCAAGAAGGTGAAGCAAACGAGAAAGGAACAGAGGATGGCAAGAGAGAAAGGAGGAGAAGATGGCAAAAGAAGAGGAGGGGACAGTAAAAGAGAAAGGAGGAGGATATGGCAACAAGAGAAAGGAGGAGGAGATAGCAAAAGAGAAAGGAAGAGGAGATGGCAAAAAAGGAAGGAGGAGGAGATGGCAAAAAGAGAAAAAAGGAGATCGAAAAAGAGAAAGAAGGAGATTAAAGGAGAGAGAGAGAGAGAGAGAGAGAGAGAGAGAGAGAGAGAGAGAGAGAGAGATGTAAGATGACAAGAAAGAATATCAACAGAAAAGAAAAATAAATTAATGGAGAAAGAAACAAATGATGGAAATGTAAAATAATAGAACTAAACTGAAATTGCAACGTCAGAAAACAATAATTTGCATGATTAACATAAAAAAAAATGTAATTTAGGAGTTTAATATGATTTTAAGTGTTTAAAACTGAAACTTATTTAATTTCAATTCTTTGTAATTAAATGAAATTTCCTAAAATTGTATCTTGTTTCATTTATTTGAAATATTGAAACTCCATTTCTGAAGCGACGAGTTACTTCCGGTCGAACGATCCCCTCGTAATATAACTATGTTTTTCTTCAATTAAAATTAAATATGTACAGTAAGTTATGAAAGTATATATGGCAATTAAGCTACACAAAATTTTCTGCATTTCATCTTTGCAAACACTCGTAAGACTGGAGGATAAAACGTGAAAAATTCTGTGCAGTTTAATTGCCATAAGTATACTTTCATAATTTACTAGCTAGCTCTATTTCCATATTGAGCACCGTTTAAATAAATACTGAAAATGAATACATAACATTTATATCTCCTCCTTATAAAATTTTATGTGAATACATGAAATACTAAATATATATATATATATATATATATATATATATTTGTAGTCATCGATGTACAGTCCTGTTTCGCTGTATCACAACTCATCAGTGCCGCTAGACTAGCACCTCTCCCAAGCCAAGTATTGAACTTAGAACCATCGCGTTGACAATCAGCAGTTCTACCTATCGACCCATGGGAGCGGCGCCCGTAAATTATCTCACCAAATGTATATTTAAACAAACATTTGTCCACCACTTTTAAAGTGCTCTAACCACTTTTACAGTGCTCTAACCACTTTTAAAGTGCTCTAACCACTTTTACAGTGCTCTAACCGCTTGTTTATAAACAAACAGTGAGCGTCAAAGAAATACTTCATTTCTATCGTCAACTTGATAATGCAATACATCTGAACTGTAAAGAAAATTTTTTAGTCCATTGTATTTCAAAACTTAATGCTTCTCATCAAAAGTGAAAAGAAAAGCAAGGTTATATATGAAGAAAAAAACTGGCCTAAGAACATTAGCCTAGAAAGAAAAAAGAAAAATATGCTATAAGCATACAGAGGCTGAACAGGTAGTAAAGAATATAAGAAAACAAAAGAAATATACGAAATAAGAAGGAAAAATAAATAGGGAAAAAATTATATAAGATAAAATTTTAATAGAGAAGAATAAAAATAAAGATACAATAAAAATATACATTGGAAATAATTTTGTATAAATATTATCATGCATTATATATATATATATATATATATATATATATATATATATATATATATATATATATATATATATAACAACAAACAGTTAATAAAACATGTTAAAAACACTTTGAAAAAGAGTTAAAAACATAATAAATCTGAAAAGGAAACACTTAATAAGTGGATAGTCCTTAATCCGCGGAGTTTTGAAGAAATACTTTCCTTCTCATCAGAGGGTAGGAATTAGCAAAATGCGGGATCGGATTTTGCTTGCAAAAGTATTCGATGAAACTACAAGTAAGTCAAAGATCTTACTTGATAACAAAAAATGAAGCAGAGGGAATATGGTGAAAAAAAAAGGTTATTTCACGTGAATGGATAGTCTGGTGAAAGGTAAAGTATCCAATGACGGTAAAATCCAAAAGTGTAAATCCAAGAAGGTTAGTTAAATTTCCATTCGCACAAGTAAAATCCAAGGAAATCGCGTAATGTGGTCCAAAATAATCCAAAAAGCCGAAATCCGTGCGTGGAATAATTTTATTTTATATATATATATATATATATATATATATATATATATATATATATATATATATTATTTACTATAATAATTATTAAATACCTACAGACACTAGTGTTTCATCCTTTCGGGAATCCTCAGTGTAGGGTGTCACGATTAACGTCAGTCGAGAGATTCGAACCCCGGCAACAGAAGTCATGTCTGGCTTCATTAGCAAGGACCCGAACCACTAGGCTACCGTAAACCGCGAGATATACAGTTGAAATTAAACATTTATTCTCATTAAATACATTTAGCGTCAGTCAGAGTGATCTTATCATTATATGACGCTCCATGTATATATATATATATATATATAACGGCATAAGCACGTTGACACACTGATTTTCGCCAGATCACCGACATTAAGCAACGAGGAGGCTGGTCAGTACTAGATGGGTGACCATTTAGGAACGCTAGGCATTGTATGCACAGCGCTGAGACATACAAATTTCCAGGTCTGTACCAGGAGACGCGTTTAATTCACTGGGAGAGATGCACTCCAATCTTAGTTAAGATATGTATCTATGAGAAAAGAAGGACGATGTAAAGTCAGATGTCTATTGTATGCTTTATTTTGTAGCAGCCATTGCACCGAAAAAGATTAGCAGTTTTGCCAAAAACGCGGTTGGTTCTACACAAAGTCTTCACCACTATAAACAAATCATCTGTGTGCATTTGTTGCTGTGGTGGAGCTCATTTGTTAAAATCGATGGTAGAGTCCATCACATACACACACACCCATGAAGTTATGAAAATATATATGGCAATTAAGCTACACAGAATATTCCACGTTTCATCCTCGTGACAAATTCACACGAGGATGAAACGCGGAATATTCTATGTAGCTTAATTGCTATATATATTTTCATAACTTACTACCTAGCTCTACTCATCTATTGAGCACTGTTGAAGTAAATACTGAAAATCTATGCATAAATTATATCTTCTTATATTAATTTATGTGATTAAATGAAATAATATATATATATACATAAAATTATTTACTAGAGAGAGAGAAAGAGAGAGAGAGAGAGGAAAAGAAGGAACAAACTGAGCTATGTGTTCATCAACGTTTCGTATTCATTTCGAGAATTCCTCTGAATGAATGAAATTAAGAAAAACAAACAAACAGTATATATATTTGAAAATATATTTCTGATGAAATGTATGACCCTGTTCATTTCAGAAGTGGAAAGAGTCGTTGGAAATTCAAAAAAGGGGACCTTAGCGTTGTGAAAGAGAGGAAGATTTTTTATAAAGTCGTATAGCCGTTAATATATTTAAAAAAAAAACATATGGTGCATTCATATTCTTTCTGGAACAAATATATGTCCGTTATAATTCAAATATGGATCTGTAACTGAAATGAAATGAGTTTATTTTTGTTATGTAATTTATTGACTGATAATTTATATTAATTATTAGAGGTGCTGTTTTCCATACACTATTCCTTGCCAAAATTGCCATCAGGTAAATTAGAGAAAAGGCTCGATGAACATAAAAGAAACATAACAAACTGCAATTCTTTGAATGCATTATTCTCTCATTCATTGAAGCATAATCACACTTTTAACTTCAAACAAGCAAAAATTAGTTAAATGTTTTACAAATAACCACGACAGAGACTACTTGAATCAGCGCTTATCGCAAATTCAAGCACAATTAAACAACGTGGAGGTTTCTATAATGCATCGCCATTAATAAGTAAACTTTTATTAAAAGAACATATTTTAATTTTAGACACAGGTTAACTCTTTCTTCGCGTTGAGTGAAATTTGAAAATTGGATAAACCTACCCAGACTTTCAAATCACGTGCGACCCCGCGTAATTATCCGACTACAGTAAAAAAACACAGCTAACATCAAGTGGACTTAACTTAAAATTCTTCCATTCAACATCATGAACAAGAATAAGAATATATATATACTGCAAACACTTGTACCTCCCCGACAAACCCGACAAGCTACTAAGTCTCATCCCTTTACAGTAGAGATCCCTAGGTGCAAGAAAGCCTTTTACTCCAATAGTTTCTTCCCCAGAACTGCGGGTCTTTGGAACTCCCTTCCGGGATTCTGCTTTCCCAACTGCACTGATATGCAGAAGTTCAAGTGTAATGTTAACAAACATCTTTCTACTCATCTCCCTTCATAATTACCCCGCTAATTAAGTCCCTGATAGTAGCCCCCTGCTTCAAAGTGGCACTGTGCCTTGTTTGGGGTGAAAATTGAATAATATATATATATATATATATATATATATATATTGAAAAAGGAGTGTATATCTCCGAAATATATATCTCTCTTTAAAAATAAACATCCGTTTATTTAATAAAGTTTTTAAAAAAATCGCGTTGTTATTTGGCGTTATATATATATATATATATATATATATATATATATATATATATATATATATATATATATATATATATATATATGCGTGTCCTATGCCGCCATTTAAAAAGACTTTGCAATATGAGTGCAACAACAACAAGGAAAAACTATCCTAAAGTACTAACTGCCCTCACATCACGTTCATTAATTATGAAAAAGTTTCGAGTCATCTCATGTTGAATAGCTTTGTCCTAATTGGTCAAAAATTGTTAGATTATCGCGGCTGCTCCGTGGGGGATATTGGTGGCTTGATGGGCAACGTCCCGCTTGTTGGACGTGGCATGCCACCAGCAAATGTGATAAAAGCCCTTTTAGGTTTATGGCTTCTTGCCAGGCAGAAATACACACCATTTTTATTTTTTTATTTATTAATCTCACAAACAAATTCGGCAACTCCAGATACATAAGTTACGCATGCGCAGCGGTTTTATCCGCCAATATCCGACAGCCATTTTGAAATGATTTACGAGACAAAAAAATCTGTGTTCTTTCGAAAAAACCTGCCAGCAATATTTCATAATGTTTAAATTTAAACACACACAGCTCTTCCTCAGCATGTCAAAACATTTTTCAAATCAAGTTCCAAATAAAGACGTATACATCCACGTATTATCGTTGTTTGGAAGCAGCATTTAGTTTTACGATCAATCATCTCTATCTTTGTTTATATGTGTGTGTGTGTTCGTTCCCTATGGACTCAAAAACGTCTGGGCTGGTTTTTATGAAATTTCACACGAACGTATTATATGGGATTGTCAGTGTTCTTAGATATGTTTTGTATTGGAATGTCTTTGATAAGTATCGACGATTAATAATCGAAATAATCCAATGAAAAAAGGAACAGGCGATTTTAACCAAAGTTAACACCTTACACAGCCTAACATCACAAGTACATTTGAAAAGTGTTATTACCACACTAGCTGAAAGACCTGAAACATAAAATCAACGGTAGGTTATTTGATATGACAGGGACGCGTTTGAAATAAATGTTTCTGTTTAAAGCACAATTGAACCATTAAACTTGACAGTTGCATTTTAAACTTTAATTCAAGGCATTATATATAAAAAATCTAATTTTATAAAATCAACAGTAGGTTCTCTACAGTGCAATGTAGACCACAATATATTGCAGACTAGGTCAGTGCGGGAAGGCAAGTGAAGTTTCCTCCCAGTGGACCCCAATGGGTCCCTAACTAGAGCAGGCAATCTATTGATTTGATTAGAAATGGAGGATTTTACCGATTTCGATGACAATAAAAATATGAGAGTATGACACATTCGTTCATCGTCATCATTCAATCCCGGGCAACGTAAGGTCTCCCTGCTAGTAAAATTATGAATGCTGGTTTTCCACAGAATGTTGTTTTTATGCTTATGTTCACCGCCAACCAGGCACATCGCCACTTGGAACCACGTTTAAGAGAGATGAACAAGATCTTGAGTTACATTTTAAATTCTACATGTCAGTACAGTCAGGGAAACAAGTTACAGGAAGGGAATTCCAAAGTCTAGCTGTTCGAGGGAATAAACAATTACAGTAGAAGGCGTTCTGGTAATTAGAGATCTCTATTGTGAATGGATGTGATTTTGTTGTAAACGAGTTTGTCAGGGATATGTACACCGAGGGGGCATAAGTGCAATGAGTTCATCAGAACATACTCCATTAAAATACTTGTAAAACAAAGACAGGGATGCAACATTGCGATAATGGGGCAGGAGTTGGAGTTGACAGTGCTGGATTTATTATATCAGAGACTATCCAAGAGGGAGAGACTACGGTAGATGCACCCCGTCAGATGTGGCAACAATACTCCATGCATGACCAAGTGGTGGTTTTGTAGAGGTACAGGATACTCTCAGGTGTGAGTAATCTTTTAGCACAATAGGGGAAACCCACTTTCTTTGCAGCAACCTTTGCAATGTCCTCAATATATTTGTTCCAGTTCATATAGTCTGTGAATGTTAAGCCAAGGAGTTTAAAGGAAGAATTCTCAGGTAGGATGTTATTTGTCATGGATATCGGCAGTTGGAGAGGCATCTTATAATTATTAAAAGAAAAGCAGCATCCAATTACGGATCCATTCTATTACTGTCTGGAAGCCATTTTTTAAGTATTCAGCCATTGTCTGAGATTTGTGTACATCCGTTCTTCCCTCGTGCATGTTATAGAGCAGTGTATCATCAGCAAATATACCCATCTCGGACACAACATTATCAGGGACGTCATTAATGAATATCAGGAATGATAGTGGCCCAAGGATCAACCCCTGAGGCACCCCCGCATTAACGTTATGCTGCTTGGATGTACGTCATCAATGAGAACCTAAATGGTCCTATTGTCTAAGAAGGATCTAATTATATTTAGTGTACGTCCAGTTATGTCGTACAATTTAATTTTCATTGGCAGCCCTTCATGCCAGACTTTGTCAAAGGTTTTGGATATATCAAAGGCTCCCCTTTAAGAATACATAAGGATGGGGACTGTCTGGGAAGTATAAACTAAGAGGCAGGTTTAGCAAATAGAGCCAGAGGTGGCTTCATGGCTGGATTCGAATCTTTTGACTGACAGGAATTGTCATCCTACACTGATGATAGCATAAGCATGCAACACTAGTCTCAGTAGGTATAAAAATAATCGTTATTTGATTATATATAGATATCTCCCTTTGTTAGACATGTGTTCAACTATTAAGTGTGCGTATTAGAGTTATTATAAAAATGAACAAATTCCACAGAAATTTTCTTGTTTTAAATCTATCATTATTATTGTTATTGTTATTGTTATTTTTATTATTATTATTATTATTATTATTATTATTGTTGTTATTATTATTATTTTATTATAAGTATTTATTATTATTTTATTATTATTTTTATTATTTATATTATTATTTACATCATTATTTATATTATTATTATTTTTTGTTATTATTCATATTATAATTTTATTATGTTTATTATTATTTTTATTATTTATATTCTTATTAGTAGTAGTAGTATTTATATTATTAGTTGTATTATTATCATTTATATAATTATTTATATTATTATTATTTTTATTGTTGTTATTATTGTTGGTGTTGTTATTATTGTTATTATTTATATTATTATTTATTACTAATGTTATTTATATTATTATTATTAATATTATTATTATTATTATTGTTGTTATTATTATTATTAATAATAATATTTATATTATTATTATTATTATTATTATTGTTGTTGTTATTATTATTATTAATAATATTTATATTATTATTAATAATATTTATATTATTATTATTATTATTATTAATAATAATATTATTATTATTATTATTATTATTAATAATAATATTATTATTATTATTAATAATATTTATATTATTATTATTATTATTAATATTTATATTATTATTATTATTATTATTATTAATATTTATATTATTATTATTATTATTATTATTATTATTAATATTTATATTATTGTTATTATTATTATTATTATAATTATTATTGTTATTATTATTATTATTATTATTCAAACTTGTTAACACAGAGCTTGTCTTCATACTCAGTATTATTTATTTATTTTTAAAACTAAAAAAGTTTGTTTTGTTCTAGCAAAGAAGTACCCAACATTATTTGGAAGGAATGAGATCCGCAGATCTAAACAAAACCAATTCTTTAACCCGAACTCCTACTATATTGGCTACAATATTGTATTCTATGGCAAGTGAAGTTGTCAAGACTGTCAATGTGCATCAATATCAAAGTTGCTTAGGATCGGGGTTTATTATCAGTCATTTGCAAAGTTTCCCAACTCAAAAATAAAGACAATAACAATGTAGATATATTAGAGCTTGGAAACTGAGAAGAATATCCGGAAGCATTGAGTGACGCGATGCCACGCAGCCAGATATGAGTCCGACACATTTGATGGAGGTTGATTACAAGCAACGGAATATATGAATGCCGTTCACATCTCAAGGTCATACGCCCCTTCTCCTCCTCCTTCTTCTTTAGCTGGAAGATGTTCATCCAGGAATATGGAAAAAAAAAAGGGATTTCTATCTAAAAACAAGCTTTATGAACTTAGTGGATCCATTTTCCTTTACTATGAGTTCCTATTTACAATGCCTCCCCACGGGACAGAGTTAGACACAGGGTCGTTTTTTTACTTGGAGAAAAGGAACAAAAATAAAAATTGTCTCCGTCGTGGAGGATTTCTCCTCCACTGACAGAGAACAAGAAATTGAAGTGCAGCATCTGAAGAACAGATACTACACTTTGATCTTATCCCGAACTATGAGTTGCTTCTGCCGGGATCAACGGCACAGGGACGCTTCAGAGAGGCACAATTTGTTTTAATTCCTAATATAGGAATATCACACATTACGTTATTTCCTCACTAACGTTCAAGCTGCAACTACTGTCACTTCAAATCTTTCTACGTCACATGATTAAATTAGCTAATCAGCTGTCTGGTTTGTATTACAATGCACAGAAGTAGGAAGAAGTTGTCAACACACACACACACACACATATATATATATATATATATATATATATATATATATAACAAGTAAATGTTATCAAAGGCAAGATAAGTTACTTTTCCACCTAACTGGATAAGATTTTAGTGTTTTTATTTAATGTAAAATGTTTATTCGCTTCAAAGAACAAGTAATATTGAACGCTACCACGGAGAACTAGAAAAAATGGTTGCGATGACCCTTTACATCTTTGAAGTCTCGATAATTACTTTAAAATAAGAAATAGAACAAAATGGTGGTAGAAACCCACCCAATAAATGTCATGATAACATTTATTGGGTGGGTTTCAACCACCATTTTGTTTTATTTCTTATTTTGAAGTGATTATCTTATTATTTTTCTTAGTGATTATATTATATTTATTTCTTATTTTGAAGTAACTTATCTTGCCTTTGATATTTATTTGTTATGTATTTTTATAGTCTTCTTTTTCCTTACGGTGACGTCATTTCGCTCATATATAGCCGGCCGCACTATGTTACATAACAACCAATGAATGTGCAAGTAGAAATATATATATATATATATATATATATATATATATATGCATATATATATATGACTACTTCATTTAATCACATAAATTAATATACGAAAGTATAATTTTATGCGTAAACTTTAAGTATTTACTTTAACAGTGCTCAATGAATAGGTAGAGCTAGGTAGTAAGTTATAAAAATATATATGGTAATTAAGCTACACAGAATATTCCGCGTTTCATCCAAGCTCAGATTCGTCAGGCTTATGTGAAGAGTTGTGTTTTTTTGTTTTTTTTTTGTTTTTTACACGGTGGTCACCACTTATCAAGGCCCGGAAGCCACTGCAAGTACAGTACGTTAGTGTGGAGATTTGATGAAGTGTTTACTTAAGGGGGCGGTTCATTAGGAATTTGTTAACGTTGGACTTGAAGGCATCCAAGTTGTAGTCAGGTGGGAAACAGGCAGATGGAACAGAGTTTCACAGGCGTGCAGTTCTAAGAAAGAAGCTTTGTTCATGGAATCCACGTTTTGATTTAGGCACAGATAAAGAGTGGGGGAAATTTTTCGCAGTGGATTCAGCTAGACGGGTGTTTTTTGTGAAAGATTGGCGAGGGGGGACCAGAGATTGGAGTTCAGACGAGCACCTGCCATGGAAATAACGATAAAACAAGGATAGGCTCGCAACGTCTCTTCTGTGGGAGAGAGGTTGCAGGGTAGAGAAAAGGGCATCCCCCACTAAGCCACGAAGTCTATTTTGTACTCTATCAAGGCAGGATAGGCTGTTTTTAGCAGCTCCTGCCCAGATGTGACAGCAGTACTCCATCGTTGGACGTACTTGGCTTTTATACAGATAGAGAATTGCATCAGTAGTGAGATATCTTCTGGAGCAGAAGAAGGATCCCACCATCTGAGTAGAAGGATCCCACCATCTTTCATGAGACCTTTGCAACAGACTTGATGTACATGTTCCATTTCAGATCAGGAGTAAAGGTCAAACCCAGAAGCTTGTCAAAACACGGGGCCTCTCCCAGACGAGAGCCATCCATCCCAATTGATGCCAGATGGGGATCAGAGCGTTGATGATGTAAGGATAGGAGTTTGGTTTTAGATGCATTAAAGGTAACCAGCCATGTCTTCCCCCACTGAACCACGCGCTCGAGATCAGAGGAGAGAGAATCAGAGAGAACTTTGTCATTTATAGCCTTTGATGTGTTGCCGTAGATGGTCGTGTCATCAGCATAGATGTCAACGAATGATTTAAGTATGTGTTTAGGGAGGTCATTGATGCAGATCAGGAAGAGAGTTGGGCCCAGGATTGATCCTTGAGGGACTCCAGCATTAATACTGCAGGCCTCTGATTTTTGTCCATCGACTACTACTCTTATGATTGTCTCGTGTTTTTATATATATGCACATTCTATTGAGTTTTTAGTTAGCCAATCAGCTTTCTAGTTTCCACTGCTTCCTATGCATAAATTATCATACACACACACCTATATATATATATATATATATATATATATATATATATATGAACTAACACAATAGGAAAACACATTAAACTACACCTAGGTTTAAAATAGGTCAAATCACTAGATATCTACGCTTCCTTCTAAAAAAAAACACACACAAAGGAAAGGATGAACCCAAGGTCAGCTGAGCCTTTGTCCTGTAAGTGCCTGCCCATTAGCTGATTACGAAGGGTGCGGTGGAAACTAAGACTCTGATTGGTTAACTAAAAACTCAATAGAATGTGCATATATAAAAACACGTGACAACCACAACTCTTCGCATAATATATATATACATATATATATATAGATATATATATATAACTACTTAATTTACTCACATAAAATTAATATACGAAAGTATAGATTTATGCGTAAACTTTAAGTATTTACTTCAAAAGTGCTCAATACGTAGGTAGAGCTAGTTAGTAAGTTATAAAATATATATGGCGATTAAGCTACACTGAATATTCCGCGTTTCATCCACTCTAGGACTCTTCAGGCTTACGCATAAGCCTGAAGAGTCCTAGAGTTGTTGAAACGCGGAATATTCAGTGTAGCTTAATCGCCATATATATTTTATAAATTTATATATATATATATATATATATATATATATATATATAAACGTTTGCCTTTAAAAACCTATCAATAGAAAACTACTTTTAAGAAGTGTAATCATTTTTATATTTTTTCATTATTATTCAAAATGCGAGAGCTTGTTATATCTTACACGTTATTTAAAGATGCCATACAAGATGTGGTAACGCCTGGAGATATTTAAAGAGTTACACATTGGAAACCCAAGATTATGAGAAACACGAATTAGCATCCCAATTCAGAGAAAATGAAAAGCCAGTAAGAACCGGTTTCGTTGCCAAATTTGGCAGAGAAAAGAAAAGGATGATGACAATAGAAACCATGGAAGCAGCTAATCCTTCCATTCAACTTCTATTTCTTTCTAAGCGAAAGTTTTGGCACTGAAGATTTTGGTGAGGTCGGCTGGAAGCCATCAAGACTAAAAGAAATTATCTTTTCTTAAAGCCAAGAATACTGTTTATAAGAAAAACATGCATGATACAAACTGAAATTCTTCCTAATAAAAGCTGTTGTGTATCATTATAGTTAACTAGCAGACAGCCCGGCGTTGCCCGGTCGTAAAATATGCATGGATATTATATTTAATTCATACAGAAACTGAGACATGTGCATGCGGGTATTATGTTTTTTTTTTCTAAACAGTTAACTTCTTGTAAGTGGAAAGAAACACACTCGAGAGCTGAGATCAAAACCAAAATCTAAAGACAGTGAATCAAGTACGATAACCATTAGACTAGCTTGACATGATCTTTAAAAAATGCTTTCAAACCTACTTATTCTTAACATAAGAAATCTGTCATGTGAACGATTCATGCATGCGCAATCGTAAAGCAGTTGACAAACAGATAAAAATCCGATGTCCCCCTCCCCAGGTACTAATTTTTCCATTTGGACTCTTTAGCAGCCCTTTTCCCGGATGAAACCAATTAAAAAGTTTTCCCAATTGAACGCCTACCCAGTAATGGCTGACGGAACGAGAGCATGCCACCCCTATGGATGAAATTACCGAGTTCGACATGATACACTTGTAGTAGGTCGGAGGTTATATCGACTGTCAGAAATAATAGATAAAATGGGATTCCTGATTGGTTGATATTATAACTTCCGCCGAAAGACAGGGATTGCACGTTTGGTGGGAATTTTAACTTCTAGTCATTTTCTAACAACTTTTTGAATCGACTGGCAGCTAATTTATGGATCTTTTATTTTGAACTTGATTATAGTTCGCTTGAATCGTCTAATCGACAATAGGATTGACGAAGAAATATGAACTCTCTGAGGTTAGTGGGAGTTATACGCCTTTATAAAATATTATTATACCGCCTAAAATTATTATTCAATTCAATGAAAATCGTAAAATCGATAATTAATTATCAAACTGTATTTTTTACTCATGTATTTTTCCTGAACTGTCCAAGATTCGAACTTGGCTCCAACTAATATGTGGACAAACGACATCACAATTTGACATGTATTGCCAGCGAAATTAATTCACTTTCAATAAACCAGAATGGAGGAAACATTCATGAGGTAAGTCTTTTTTTTTATCTCGGAATATTTCTGGTAAAAAGGGCAATAGCTGTGTTAGTTAATTCTCACATAGTTATTTTGCTAAATCAAACATTATAATTTTTTTAGCAGTTATTTTGTTAAAATCAGAAATTATAATTTTTTAGCAGTTATTTTGCTAAATCAGAAATTATAATTTTTAGCAATCATTTTGCTGAATCAGAAATTATAATTTTTTAGCAGTTATTTTGCTGAATCAGAAATTATAATTTTTTTAGCAGTTATTTTGCTAAATCAGAAATTATAATTTTTTAGCACTTATTTTGGTGAATCAGAAATTATAATTTTTAGCAGCTATTTTGCTGAATCAGAGATTATAATATTTTTAGCAGTTATATTGTTAAAATCAGAAATTATAATGTTTTTAGTAGTTATTTTGCTGAATCAGAAATTATAATATTTTTAGCAGTTATATCGTTAAAATCAGAAATTATAATGTTTTTAGCAGTTATTTTGCTAAATCAGAAATTATAATTTTTTTGGCAGTTATTTTGCTAAATCAAGATTTATAATTTTTTTAGCAGTTATTTATGCTAAATGATAATTATATGAAAAAATTGCGGCCTTTTGCTAAATCAAATGTATAATGCATTTTGCTAAATAAATGATATCCAATTTCTTTATTTTTTTACTCGATAAGATTATACGATTCCTTGATAATTTTATTACAAGATAAATTATTATTCTTTTTTTTTTTCAATATTATTGTATAAAAAAATTCTTAATGTGAAAAGAATTTAAAAAATAATGATTATTACATTAGAGTCGTTCGCTGATATTTTTTCTCTTCCTATTTGTGTTTCTGTCGTGTTCTGATGAGAATTAATTAATTAATCTATTGTGTTTCTGGCAAAAACAGCAATAGCTGTGTCAGTTAATTCTGACCAAAACGTTGTGCAAATAACACTCAAGATGAGAGCAGTAGTTCGAATGAAATCTTTCTGGTGGAATTTATTCTTGATGTTTATTTCATACGAGGAGAAAGTTAGACACAAGGTCAGTGTCTAGTACCTTTGCACCCCTCCCCCATGTAGAGTCAGAAAAATTGGAACGAAGTAAATATT
This sequence comes from Euprymna scolopes, assembly GCF_053919585.1. NCBI lineage: Eukaryota > Metazoa > Mollusca > Cephalopoda > Sepiida > Sepiolidae > Euprymna > Euprymna scolopes. Next base: position 6,042,173 of record NC_136519.1, read on the forward strand.
AAAAAAAAAAGGCCACATCGATTTCGAAAGGTAATGAAATCAATTAGAGATTATGCGTTGCTTTTGTTGACCGTGAACCAAAGAAAAGAAACGAAAAAAAAAAAGTACTGATTGAATTTTGAGACACATCTATTGTCATTACGAGGTGGACATTATAAAAATTGAATAAATGAGCCAGCCACTTTTCTATATATATAAAAAAAAGAACGAGCTAAAAAGAAAGTCGCGTTTTTGTTTTGTTTTGTTTTTTACACCGGTTGCAATTTCCTACAGAATTTTTCTTTTTTTTTGTTTATGAAAAATTACTAAAAAAAAAAGCACCAAAAAACTTGAACTATCTAATTTTCGATAAAGAATGAGCTCGGGAGAATTTTAAAATACAATTGTGCTTGAATAAAAGGTGCTTGCTAAGATATATATAGTCATCGACATACCGTCCTGTTTTGTTGTATCACAACTCATCAGTGCCGCTAGACTAGCATCTCTCCCTAGCCAAGGATTGAACCTAGAACCGTCGTGTTGACAGTCAGCAGTTCTCCCACTTGACCATGAAGGCGACGCCTGTAAATAACTCGTCGGAATGTCTATTTAAATGGACCCCCGCCACCATTTTTATGGTGCTCAAATCGTCTGTTTGTAAACAAACAAAAAGCTTTGCATTTTCAGTCAATTAAGTAGCGGGTGAGATTATTTACGACAGTGCTCTACCCAAAGAGTATATATATATATATATATATATATATATATATATATATATATATATATATATATATATATATCCAAAACTTATGAAAATTCATCAAATAGAACAACTACAATTATGATTTTAGGAAAAAAAAAAAAAAAATTATATCACTATCGTCTTAAATAAAACGTCAGCCATTAAAGTGTCGGAAAGAGAGATAAGTATCCCCCTATATTCGCAATCTTCAATGTTTTTACATCTAGAAAAATGCAACCTTCCATTGGTTTTCTACTCAATGAATTTTCATAATTTTTGGATATATTACTATTTTATGTAATGTATGATTTAATGCATGCTGTAAGAAGGTAACATGAGCGAAATATATCACAAAGACACAAAATGCATGCTGAACAGACCAAGGCTATAGATAGGAGTCAGAAGAAAGAGAGTTCCACAATCCCCCAGTTTTCAGAGAGAAGCTACTGGAATAGGAAGTCGTATTACAATGAGATATTAAAACAGACCAATGAGTCAAATGTGCTGGAACAAAGGAAGCAGACAATTCTGAAGAGCATATGTCGTAACGGTATTTATAGAAAAGATTGAGACTAGCAACATCACGTCTGTGAGAGAGAATGTGCAGAGAAGAAGTAGATGTGGGGGTCAATCAAATTACAGATTCGCTTCTGAGTCTTATTAAGGATCCTCAAATTGGGCAAAGATTTAAGAGCCGAACCATGACAACAATACTCCATACATGACCCGAAAGCAGATTTGTAGAGATAGAGGTGTGAAAAATGTTTAGAATGATAGAGAGAATCAACTTTACGAGAATCATTCGAATTTTCAAGACGAAATGGACAAGAGTTAAGACTTCACAGGATTAAACGAAACCAAGACCGAGATCTGATCAGATGATAAAGATTCTATTGTTGCCATTGCTTTCTCCACCATTTTTCGAGTTAGAATTATTTCCAGACAGACAGCAACGATTACGAGAAGGACCACACGAAGGCTGCCAGCATCCTAAGTGAAAGTGATTTTTGTGGAATGAACTGGATTCGAACTTGAAACACCCAGGTCATTAGTCTGTGTCGTTAACCACTTAACCAATTTGTTAACCAACAACAATGACCTTTTCAGTTATGATATAACCATTTTTTTTTATTGACGTTTCACACCACACAAGGCACAGGGCCACTTAATCATGAGGGCTACTATTTGGGACCAGATTTACATGGATACTATTTATGGAGTTGGGCAGCAAAATGTCTATTCACATTACATTTGAATTTCTGCATGTGAGTACAGGGAAGCAGGGGCCTGGGAGGGAATTCCAAAATGCAGCAATCAGAGGGGAAAAAGCTATTTGAGTAAAATGCTTTTTTTTTTTTCTTTTTTTTTTTTTTTACAAAGTGATCACCACTTATCAAGGCCCGGAAGCCACTCAGGGATAAGGGTTATTGCAAGTACATTACGTTAGTGAGGAGATTTGATGAAGTGTTTAATTAGGGGGGCGGTTCATTAGGAATTTGTTAACATTAGACTTGAAGACATCCAAGTTGTAGTCCGGAGGGAAGCAGGCAGACGGAACAGAGTTCCACAGGCGTGCAGTTCTAAGAAAGAAGCTTTGTTCATGAAATCCGCGTTTTGATTTAGGCACAGATATAGAGTGGGGGAAATTTTTCACAGTGGATTCAGCTAGATGGGTGTTTTTCGTGAAAGATTGGCGAGGGGGGACCAGGGATTGGAGTTCAGACGAGCACCTGCCATGAAAATAACGATAAAACAAGGATAGGCTCGCAACGTCTCTTCTGTGGGAGAGGGGTTGCAGGGTAGAGAAAAGGGCATCCCCCACTAAACCACGAAGTCTATTTTGTACTCTGTCAAGGCATGACAACTAAGGATCTCTACAGAGTAGGGAAGGGGATACTAGTGCTCAGAGTTCGTCAGAGCACTTGCCATTGAAATACTTGTAAAACAGACACAAGCCTGCTATGTTTCAGTGATCGGACACAGGTTGGAGTTTAGTTGATAGTTCAGGACCTATTAGGTTGGCAACTCTTTTTTGAACCCCGTCTAGGAGTGAGAGGCTAGTGGCAGATGCCCCAGCACATATGTGGCAACAATAATCCATGCATGGATGAATCGTGGCCTTGTAGAGATACCGGATACTCTCAAATGTGAGTAATCTTTTAGCAAGGTAAAGAGAGCTCACCTTCCTCACAGCAGCCTTGGCAATTGCTTCCATGTATTTGCTCCAATTCATGTTTTCTGTGAATGTTAACCCTCGGAGCTTGAGGGAAGTACTTTCAGGCAGTGTATCATTAATCATGAAGCATAATCACGTTGACACACCGGTTCCCGCTGGATCACCGAAGTTAAGCAACGTTGAGCCTGGTAAGTACTAAATGGGTGACCATTTGGAACTTCCAGGTGCTGTATGTGCTCTCTGCTTATCTCGGCATTGTTTCCAGTCGTCCTGGACTTCTCCTTGCCACAGGACCCAAACAGTGTCGATTCAGGAGAGGTGTGGTTAGAGATTGCGCAATCCTTGCCTCACAATTACACACGCAACTGCCCCTACAGAGGGTATCCTTTGTCTTTCGAGACTGAACGGAGGCATCGATATGTATATATATATATATATATATATATATATATATATATCACTTCCATATAACAGTGTGGACAAGACATTGCTGTTATAAAATCTTAACTTCGATTTGATGGAAAATATTTTTTGGTTCAGGAATGGACATAAAATTATTAATCATTTTTCAAACCGAATTTTATATCTTGTTGAGGAGACGGGGAATATGCATCCGTTTTTAAATGAAAAGTTGAACGACAAAATTCAACTAGAAAAATCGTATTTCTATAAAATTCTTCACATGTGACCCCCCCCCCTCCCGTAAAAAAGAAATGATAATTTTAAAATTCTTGAATATAAAAAGAAAAAAAAAAAAAGATCTGTTTTGAATGTGACAATTCAAGTCACTTCCCCCTCTCCCCCTCCATCGTTCTGTAAATCAAAAAATCAAAATGCAAAAAAAAGCAAAGGATGAAATGGTAAACTGACCTGTTGAGACTGGAATCAATAATTGCTGCACAGGAAGGGAAGAACCTGTGCTTTGTCCTTGGCTAAGGGGTTGACCAGCGATAAAAAACTGTGGTGTGACTTGTGGCTGTCCAAATAATTGTTGAGGTTGACTAGAGATTGCAGAGATGGTGCCTAAGAAAGAAATAAAAACAATAAAACGGCTTTAATCAGTTTCTTAGAATATCATGCCAGGTTGTGGTGGGACGATTAATCGGAATCGGCAGTAGGAAAAAAAATCGGAACTTTTTTGAGGAATGTGAATCGCTTTCAAAATCATAAAAATGGTGCCTATTTTCTGATACCGAAAACGATTCTTTTGATTAGATTATTTTGTTTAAAGCTTAGTTTTTTTTATTGCTCATATTAATGACAATATGAGAATGAATATTTCTGGATTTTAAACGGCTAGTAAAACTAACACCACAAGTATAATTTTTGGTTTGTGAAAATATATGAACACATTACATAGTTTTTTTTTTTTTTTTTTACAATAATCCGACATCCCAATCTCTATCTATCTATCTATCTATCTATCTATCTATCTATCTATCTACTCTTATATAAAAGTCACTTTGTGTGAGTTCCTTCCTTCCTCATAGGTTCCGAAACGGCTGAGTCTATCTTTTGCAAATTTTACACAAAGGCAATTTATATATCTGGCAGTGTTCTTAGATATGTTTTATCCAGAAATTCATCCGATAAATATCGAAAATCGAAAATATCCGATCTTAAAAGGTCTTTTCTCTCTTATAGATAAAAAATAATTTTTACAGGGTGGGGAGGATATCTTACGTTACACTGACTAAGGGAAATAATAAAATATCAGCAGATCATTTCTTCTTAAAAAAAGATTTACTGTCATCTAGAGATATAGCTCAGTGGTAGGGCATTCGACTACAGAACGAATGATCCCATGTTCAACCCCAAATGTACCTTCCCATTTTATTTTTATTTTTTCTTATTAACGAGGTCAATTTACGATAAAAGAATAAGACCATTTAAAATCGCCGACAATCATTTCTTTGTTTGCATATTTTAAAACTAAACATTAATCAGAATGTAACAGTGCATATGAGCATATGGGAAAATATCAGCAGCAGCAAAGGATGGCTGGCTTGCAAAGAGATTAGCAGCAGCAGCATATACAAATTATGAAGTGTGCACGAGAAGAAAAAGGAAACAAACAGAGAAAAAAGATACCACGTGTTCAAGGGGATAAAAAAAGTTGACATTGAAGAAAATAGACGTGTACAGTCGAAGGTGAGAAATGGCTGGCTATGGCTAGCATGAGGTCAGAGAAGAAAAGTGTACCCCAGGCGAGATGGACGATAGCGAGAGACTTAAGCCGTGTTGAGATGGGAACGTAACGGTAATAAAAACTTTTGTTAAAGAAGAAAAATGCCCGATTGTTTTATTTCTTTCTTTCCAGTTTTATTTCTATGAATTACTGAAGTAAAGTTTTTATGAATTACTGAAGTAAAGTTTTTATGAATTACTGAAGTAAAGTTTTATTTTATGAATTACTGCAGCAAAGTTTTATTTTATGAATTACTGAAGTAAAGTTTTATTTTATGAATTACTGAAGTAAGGTTTTTATGAATTACTGAAGTAAAGTTTTTATGAATTACTGAAGTAAAGTTTTATTTTATGAATTACTGAAGTAAAGTTTTATTTTATGAATTACTGAAGTAAAGTTTTATTTTATGAATTACTGAAGTAAGGTTTTTATGAAGTACTGCAGCAAAGTTTTATTTTATGAATTACTGAAGTAAAGTTTTATTTCTATGAATTACTGAAGTAAGGTTTTTATGAATTACTGCAGCAAAGTTTTATTTTATGAATTACTGAAGTAAAGTTTTATTTTTATGAATTACTGGAGTAAAGTTTTTATGAATTACTGCAGCAAAGTTTTATTTTATGAATTACTGAAGTAAAGTTTTATTTTTATGAATTACTGAAGTAAAGTTTTTATGAATTACTGCAGCAAAGTTTTATTTTATGAATTACTGAAGTAAAGTTTTATTTTATGAATTACTGAAGTAAAGTTTTTATGAATTACTGCAGCAAAGTTTTATTTTATGAATTACTGAAGTAAAGTTTTATTTTATGAATTACTGAAGTAAAGTTTTATTTTATGAATTACTGAAGTAAAGTTTTATTTTATGAATTACTGAAGTAAAGTTTTTATGAATTACTGCAGCAAAGTTTTATTTTATGAATTACTGAAGTAAAGTTTTATTTTTATGAATTACTGGAGTAAAGTTTTTATGAATTACTGCAGCAAAGTTTTATTTTATGAATTACTGAAGTAAAGTTTTATTTTATGAATTACTGAAGTAAAGTTTTACTGAAGTAATTTTTTATGAATTACTGAAGTGAAGTTTTATTTTTTGAATTACTGAAGTAAAGTTTTACTTTTCTTTACTTCAGTAATTCATAAAATAAAACTGCTTCAGCAATTCACTGAAGCAGTTTTTACTGATATAAAGTTATTATTTTTATGAATTACTGAAGTAAAGTTTTATTTTAGGAGTTACTGAAATAAAGTTTTACTTCTATTAAATTAATTACTAAATTAGTTTTGTTTATGAATTACTGAAGTAAAACTTTATCATTATGAATTACTGAAGTGAAGTTTTATTTTATGAATTACTGAAGTAAACATTTATTTTATGAATTACTGAAGTAAACATGTCATCAATGACTGAAGAAAAGTTTTATGTATTATTAAAATTTACTGAAGTAAAGTTTTATGTTTATGAATTACTTAAGTGAAGTTTTAAAGTAATGTTTTACATTTTGAATTACTGAAGTAAAGTTTTATTTTTATAAATTACTGAAGTACAGTTTTTCTTGAGTAAATGCTGAAGTAAAAAAAATTTATGAATTACTGAAGTTAAGTTTAATTTTTATTAAATTAATTACTAAATTAAAGTTTTACTTTTATGAATTACTGAAGTAAAGTTTTATTTTTATGAATTACTGAAGTGAAGTTTTATTTTTATTAAATTAATTACTAAATTAAAGTTTAGTTTATGAATTACTGAAGTAAAGTTTTATTATTACGAATTACTGATGTAAAGTTTTATGTTTATGAATTACTAAATTAAAGTTTTATTTTCCTTAATTAGTGAAGTAAAGGTTCATTCTTCTTAATTACTAAAGTAAAGTTTTATGTTTTTTTTAAATTACTGAAGTAAAGTTTTATGTTTTTGAATTACTGAAATAAAGATTTATTTTTATAAATTACTATATTAAATTTTTTTTATGAATTGCTAAATTAAAGTTTTATTTTATGAATTACTAAATTAAAGTTTTATTTTATGAATTACTAAATTAAAGTTTTATTTTATGAATTACTAAAGTAAAGTTTTATTTTATGAATTACTAAAGTAAAGTTTTTTTTTTATGAATTACTAAAGTAAAGTTTTTTTTTATGAATTACTAAAGTAAAGTTTTATTTTATGAATTACTAAAGTAAAGTTTTATTTTATGAATTACTAAAGTAAAGTTTTATTTTATGAATTACTAAAGTAAAGTTTTATTTTATGAATTACTAAAGTAAAGTGCAACGCCATGCGTCCGCACTATGTTACAACTATATGCTGTGACACAATGGAGATTGTAACTAACTACACTGGACCATCTGTAAAAATTGAATATCAAATCCAGCACCAAGTCCTGGAAACATATGCCAGAAATAACAGTTGGAAATAAGTGATGTATCATCCACTATATGACTATGTAATTCGCGCGGTTACATACCTGGAAAATGGTGCTATTAAGCCTGATATGGTGATATGGGACAAGAGAGAGGAAAAAGTAACTTTAATAGAGAAGGTTGGTGTCCCCCCAATGATGCTGAAAGAAACATATACCAGAAGGAACAGTTGGAAATAAGTTGTGCACCATCAGTTACGACTATGCAATTTCTACATCTACACACCTAGAAAACAGAACTATTAAACCTGACATAGTGATATGGAACAAGAAGGAGAAAGAAGCAACCTTAGTAGAAGTTAGTGTCTCTAATGATGCGGGCTTAAACAGAACTTAGAGGGAAAAGATAACGCAATACAAAGGTCTTGTGTATGGCATGAAAAGAAACTGGAATCGAAGGAAGATCTCTATCATTCCAGAGGCAAGAGGACTCATGAAAAAAAAAAAAAAATTAAAAACTATCTGGCAAATATATCTGGCGAATTGAATGCAAGAAAAATAAAAACAATTGCACTTAAAAGGGATGGTTAGAATTTTAAAATATTTTTCAGTTGGAATGTCTGAGATAGTGAATGAATATATGTTATCCGGTAGAATGCTTAACAACCAGCTAGAATAAATTGATAAGAAAATTAAAACAAAACTAGAACAAAATATAAGGAATTTTCATAATCCCTGCTTTTCAACTTTATCCTATAATAAAACCTGCATTTCAATGCATTCCTATAGTAACACCTTTTCAACATATTCCTATAATCAAAATCGCATTTGAATAGATTCCAATTCTTCGCTTCATTCCTATAATAATAATAATAATAATAATAATAATAATAATAATAATAATAATAATAATAATAATAATAATAATAATAACCGCCTTTGAATAAATACCTATAGTAAAACTTTTCACTTCGATACCAAATTTAACTGCACTGATTTTATATTACAAAGATTTTCTTGTATTGATCCGTTGATGCTTTTTTTTATTCCACAAAGTTTATAGAACAACGTTGAGAATTTCCTTTATCCATTTAGCCCCTCCTCCTCCGAAGCTCACCGAAATAATCAGTGTCGTATTGAAGAATCTCATAAATATTGTAATAAGAGAACCGATAAGAGTGTTTCGAATCTCAAGCAATCATAGCAGAGATCAATAATTGATGTCACAAACATCAGACTGTGCGATGAAACACTCAGATACAAAAAAAAAAAAAAAAATATCAATAAAATGATATACAAATTTCTTTCAACTATTTACATATTTTCTTGAGTAAATCGAAATGACGTGAATAAATTGCGTCCTCGTGTAAAGGATGACCCCAATTCCAATGTTTTTCTATAATAAACTTCATTCCAATGCTTTTCTATAATAAACTTCATTCCAATGCTTTTCTATAATAAACTTCATTCCAATGCTTTTCTATAATAAACTTCATTCCAATGCTTTTCTATAATAAACTTCATTCCAATGCTTTTCTATAATAAACTTCATTCCAATGCTTTTCTATAATAAACTTCATTCCAATGCTTTTCTATAATAAACTTCATTCCAATGCTTTTCTATAATAAACTTCATTCCAATGCTTTTCTATAATAAACTTCATTCCAATGCTTTTCTATAATAAACTTCATTCCAATGTCTTTCTATAATAAACTTCATTTTAATGCTTTCCTATGATAAACTTCATTCCAATGCTTTTCTATAATAAACTTCATTCAATGCTTTTCTATAATAAACTTCATTCCAATGCTTTTCTATAATAAACTTCATTCCAATGCTTTTCTATAATAAACTTCATTCCAATGCTTTTCTATAATAAACTTCATTCCAATGCTTTTCTATAATAAACTTCATTCAATGCTTTTCTATAATAAACTTCATTCAATGCTTTTCTATAATAAACTTCATTCCAATGCTTTTCTATAATAAACTTCATTCCAATGCTTTTCTATAATAAACTTCATTCAAATGCTTTTCTATAATAAACTTCATTCAAATGCTTTTCTATAATAAACTTCATTCCAATGCTTTTCTATAATAAACTTCATTCAATGCTTTTCTATAAGTAACTTCATTCAAATGCTTTTCTATAATAAACTTCATTCCAATGCTTTTCTATAATAAACTTCATTCAATGCTTTTCTATAATAAACTTCATTCCAATGCTTTTCTATAATAAACTTCATTCAAATGCTTTTCTATAATAAACTTCATTCAAATGCTTTTCTATAATAAACTTCATTCCAATGCTTTTCTATAATAAACTTCATTCCAATGCTTTTCTATAATAAACTTCATTCAATGCTTTTCTATAAGTAACTTCATTCCAATGCTTTTCTATAATAAAATTCATTCCAATTTCTTTCTATAATAAACTTGATTGCAATGTCTTTCTATAATAAGCTTCATCCAAATGTTTTTCTATAATAAACTTCATTCAAATGTTTTTCTATAATAAACTTCATTCCAATGTCTTTCTATAAGAAACTTCATTCTCATGCTTTTCTATATTAAATTTCATTCTAATATTTTTCTATAATAAACTTCATTCAAATATGATTCTATAACAATCTACATTACAATGCTTTTCTATAATAAACATCATTTCAATGTCATTCTATAATAAACTTCATTCCAATTCTTTTCTATAATACACGTCATACCAATTTCTTTCTATAATAAACTTCATTCCAATTCTTTTCTATAATAAACTTCATTCCAATGCTTTTCTATAATAAACTTGATTGCAATACTTTTCTATAATAAACTTGATTGCAATACTTTTCTATAATAAACTTTATTCCGATGCTTTTCTATAATAAACTTCATTCAAATATGATTCTATAATAATCTACATTCCAATGCTTTTCTATAATTAACTTGATTCAAATGTCTTTCTATAATAAACTTCATTCTAATGCTTTTCATTAATAAACGTGATTCAAATGCTTTTCTGCAATAAACTTCATTCCAATGTCTTTCTATAATAAACTTCATTTCAATTTCTTTCTATAATACACTTCATTCCAATGCTTTTCTATAATAACCTTCATTCCAATGTCTTTCTATAATAAACTTCATTCCAACGCCTTTCTATAATAAACTTTATTCAAATGTCTTTCTATAATAAACTTCATTCAAATGTCTTTCTATAATAAACTTCATTTCGAATGTGTTTCTATAATAAACTTCATTCCAATGCTTTTGTATAATAAACTTCATTCCAATGCTTTTCTATAATAAACGTGATCCAAATGCTTTTCTGCAATAAACTTCATTCAAATGTCTTTCTATAATAAACTTCATTCCAATGCTTTTCTATAATAAACTTCATTCCAATGCTTTTCCACAATAAACTTTATTTCAATGTTTTTCTATAATAAACTTCATTCCAATGCTTTTCTATAATAAACTTCATTCCAATGACTTTCTATAATAAACTTCATTCCAATACTTTTTTATAATAAAATTGATTCCAAACTTAATTCCAATGTTTTTCTACATTAAACTTCATTCTAATGCTTTTCTGTAATAAACTTCATTGAAATATAATTCTATAATAAACTTCATTCAAATGTCTTCCTCTAATGAACTTTATTCAAATGTCTTTCTATAATAAACTTCATTCCAATGTCTTTCTATAATAAACTTCATTTCAATGTCTTCCTATAATAAACTTCATTCAAAAGTCTTTCTATAATAAACTTCATTCCAATGCTTTTCTATAATAAACTTCATTCTAATGCTTTTCTATAATAAACTACATTCCAATGATTTTCTATAATAAACTTCATTCCAATGCTTTTCTATAATAAACTTTATTTAAATATGATTCTATAATAAACTTCATTCCAAGGTCTTCCTATATTGTAATGCTTTTCTATAGTAAACTGCATTGTAATGCCATTCTCTATTAAACTTAATTCCAATGCCTTCCAATATTAAACTTCATTTGAATGCTTTCCAATATTAACTTCATTCCAATGGATTTTTCTAAACATAATTTGAATATCAGTTTAATCATAGTGCAATTTCAATATATTTCTTTAAATCCACTCTGAATGTTTTTTTTATAAAAAAAAACACAAATTTCATTTCAGTATCTTTGTTTAACAAAGTCTGTTTAATGTTTCTTGTTAATTTGTTTCCACTTGAGTATTTTTACGTTTAAAATTTACCAAAATATGTGATTAATATTTTCTTGCATTCAACAGTTTCTACACCCGTATCAATGACACTCTCCACCCCTTCCGATAAACAGTTGTACGGAACCTCATAAATATTGAAATTTGGGAATTGATTGCAGAGTTTAGAATCTTAAGCATGCAGAAACAGATCGATATCTGATATCACAGCAAATATCTTTCGACGCCGTTTGATAAAAGACGATGGATAGCAACAACAACAACAACAATAATAATAATAATAATAATAATAATAATAATAATAATAATAATAATAGCAATAATAATAATAATAACAATAATAACAATAATAATAACAATAATAATAATAATAATAACAATAACAATAATAACAATAATAATAATAATAACAATAACAATAATAACAATAATAATAATAATAACAATAATAACAATAATAATAAAAATAATAATAACAATAATAATAATAACAACAATAATAATAACAATAATAATAACAATAATAATAACAATGACAATAATAACAATAACAATAATAACAATAATAATAATAATAATAACAACAATAATAATATTAACAATAATAATAATAATAATAACCATAACAATAATAACAATAACAATAATAATAATAATAACAATAACAACAATAATAATAATAATAATAATAATAATAATAATAATAAACATAACAATAATAACAATATTAATAACAAACTATAGGCCAATCACTTGCTTACCAACTATGTGGAAGATACTGACAGCACAACTGAGGAAACAAAGCTACCACTTGTAATTGTCTGAATAACCGTGGACTCATCCCCGAGGAGCAGAAAGGATGCCAAAAAGGAAAAAGAGGAACACATGACCTGTTATAGATAGATCAAAAGATCCTAAAGGAGGTAAAAAGGAGGAGAAAGAATTTAGCCATGACATGGATCGACTACAAAAAAGCGTACGACAGGATCCCCCAAGCATGGATAATAGAATGCCTAAAAATGTATAAAATACCAAGCAGGATCACCAACGTAATAGAAAATGCAATGAAAACATGGAGACTGGAATTGACAGCTGATGGACAACACATAACAGAAATTAACATACAAAGAGGCATCTTCCAAGGAGAATCGCTATCACCACTATTGTTCATCATAGCCATGATGCCCTTGAACAGTATTCTGAGAAAGTGCCAAGCCGGATACAAATTCTCCAATACAGAGGAAAAAATGAACCACCTGATGTACATGGACGATCTGAAACTTTTTGCAAGGACTGAAAAGGAGCTAGAGACACTAATTAACACTACCAGGATCTTCAGCCAAGATATCCAAATGGAATTTGGAATAGAAAAGTGCACACAACTAGTTATAAGAGAGGGAAAACTGGAGACGACAGAAGGCATGGAACTACCCAACCAAACAGAAATGAGGGCACTAGGGGAACAAGACGACTATAAATACTTGGAAATTCTGAAAGCGGACACCATCAAAGCAACAGAAATGAAAGAGAAAATTGGAAAGAAATACCTCAGGAGAACAAGAAAACTCCTGGAAACGAAATTATATAGCAGAAACCTAATAAAAGGTATAAATACATGGGCAGTATCTCTAGTAAGATATTCTGGACCGTTTATAGGGTGAACAAAACTGAGACAACTTGACCAGAAAACCAAGAAACTCATGACCATGCATAATGCACTACATCTAAAGAACGATATTGACAGACTCTACGTGAAAAGGAAAGATGGCGGGAGAGGACTGATCTGTATAGAAGACTGTGTGAAGGACACGAAAAAAGAACTAGAAAAATACATAATGCAAAACACTGAAAGGATAATTATGTCAGCGAGAGACATGAAGAAAACAACAAAACAGAAAACAGAGAGACAAATGACAAAACGAGAAAAGAGAAATGGGAAGAGAAACAACTCCACGGAAGATTCATAAGAATGACAAAAGATGAGAATAACGAAAACACCTGGACATGGATGCGAAAAGGACATATAAACCGAGAAACTGAATCTCTAATAACTGCAGCACAAGATAACTCGATAAGAACCAACCATATCAAAGCAAGGATCGATAAAACACAAGAAAACAGCAAATGCAGACTCTGTGGACAAAGAGACAACACGATAAACCATATAGTAAGTGAATGCAGCAAACTGGCCCAGAAGGAATACAAAAACAGGCATGATCAAGTGGGAAGGGCGGTGCACTGGGAATTGTGCAAACGACTGCATTTTGAGCGTACAGACAAATGGTACAAGCATAAACCCGCAACACCACTCGAAAACGAGAACCACAAAATCCTATGGGACATGGACATACAGACGGACAAACCATCCAAGCAAGAAGACCAGATGTCGTAATAATTAACAAGAAAGAAGAATCCTGTCAAATCGTAGACTTTGCTGTCCCAGCTGACCACAGGGTGAGTATGAAAGAAAAGGAGAAACGGAGCAAATACACAGAGCTAGCCAGAGAGTTAAAAGGGATTTGGATGATGAAGAAAATCAAAATAATACCGATAATAGTAGGAGCACTAGGAACAATTCAGAAAAACTTTGAAAAAAGAAGGTCAGAAATTGGAATCAGAGGAATAGCTGCAAAAATACGACTAACGATAATGAAAACGACGGAAATATTATGAAGAACACCGAAGCTGCATATCTACAAGTTCTAAACCTCCCATCATGCATCCTCCCCATTGTTTCATCACCGCTCCTCCCAATAAAAAAGTGATACCAAAAAGCCGAGAAGGGTCAAGAAGTACTGAAAGACCGAGGAGAGAGCGCCAACCAGACCTCGGTTGGACAAGCACAAAGAGAACTGGGACCTTGGGGAGGCTCAGTGCCACTCAAATTCCAGCATAAACCAATGGCCACTGCCAGCGAGAAATCAATGGTTAGAGGCTGTTGCGATGATGGAAATTCATTTGCAAATGCTATCGAAGGAGGTGGAGAGAGCTGGACGTCTGAGGAGACTTGTTGTCACTCAGCTTCCAGAGAACACCACAGGTTTCCAATCAGATCGTTTGTTCACTTGTGTGAAAGCTCCATGTGAGCCAATGATAATAATAATAATGATAATAATAATAATAATAATAACAATAATAGTAATAATAACAATAATAATTAATAATAATAATAATAATAATAATAATAATAATAATAATAACAAAAACAACAACAATAATAATAATAACAATAACAAATAATAATAACAACAACAATAAATAATAATAACAACAACAACAACAACAACAACAATAATAATAATAATAATAATAATAATAACAACAACAACAGTCATAATTCTACCACGACGAGATATACTGGAAACACAGCACAACCAAAGTGAATATTTCACGGTGTACAAATTAAAGATGTTTACAAGTTACACTGACGAGAAATTGCTGTTCAAAACAAAAGCCAATCCTTTAAGTTGAAAACAAAACAAAACAAAACAAAAATAATAAATATTCGTTAATGATTTGTAATGATAGAGAAGAAATAATTTTTGGACAACACCTTCACAATAATCAGTTGGAAAATACCAAACTTATAATTTGCAGTGTTACGAGGAAAATCAGGGAATTTCAGAAAAGTTTGCTACGACAATAACCCAAGAAATATCTGCAGTATTATTTTCAACTTTTATGTGATAGTGGTTAAGTGATAGACGGACTCATGACACGTAAGTACGTAGTAATGTTTTCACCTGAAATGCGTTGGTTTAAAACATCACCAATATGCACAAGCCCCTAAAACACTCGCAATCAGAGTATCCCTAGTATTATATGATGGTTTAGTATTCATGCTTATAAGACTTTTCTTTTGTCTACACTGAACACGGACTGATTTTAATGATACTAAGTTTTCAGTGACAATAGAGATATAAGCGTAGAATATACCTGTTGTTGTGCGTCTACCTTCTGGATAATAATGAACTCTTCCACCTACTATAAAGACTGGGAGAATATGTCTGTCTGTGGTTATGTTTAAGTCATGCAATTGTGGCAGTCGAACTGACGTATACCCATGCATTTCATTTGCTGTATTCGCTTTTCTGTTCAATATATTTTGTTTCCAATCTTTCTGTTGTGTAGCGTGTACATATTGAAAGAGATGACGGGTTCATATCAGAGACACATTAACAGGACATATATAACAGGTTACATATAATGGGAATAACGACGATGAGATGACATTTATAACAAACTGGGATGATTCTTGGTGACTTTATATTAATACGAACTGGGAGATATATGATGCAACAGTTCTTTACACATATAGAGGGGAGGAGATACTTCACTTATGTTCATCATAATGTGGAGGCAGATTACTTGTAAGGGGGTTAGACAAGAGTTCGTTTATAAATGAATATACAAAACACATTTACCTTTTTCCGTTGTAGGACGACATAAAAGACAATACTTACAAATTATAGATGATTTCTTTATTCCTCAACAGGCCGATTGATGAAGTCAGGAATTCAAGCCTTTCCGACTTCATGGTCTACTCTTCTCTCTTCGCCTCTAAGGGGCTCCCACTCTCCAATCCGTGTGTGATCTGATCTGATTATCTGATCCTAATCCGACTGATTGCCTAACTTCGAACCCTCGATTCCTATATTAAGAAATCTTCTTTGTTTATGACGCCAGAAGTGTGTTTTTCAAACGTGACTAATTTTCATGTGGATTTACATATGTTTGTTCAAACACACTTTTGACAAACAAAGAATCCTCAATTCTAATTGTTTAATATCTAACCTATTTTCAAACTATATTTTTTAACTCGCATTGTCGATTCTTTTAACTGACATATAATATCCAGTTATTCTAAAATCGCTTTTTCTGACATAAATAATATTTAACTATTTCTAAAAGAATTAACAATCGACTGAGTTCCTAAGATTCCAATTATCCATTATCTTCAGCACTAGCCTTTTCCGAATATCATTTTCCCTTATCTAGTCTGTCTTCTTACTTACATAAGAAGGGGACAGCCCTTTCATGTAACATTTCTTCTGGACCCTTACAGGGCCACAACAACTAGTAAATTACCAATTTAGTGTCTTTTGTTTCCATCAAAAGCAATCACAATATTAACAGAAACTTTTCCAGGTTATCTTCAAATGAACCGAGGTTTTATTGCCCATATTTTTGGTCAAATTATATTTAGTTTCCATTATCGAGTTGTTTCTTTCTTCCGGACCCTTACGGGACCACAACAATTTTCGTATATTCAAAATTTAATTTAATATTTATCTTTGAAATAGTTTCCTAAATAATTCGTCACTGATTACAACAAGTTCAAAGTCAGTCATTTACACTGTTACCATATGCTATCGCAAAGAAAAAAAAATTAAAACAAATAACACGTATGAATATCCCATGTTGTTCAATCATTCTTTTATACGCCCCCCCCCGGGCAATGCTAAGACACGAGTCCTGCTAGTATTAAATGGTAATTGAAAACCCAGTTTTTTGTTTGTTTTGTTAATAAAATACAATTAAAAAAAAAAAAGAAAACAAAAAATCGTTTCATTTTGCAGTTGACAGTTTCATACAAAAAAATTGTCAACACGGGGTGACGGAAGTTGAAAATAATCCATTTTTAATTTTGTTTTGGGAAGTGACGGTGGTCTAGTGGTGTGTTAAGTTCGAATCCAGTTCGTTTCACAAAACTCACATTCACTTAGGATGTTGGCAACCTTCACGTGCTTCTTCTTGCAAGTATCCAATGTACCTCTAGAAATAATTCTTACCAGAAAAATATCGGAGAAACCAATGTCAACGATAAAATTTTCAGATTCATACGATGATGATGACGACAACGACGACGACGACGACGACGACGATGACGACGATGATGATGACGACGACGATGATGATGATGATGAAACGCATGACGAAATTAAATTCATTACTAAAATCCTCTAAAACAATCAATGACTACCCAATGGACATTGTTGATTCTACTATTAAAAAAAAAATCAAATTTCAAATGTTTATAAAACTAAAACAGATGTCTTATTTAACTTCATGTACAATGGATCTACCATATACAACACAATGACGTTGATACATCGGTTCTTGCCAGCTCACCAAAGTTAAGCAATGATGAGCCTGGCCAGTATCAGATGGATGACAATTGGGGAAGGCTAGGTGCTGTATGTACCACGCCGAGTCATAGAAATTTCCAGGTTGAGGTCTGGGGGTGCGCTTAACTCACGGAGGTGGGGAAGGGGGAGATGCACCCCTGAATCAAGAGAGAAAGCAACGGGGAAACTACCATCTTTACTTGTCTTCCTGAGATTACTTTGACTCTACAAATTGGAAAGCTGTGATTGCCGATGCTGTTAACAAAAAAGGAAGGCCAGTGATTATAATGATGCCTGTGGAGGAAGGTGGTGGTGGTCAAGTGGTTCACGACACAGACTGATGACCTGGGTGTTTCAAGTTCGAATTCAATTCGTTTTACAAATTCATTTTCACTGTTGGCAACCTTCATGTGATTCCTCCCATAAAGACCCAATGTCTTTCTAGAAAGAATCCTGATAAGAAAAATATTGGAGAAACCAATGCCAACAATAGAATTTTCGATATGATAATGATAATTTGTATTTTTGATAAATCTTTTTTTTTATTTGTCCACGAATTTCTATACAAGGCTCTGTCCACCCGTCTGCTAGATAGCTCGGTCGGTCTATTATGCATAAGCTATGGCTTGTAGAAATGAAGGGAAATAGGGCTGTGGTTTTGGACATCCAAATCGGGTACAGCATTCAATCATATTCAAACTCTTTCCATTTCTCATAATGTATTTTGTCTGTTTAAAAGGTTAACAACACACTGATATATAAAAACATAATATATCTTTATTCTCGGTGACGTTTATGGGTGGTTGGTTGTTAGCAGTGAGATGCACACACAGGAATTTGACGTTTTGATTCTTCTTAGGGGCTCAAATCGTCAACCAACAACAATATATTTTTCAGCTATTCTATAACCATTTCTGACCAGATGAAACGCCTCCTTGGGGACGACATTATCACTGTAGCCACACCCAAGGGCGTCTTCTTTGGTCATTATCGTTTCACTGAATTGACCTGACTTTGGTGCAATTTGATTACATCTGTGTAAGCTTTTGCCGAAAATGACTTTCAAATATCATACTTTTTACTTATCTTCTTTTTGACAATTAATCAAATTTGTTGTTTCTTCCTATGCACCTGACCCATGTCAGGCTCCTAATTTTTATTCAAATGATCTATTTTGATTATTTTATTTATTTATTTGCATTTGTCACCGGGTATACGTCTCTGTATAGTGATTTCTCGGTACACACGATATAGGTAATTAACAACAATATTTCTCAGCACTAGGACTCATACCTGAATCTGTGAGTCATACAGTGAAGGGGGTGGTCCAGGGCATCATCAAGGCCTCATTAGATCTCTACAACCACCACTGTGAATAACTTTGAAATAGCATTTTGTTCATTCCTAAACACTCATATTTAAGATTATCCAAGTTTATTAGAACTATGTTTTTATTGGCATTTATTGCTGTATTGACTTGAGTATTTAAAAATCATCCATTATTTATTATTTTTTTAATCATTTGAGATGAGGCTTCATAATTTATGTATTTATGTTTTGAAAACTGTTATCCTCATCTTCATGGTGATTAACCGCGACAGGATAGGGATGCTGAGTCTTGTAACTATATTCTCAGTAATTACTGCCTTCCATAGTTGTTGTTGTCTTTTAAAAATATTTTTTTTTTATTACATTTTCACCCCAAACATGGCAAATTGCCACTTTGGTGTAGGGGGCTACTATCAGGAGCAACAACTACCGGGGTACTATGTACGGATTTGGGCAGCAAGATGTTGGTTCACGTTACACTTGAACTTCTGCACGTCAGACTGTTGGGGAAGCAGGGATCCGGAATGGAATTCCAAAGTCTGGCGGTTCTAGGGAAGAAACTATTGGAGTAGAAAGATCTTTTACATCTAGGGATGTCCACAGTGTGGGGGTGGGTTCGGTCAACTAATCCTGCTTTGGGTAGGATTCAAACTTATTTTCTGGAATCATAGACTCAACATCTCTATCCATTGCACCATGGCCCATGGTGTGAAGGTTGCCATTTTCTGAAGATAGCGGTTTCAATCCTACTCAAAGCAGCTCAGAGGATAAGTTGGCCGAATGCGCTGAAACAACAACTAATGAAGATGAGAATAATAGTCCGAAAAAAAAAAAATGAAAACATCCATCTTTACGATTTTACTATTTACTTACAACAAATTAAAGCACGACAAATGGCTCCTGCTGACTATCTATTTGTATGATATTTAGGCACGTCATTCGAGCAACCTGGGATTCTTATATCAATGAGAAACAACAGATTTTGATTTAGGCAGACTGGTATGTTGTTTTTTTTTATTTTGTTAAACACCTGTGTAGAAAAAAAAGTTTTTTTTTCAAAATTAACAAGCTAAGATTTAGAGGAATTAAATAATTTGTTCATATATTTACCCTTTATCGACATCTTTTTGTAAACATTTCTTATTACTGAAAAAAAAAAACTATTTACGATTAAAAAAATTAAACAAATATTTTTTTTCTTTTAATTTAAGAGAACATTTTTTTTTTTTTTTATGTTAGGCCAGGAGCAAAGGTTCGATGGGCACTTCTTTGATAGTGTATTGTTGACCGTTGCTGGTATAATACTTTGGTGAGATCTGATTGGTTGGTTTGGGTGATGATATGCGCAGAAAACAAAGAGTGTGTTGCTTTCTGTCACACGGGTTAAGGATTTAAACATCCGGTTTTATTAAGATTATAGAGTCATACAGAAAGTTAGCTCAACAGGGCTAAAATATTTAATGATTAAACATCCGGGTCTTAGGTGTGCTGAGTCATAAAGCGGCTGTCAACATAGACAAGAGTGGAAAGGCATTGTTCTTTAATGTGATTTTGTCATTTGTGATAAAAACGATAGATTCTTACTTTTAATTCAAGTGTGCTCTTCAATATTGCAATGTTTCTTGAGCATTTCATTATAATTCATCCTTTTGGTGTTTGACTTTTCTCAATTTTATAGTTACTTTCTAATAAAAAAAAATTACCACCTTGTGATGATCTCATGGAAGAAACTACTTACAAAAACGCCAGCACACACGGATATTTTCGAGTTCCAGTTTCTTGGAGGCATTTTAAAGAGATATTAATGAGCATAATATATGCATAAGATCCAATTTCAAAATTCAAATATTTCAGATTTGCATTAAATTTTATTCATAACCATTAGATATCTATTTAGCAAAATTCATTGAATTTCAATTTCTTCTCAAGAACCCTTAAGCACTTTGATCGAAATTGTAATGAGAATTCTAGACGTAGGCTTAGTATCATTATATCTTGATTTTAATCTTCATAAAGGGGAGGCATAAAAGTTGTGCAAAACTAGTCTGTTTGGAGGAATTGATTTTTTTTTACAAAGGAATCACCACTTATCAAGGCCCAGAGGCCACTCGAGGATAAGGGCTAAAAAGTGTACATTGGTCAAAAGGACAATATCATAGTGTCGTTAGAAGTGTAAATTTGGTAAATTGGATTAATTAAGGGGAAGGCTCATCAAGAACTTGTTTACATTGGACTTGAAGACGGCAATATTATAGTCAGTTGAAAAGTAGGTAAACGGAAGAGAGTTCCACAGTTGTGCAGTTCTTAGAAAGAAGCTTCCTTCATGGAATCTACGTTTAGGCTTGGGCACAGCTAAAGAGTGGGGGGGGGGAATTATTGATAGTGTTCACAGCCAAACGAGTGTTTCTGGTGAATGCTTATTTACCATCTTGCAGTGAGTATTCTTCTTGTGTCTGTATATGGTTATATAAGAGTGACTTTTAGTGAAGCAAGCATTTCGTAATCTCAAGCTGCTCGTTCACACTCATGGCTCTTCATTTACGAGGTACCTTCGATAAGTTTCCAGACTT
This sequence comes from Euprymna scolopes, assembly GCF_053919585.1. NCBI lineage: Eukaryota > Metazoa > Mollusca > Cephalopoda > Sepiida > Sepiolidae > Euprymna > Euprymna scolopes. The sequence goes on from NC_136519.1 coordinate 6,063,854, forward strand.
TTTTGTACAGGCATTTAAAATAGTCGTAGATTCTTGAAAATTCACTATGTTATTGCTATACATCTTATGAGATGACTGACCAATTTTTATGATTTCAAGTTCAAATGAACAGCTACAGCAAGAATTGGAATACATCCTACTAAAGCCTGATTGTCACAGCTGGTGAATTTCAAAAATGCAATCTGGATGTGAGGACGTATTAGAAGAGGGATATGTAATAAAATTCTCTTTTAAACTTAGAAAAAAATGACACAGAAACATATGAAATGCTTCAGACTACTTTTGGACCATCTTGCGTGAATCGAGCATCAGCTCTTGAGTTACATAAGAGATTCAATGAAGGCAGGAAGTCTGTGAGGGATGATGGGAGGTGTGGGAGAAGTAAGGAACTCGGAACACCAGAGTTGATTGGCCAAATATGAATAAGGACTGTCGTGTGTCTGTAGAGACAATAATTGCACAGTTTGATGTCAGTGTGGGAACTATACACAATTATTCACAAGGAACTAAAGATGTAGAAGATTTGCATGAATGCACCAGTCCACAACTCCATCCTTGTCACAAACTATTTAACCAAGATGGGCATCAAGACAGTTCCTCATCCTCCCTACAACCCAGACCTTGCTCCCTATGACTTTTGGTTATTCCCTAAGCTCAAGGAAAACCTTAGAGGCTGTCATTATAAGACAATTGAGGAGATGAAAGAGCCTGCTCCGAAGGTCATTCACATGCTCATACAAGAGGACTTCCATAAGGTCTTCCAGAAGTTGTTCAAACGGTGCAACAAGTAAATTGCAGACGGAGGAGATTACTTTGAAGAGGAATAGAGTTTCATGTGTGTACTATTAATAAAAGGGCTCATACAAAAAAAGTGTGTAAACTTATAAAGGCATTTCGCATGCTTAGTGGTAGGAAGAAATCCCCACTAAATGGAAGCAATCGTGGAACCGAAGATAAACAAAAACACAAGATAACATCAATAATTCTTTTGTGATAGAAAATCGATAAGAGCTGCATAAAGAGCAGCATTGGATTCTAGACGGAATCTCTTGTAGGGAAAGAGTCACAAGATCAATAAGACTTAAATTATGAATTCTTCAAAATGGACACGGACGGAATCAGAAGGCATTCAATATGAATACAGGTGTTTTTTTTTTCTTCTTTCTATTTTCAATATAATCAGATTAGAATGTGGCAGAGCCAATTTGAAGGCATTGATGTCCTGAGTTTAGAAGTGGGAAAATCGAACGAAGACGGAAGTTGTTGCAATCAAGTCCTCAGTGGTAAAAAGGAAAGTAAGACACAGAGATTCTTAAATGGGAGTCACTTGGCTCCCAGGAGATGAAATTGAAATCAAATAGAATATAAACATATCAATCGAATAATGGACAATGACAAAATTTAACACATTTGACCCCAGAAGATGAAATTAAAATCAAACAGAATTTATATACACATGGATCAAATAGCTTTAAGGCACCTTAGAATAGACAATGGCACAAGAATACACTTGACTCCCAGGATATAAATTTGAAATCGAATAGAATATATACATATGGATCAAATATATTTAAAGCACCCTAGAATGGACAATGACGAAAAAGGACAAACTTGAATCAAGGAGATAAAATTAAAATCATATAGAATAGTTACATATGGATCAAATATATTTAAAGCACTCTAGAATGGTCAATGGCAAAATGGATACATTGAACCCGTTACAGTGAGAATGTTTCCTTACGAACTACAACATAAATGTTTTCCAATCCCATGTCAACAAATATCTGTCATGCCGTGCTGTAACTTAACTATGGTTCTCAATCGTTTTATAGTACTGTTCGTCATTCAATTGAAAATCTCACTGACTTTTACCCTAACTCTATCCTCGAATGGATTTGGGATTTGACAAGTGAACTATTTGTGTATAAGCAGGAAAGTGATGGTGGTCAAGTGGTTAACCATGTGGACTGACACTCTGGCTGTTCCAAGTTCAAATCTAGTTTGTCCCACAAAAATCACTTTCCTGTAGGATGTTGGCAACCTTCACGTAGTTTGCCCCCCTCCTTCTCCGTAAGTACCCAATGTTTATTCTAGAAAGAATTCTGGCTATAAAATTATCGGGGAAACCAATGCCGACAGAATGATATGATGATGAGTCTATAAGCAAAAAACAAAAGATATAATCACTCATATGAAAGGCTTCAGATTGAAAGTGAATTGAAATAAAAATTAAAAAAATTGAAAACGTTGTGGTAGTGTTTTGCTTTTATTTTAATATAATTAGAATTTTATACAAACTTACTACCACTTATCAAGGCCAAATACTACTCGAGAATAAGGATTAATGAGATGGAATTATTGTCAGAATCAAGTTCAAATATTTGCGTGCGGCAGCTCAATGTGGAAGAATCTGTTTTAAAGACGACCAAACTCTAAACTGTGGGGAAATAATGAAGTTGTAATCTGTCGGGAAGTAGACCTACGGCAATGTGTTCCACAGATGAGAAGCCCTTGACAAGACACTTTATTCATGGAAATTTCGCCTGTTGCTTGCTTCACACACTGAGGATTTTTTTTCATTGTAGCAGAAAATGAGTTCTTGCTGTGAATGTCTTATGAGGAGGAATCAGAGATTTGAGCTCAGTCGAGCACCATAAATGACTATGTGGAAGTAAGTACACAGTTCGATGGGCAATATATAAAAAGGGAGATATAGACAGTCTATAGAAAAGAATGAAGAATGTTGGCTTATAGAAAAGCTTGTGTATTGTTGGTTTAAAGATATCTTGAAGAAGGGGAGTTTTTTGTATGCCATGAAAAAAAAATTGAGTATAATAGCGTTGGAACAACTGAAAGTAATGCTAGAATATTTATTATGTGGAAAAAAAACATGAAATTGCTTCTGGTTCTAAGTTCTCGGCAAAGCTTGTCTTCTTTCAAATGTTAAAACATGAAAAGAGTCGACTTTTGTGAACGCTACAAAGGACACTTAGCAATCAGACTTAACACAACATAAATAGAAAAAGACAAAACAAAGCAAAAATAAAACAAAAAAAAACGCAAATAAAAAAAAGTATGCCTTTATATGTAGTAAAACAGACAACTTAAAGAATCCTTATATATATATATATATATATATATATATATATATATATATAACATATGTATATATATATGTGTATATATATGTATATATATAAGCATATATATGTATATATATACATATATATGTATATGTATATATATATGTATCTATGTATATGCATATATATATGTATATATATGTATCTATGTATATGTATATATATATGTGTATATATATCTATATATATAAGCATATATATGTATATATATACATATATATGTATATGTATATATATATGTATCTATGTATATGCATATATATATGTATATATATGTATCTATGTATATGTATATATATATGTATATATATGTATCTATGTGTATATATATGTATCTATATATATATATATATATATATATATATATATATATATATATATATATATATATATAGGGAGACAAAAATTAAAGTTACATTCGAACAACTTACAATCATCATGCCAATAAGGATGAGGGCGATTACAATAAGTGAACGGAAAATTCTTATGTAATTTTAAGTTTTATCTCCCTATATTTTCTTATAAATCGGAGTTTCATCTATCCTGACAAGTTAGCACTTTACCTTAGAAAAAAATCTATTTTTTAAGTTAACTTTATATATATATATATATATATATATATATATATATATATATATGTATATATATATGTATATATATATATATATATATGTATATATATATATATATATATATGTATATATATATGTATATATATATATATATGTATATGTATATATATATATATATATATGTATATGTATATATATATATATATGTATATATATATATATGTATATATATATATATATATATATATATGTATATATATATATATATATATATATATGTATATACATATGTATCTATATATGTATATATATATATGTATATATATATATATATGTATATATATATATATATGTATATATATATATATATATGTATATATATATATATATGTATATACATATGTATCTATATATGTATATATATATGTATATATATATATATATATGTATATATATATATATATATATATATGTATATATATATATATATAACTACTTAATTTACTCACATAAAATTAATGTACGAAAGTATAAATTTATGCGTAAACTTTAAGTATTTACTTCAAAAGTGCTCAATACGTAGGTAGAGCTAGTTAGTAAGTTATAAAATATATATGGCGATTAAGCTACACTGAATATTCTGCGTCTCATCCACTCTAGGATTCTTCAGGCTTATTCGTTAATTTTGTGGTTGTCGGTCGTTTTTATATGCGCACCTTCTATTGAGATTTTAGTTAGCCAATCAGCTTTCTAGTATCTACCGCGCCCTTCCTATCAGTCAATGAGCATGCATTTATCGGACAAAGGCCTATTTGACCTCTGGTTGACCTGACATGGAATATTCAGTGTAGCTTAATCGCCATATATTTTTTATAGCTTACTATATATATATATATATATATATATATATATATATATATATATATATATATATATATATATATATATATAAATTCTTTTAACTTTCTTGAAATTCTTTTAACTTTCTTGAAGTTTTACATTTGGATTTTACCGTCACTGGATGTTTTTATCTTCCACCAGACTATCCATTCATGTGTAATCACCTTTTTCTTTACCATATTCCATCTGCTTAACTTATTTTGTTATCAAGCAAGATCTTTGACTTACTTGTTTCATCAAATACTTCTGCATGCAAAATCCGATCCCGCATTTTGCCAATTCCTACCCTCTGATGAGAAGGAGAGTATTTCTTCGAAACTCCACGGATTAAGGACTATCCATTTATCTAGTGTTTCCTTTTCAGATTAAATATGTTTTTAACTCATTTCAAAGTGTTTTTTAACATATTTTATTAACTGTTTGCTCATATAAATATATATATATAAATATATATATATATATATATATAAAAATATATATATATATATAAAAATATATATATATGCATATATATATATATAAATATATATATATATGTATATATATACATATATATATATAATAAAGCTCAATGTGTGTGTATGTCTGTTTGTCTGTACACGAATAAACTCATGTATAGTTTACTATTATACTAAACTGACCACATACAATCATAGAAGGAGTATCAAGGAGCAAAAATGGGTATGATAAAGTCACACCCCTACCAACGGAGGCGGAGCCCCTGGAAGGAAACCCTATGCATGCTCCACCGGTCCACGTAGAGCTATCAAATTTGGCAGGATACCCCACCATGGGGAGAGGGAAGTTTCGACTGGTTACACTGATCACTTATAACTGGAAACCCTGTGCACGCTCACACTGTTTGATTTACAATCGTGGAGTTGCTAAATATGGAAGAATAACTAATCCATGAGGTGAGGGAGCATTTGACGGGTTACATCGCTCACCCCAAACAACGGGGTGGAGTGCTCCATGAGTGTCACTTATAAATGGGAACCTGTATGCTCGCTCACACCGTTTGGTGTAGTTACCAAACTTATCATGATAATCCCACCTTGGGAAGACGGGCGACCGCTCCAGAAGATATCTCACTAATGATGCAATTCTCTATCTATATAAGAGCCAAGTACGTCCAAAGATGGAGTACTGCTGCCACATCTGGACAGGAGCTGCTAAAAACAGACTATCCTGCCTTGTCGTGGCTTAGTGGGGGATGCCCTTTTCTCTACCCAACAACCTCTTTCCCACAGAAGAGATGTAGTGAGTCTGTCGTTGTTCTATCATTATTTCCATGGCAAGTGCTCGTCTGAGCTCCATTCTCTGGTTCCCCCTCACCAATCTTTTTCAAAAAACACCCGTCTAGCTGAAACCACCATCAATAATTTTCCCCACTCCTTATCTGTGCCTAAATCAAAACGTAGATTCCATGAACAAAGCTTCTTTCTTAGAACTGCACGCCTGTGGAACTCTGTTCCACTTGCCTGTTTCCCTCCCGACTTCAACCTGGATGTCTTCAAGTCCAACACAAACAAATTCCTGATGAACTGCCCCCCCCTAAGTAATGACACCTTATCAGTTCTCCAATACTATTGCTACACTATCCCTTTGATTATTGTACACACAATAACACTTATCCCCGAGTGGCCATTGGGCCTTGATAAGTGATGAACTCCATGTAAAAAAAAAAAAAGAGAAAGGTATAAAGTCGTAGCACTCCTTC
>NC_136519.1:6075188-6100188 GCF_053919585.1 Euprymna scolopes
AACCGCAGATTTTCTTGTTTCCCAAACGTTAAAAACGAAATCGAAGTAAGCTGTTACGAAATCGAAAGAAACATTTAGTAATCAGACTGGATACAAGAAAAAAAAAAAAAAAAAAAAATAGAAAGGAAAAAATTGAAACAATCACGAAACAAAATCAAAAGAAAAATTCCAGAGAGCTCCTTCCCAACAACAAAAGACACCCCCCCCCCGTCGCAAATAAAAACTATACAACAATTCTCTTCCTCTCTCGAGAAGCACTTTCTTTCGCGATACTATTGTGAAAAGTCTTTTTATGCCCTCACCACATCTAACTCCTCCTACCACCACCACCACAACCACCACTGGAGATTTAGATTGCGTTCTATATTTAGCGGTTTAATTAATTTATCAGGTGTGTACTTTTTTTGTGCAAGCCTACAAAAAAAAAGTAGCAATAAAATATAACTTACATAAATTGTTAGGCATTCAAAGTTTGAGAGGATTGGAAATAACTACATACAACGAGTCGAAATATTAGCGCTTTGTTGAAATAGAACTTGATTCTTCAGAAAATGAAATGAGTTTATCGTTCTAGAGAGGGGGAAGGAGAGAGGGCGAAAAAGAGAAGGAAAAGGAGTGAGGAAGAAGGGGAAAAGGAGAGAGGGAGAGGTAAGAGAGAAAGGGAACCGGAGAAAGGTAACGAGAGAGAATTAGAAAGCTATCGCCATAAAGAGAGAGAGAGAGAGAGAGGGGGGGGGGAATGAAAACGAGGGAAAGAAAGAGGAGAAAAAGAAGAGAAAGATTTCCAACACTACAGCCACTAATGATCACTTTTCGGCATTTATTTTCCATAGCTTTCTTCCAAGTCTTTAACTTAACAAGTTTCCAAGGGAAATTACTTTCAACTGAAAACCAATTTCTCCATAATGGAAATAACTCTTGTCCCGACAAAAGAGAATGAAAACATTGAATAAAAGGACCAAGTTAGTCACAAGTTGTGTTTGTTAAATCTGTGGTGTAAATCAACCTTGTTTAAAAAAAAAAATAATAATGCCCCTATTTACTTGCTGCCCCCCCCCCCACGAAGACACAATGTCGGTTTTTAATGTGGGGAATATCTAGCTCCTCAAAAAGGGACACTCTGGATAGGAACAAAAATATAAAGTTGCCTCAGTCTAGAAGGATTTCTCTTCCACCGATTGAGGACAAAAAAGGCGAAGTGTAATATCGGAACATTTGTTCTTAGCCAAAAGGCCAAGAATGTCGTCAACATGTCAAAGTTTTGTAAAAATATTTCATAAGAAAATCTATATACGATTAAAAGCTTATGGTTTTTGGAGAGTTTCTACGTAGTAGGCAGATTAGATATTATTAAGGCAGTAGTTTTTTACATGTAAGTTCAAATCTCATATAAGCCTGTAGCAAATAAGAAATTGATGTGCGAGACGAAGGAGCTACTCCTTTTCTTTCTTCGGCGTACTCTTTCCTATTCTTTTCGTTTTTAGTTGCTTTATCGTGGGATCTTTACATCGGGATCCGATTCGGACGAATGCTAAAACGCAAACGGTTATGATTGTTTACTCTCTTTTTTTATCCGATCCGTTTCGATACGCTCTCTTTGTCACTTCCTAAAGCTACCAACTTTTAACATGAAAGTGATTTTTTTTTTTACATGGTGGCCACCACTTATTAAGGCCCGGAAACCACTCGGGGATAAGGGTTATTGCGTGTACAATAATCAATGAGATAGTATCGTAGTAATCGTTTGTATTGGAAATTTGATAAAGTCTCTTACTTAAGGGGGCAGTTTATCAGGAATTTGTTTATGTTGGACTTGAAGACATCCAAGTTGTAGTCAGGTAGGAAACAGGCAAACGGAAGAGAGTTCCACAGTCGTGCACTTCTAAGAAAGAAGCTCTGCTCATGGAATCTACGCTTGGATTTAGGCACAGATAAAGAGTGGGGAAAATTATTGCCAGTAGTTTCAGCCAGACGGGTGTTTACGTGAAAGACTGGCGAGGGGGAGGGGACGAGAGATTGGAGGCCACCCAGGGATAAAGGTTATTGCGTGTACAGTAATCAATGGGATAGTATTGTAGTAATCGTTAATATTGGAGATTTGATAGAGTGTCTTACTTAAGTGTTAAATCAAAGGATTTCCAACCAATGAAAATATTTCAAATCCTCAAAAAGTAACACGTATACGCGAGTGTAGTAAGCCAGTGTGAAATTCTACAAAACCATGGAACAGAAATTCAGATTTCTTTCTGGACGCCACAGATGCCTAGCTCGACTCTCTAAGCGGCCATCACAAAAGACTGGAATGAGAGGCGCTGAAATTCCTTCAAGCCTGATGTTCGATCTCCAGTGAACACATGCCACTCAGAAGGTGAACTTTCTAACACACACACACACACACACACACACACACACACACACACAGAGAGGAAGGTCGCACTTTGTCTAGTTAAATAAGTGAAAACTAAAGGAGAAAAAGAAGAAAAGGAAAAGAAAAATATATAAAAAGAAAAGAAAAAGAAATAATAATAATAATAATAATAATAATAATAATAATAATAATCCATGGCCAGTTCAGCAGAGAGCTACTAGAGGCATTGAACAAGGGGAAAACCTGGCAATGGTTGTCAAAATGTGACTTGAAGGCTGGGACAGAAGCCGTACTATGTGCTGCACAGGAGCAAGCACTCAGGACAAATTATGTGAATTATTGATAAAACAGCTGAAAGTCCCCTATATCACCTGCGTGGACAAAAAGGTAAGAACATACAAATCCTCGTCAGTAGTTGTGAGAAGTTAGGTTAAAAGAAATACAAGAGACGGCATGACAGTATTGTGATTGTGAGAAAGTTCTATTGGTATATTGGTATATATGCAAGAAAAGAGGGTTAGAATGCAGTGAAAAATGGTGCAAGCATTTTCCAGAAGGGATGGTGGAGAGTGATTATGTGAAAGTATTGTTGAATATCCAATATGATTATGTGATTAAAGCAAGGAAACCAGATTTAGTCTAGTTTGATGAAAGGAACAGAAGCCAATAATGTAGCAGTGTCAGCTGATTTGAATGTTAAAGAAAAAGAAAAGGAGGTCGAGCAAAACTTAAAAAGATAAAAAAGTTGAAGAAGTTGTGATGGGAGCTGTCGGGAATGTAAGAAAAGGATTTAACAAATGGATTGAGAAAATTGGGATCTATTGCAATGTTGGAGTACTTCGGAAGACTGCCTTGTTGGAAATTGCTAGAATCTTGCGGAAAGTGCTGGAAGACTGAGAAAACAAGATGCTGATAGTCTATGTTCATTTGTTATGATCCGCCTATCAGTATAAAATCGGCAATGATCACAACCAGACATAAAATGTGAATAATAATAATAATGATAATAATAATAATAACAATAAAATAACAATAATAATAAATAATAATAATAATAATAAAATAAAATAATAAATAAAATAATAAAAATACTACTAATAATGATGATGATAATAAAAATGAATAATTATAATAATAATAATAATAACGATAATAAAAATGATAATAACAATAATAAAATAATGATAATAATAAAAATAATAATAATAAATATAATGATAATAATAATGATGATAATAATAATGATAATAATAATAATGATAATAATGGTAATAATAATAATTATAACAATGATAATAATAATAATAACGATAACAATAATAACACATGGACGATCTGAAACTTTTTGCAAGGAGCGAAAAGAAACTAGAGACACTAATTAAAACTACCAGAATCTTCAGCCAGGATATCTAAATGGTGTTTCGTATGGAAAAGTGTGCACTACTGGTTATAAGAAAGGGAAAACTGGAGACGACAGAAGGCATGGAACTACCAAACCAAACAGAGATGAGAACACTAGTGGAACAAGTCGCCTATAAATACTTGGGAATTCTGGAAGCAGGCACCTTCAAAGCAACAGAAATGAAAGGGAGAATTGGAAAGGAATACCTCAGGAGAACAAGAAAACTACTGGAAACTAAATTATATAGCAGAAACCTTATAAAAGGTATAAATACATGGGCAGTATCACTAGTAAGATACTCTGGACCGTTTATAGGGTGGACTAAAGAAGAACTGAGGCAGCTCGATCAGAAGACCAGGAAACTCATAACCATGCACAATGCACTACACCTAAAGAACAATGTTGACTGACTCTACGTGAAATGGAAAGACGGCAGGAGAGGACTGGTTTGCATAGTAGACTGTGTGAATGACACACACACACACACACACACACACACACACACACACACACACACACACACACATAATAAGAACTAGAAAAAATACATAATGCAGAACACTGAAAGGATGATTATGGCAGCGAGAGACACTGAAAAAAATCAACAAAACTGAAAACAAAGAGACAAAGGATAAGACGGGAAAAGCAAAATGGAAGATTCATAAGAATGTCTAAAGATGAGAATAATGAATAAATTATGGACCAACAACAAAAAAACAAAAAAGTTCTTGACAGCACAGTTTCGTATAAAAATATAATATATAGACACATATTATAGATTTTAAAGTTATCGATATTAAATATATATATAGACTAATTATACATAATAAATTAATAAAATATTAAATAAAATATTTTTTATTGATGTATATCAAAATGAATACAGTTTATTAATACGGAAATTTAAATCTTAATGACTTTACTTGAACATTCAAACATGGCGTAATATGAGAAAAAAAATGAAAGGTAATTGCATCTTCTCTTCCAATTTTCAGATTTGTAATCATGCCCATATGTATTTATTTTCTTTTACTGAATTGTTAAGTGCTTCTTCTTCTAATCAGTTAAAGGCAGAATAAATACATTTATTGATATACTCTACATGTTAATACGATAGCGTGTGTGTTGTTTTCTGTGTCACACTTACATCCGGGTCGTTTAATTGTTATGTACTTCCATTTCTTGTCATAGATAATTTTACCAAGAATTCTTCATAAGTTTTGGTTTCGGTTTTGATTATAGCTGATGAAACTTAAGGCATCTACTTTTTTATATAAATAATTTTATCAAGAATTCTTCATAAGTTTTAGTTTCGGTTTCGATCATAACTGAAGTCACTCCAGTAATCTACCTTTTTAATAAATAATTTCATCAAGAATTCTTCATAAATTATGGCTGAAGGAACTCAAGATATATATATATATATATATATATATATATATATATATATATATATGTTTTTTTTTCATGAGTTTTTATTTCAGTTTCGATTCAAGCTAATGCACCCGAGTCATATGGATATATTTTTTTAGTTTTGAAATCACAACTTTACAATATATAAAAATTAATAGAACATTAACTCTATAATAATATATGCGAAATCTGCAAACATTAAAATACCATATCTAAGCATACTTTACGACCGGGTTTTGCCGGGCGTTCGTGCTAGCTTAGATAAATACTTTTGCAGTTTTAGCAAAAAGGCTACAATAATATCAAAGCGTTTCCATTTACACTGAACATCTAAAGAATGCCAACATCAATATATTACATATGAATGAGTCCTCCTGTGGAATTTCCACAGGTCCCGCTAGTTATTGAATTAATGATTTTGTGCTACGAAACAGGTGTTGTCAATAATTAGTGCATGTCAACGTACTTAAAGAAATAAATTGTAAGATTGTCAACATTTTGAAATTTGAAATGTAGGCCTTTGTCATATATATATATATATATATATATATATATATATATATATATATATATAATTGAGAATATGGTGCTGAGGTTTTGTGTACGAGAACAATTATAGCTGTGAATAAATTCACATTCACCTGTTTTCAAAATAGTTTTTCGAAACGGATGACTGTATGCACTTCGATTTGTATTGATTAAACATAGAAACGAAGTGGATGCTGAAAATATGCTATTTCAAAATGAGTTGCTTTCAGGCAAATGCTTCAACTTTGGGGCATATCAGCTTCTCATTGACCTCCAATTTTATATGCCAACCTCCAGTGGTGAATGTGTTCACCGCTGCCCTCATGTAAATACCTTGAAATGTTTCTGCCCTCGGGACGTTACCTAAATTTGCTTGCGCCAATATTTGCATTGTCCAATCAGCACGATTGTCTAAAGTGCTTAGATATTTCTGTCAGTAATAGTAACATATATAAATAAATTATTCTGGTGGTTACCGTCGAGGTAATTGCAGGTAAGTTCACTACTGTGACAATTCTCATACTTGGTGGGAGATTAGAAAGAAACTATAATGATGTTTGAATACTAAATGAGAGGCAGAATAATAATAATAATAATAAAAGATATTTGATTTTTGCTATGGTGTGTCCGCCCTACGGATAATAATGAACTCTTCCACTTATAACCCCCCCCCCCCAAAGTGTCTCTTGACATCAAGACACAAATTATGCACGAGTCTGACTCACACTCTTAAATTGCTGTGTTTATTTTTATTTTCCCACTAAATACAGGATTGTTTCATTCTTTCGGTCCCATATATATATATATATATATATATATATATATATATATATATGAAATTGTGGCTATATATATATATATATATATAATTTAAAGGAGATTAGACTAATAGTCTAAAGAGCTAAGTGTATTTTAATGTAACAGTGAAATTACTAGTTTAATTAAAATACAGGAAATGCTCGTTGTAATTTAGATATATAATAAGCTCGATAGTTAAATGTCCTAGAGCTAATTCAATATTAAGTAATGTGATTTACAATTTAAAAATTAAAAAAAAATTTTTTAATTTAAAAATCAAATCAACTGATTTTTAATTTAATTAAAATTTGATTTTTAAATTTAAAAATTCTTTTTTAAATTTTTAAATTGTAAATCACATTACTTAATATATATATATATATATATATATATATATATATATATATATATATATATATATATATATACCTACTTCATTTACTCACATAAATTTAATATACGAAAGTATAGATTTATGCGTAAACTTTAAGTATTTACTTCAAAAGTGCTCAATACGTAGGTAGAGCTAGTTAGTAATTTATAAAATATATATGGCGACTAAGCTACACTGAATATTCTGCGTTTCATCCACTATATATATATAGAATTGGTATGTAGTTTGCTTGAAGCATTGTGTGGGATAGGTATGTAATAGATTTAGAAGGCTATCACAATGCGAGGAATGAGATATAGTCAGTGTTGATCAGAATTTTTTCACAAAATAAAATGGATATTGTCACAGACATTACAAGTAGGACATTTAAACTTAATACAATTGAATAAATATATGTATATGTAGACATATATGTATGTACTTATTGATTTGTAGATCGACACTTGTTTTGTCTTTTCTCATCAACACCGACTATATCTCATTCCTCTACTACATACCCACACACACTATATATATATATATATATTCATCCACATTTATACTATTCTAATGAAAAGTGCTGAGCTTCGAAAATTCATGGATTATGAATTTTTTATTATAATTCCTTGTTTGAATTTTTTATGGATTAATTTAATTTTTATTTGCATCGTCAAGTTTACTTATTTTGTTGATTTTTCTCATATGCAGATAATATTTATCTTTGTAATTCGCATATATATATATAACTACCGGGGGATCACACTGCTCTCCATCGCAGGTAAAATCCTTGCCCGTTTGCTCCTAAAAAAACTGATACCTTCCATCGCAGAAGTCCACCTCCCAGAAATGCAATGCGGTTTTAGAGCAAACAGGGGTACCACGGATATGGTCTTCGTCCTCAGACAACTGCAAGAGAAGTGTCGTGAACAAAACAGAGGACTCTACACAACATTTGTGGACCTGATCAAGGCATTTGATACAGTGAGCCGGAAGGGGCTTTGGCTGATTTTGGAGCGCCTCGGCTGCCCCCCCCCCCCCCAAAGCTCCTCAACATGATAGTTCAGTTGCATGAGAACCAAAAAGTAAATAACAACCTCTCAGAACCCTTTCTCATTGTCAATGGCATAAAACAGGGATGCGTTCCGGCACCGATTTTGTTCAGCATTTTCTTCAGCATGCGACCGAAGATCTTGATGATGACGATGCTGTCTACATTTACTGTCACCTGTTTAACCTCAAAAGGCAGCAAACCCACACAAAGAGCTTCGAGTAACTGATCCAAGACCTCCTCTTTGTCAACGACGTTGCCCTTGTTGCCCACACTGAAACAGCCTTGCAGCGCCTCACATCCTGCTTCGCAGAGGCTGCCCAGCTCTTCAGACTCGAGGTCAGCTTGAAAAAGACGGAAGTTCTCCACCAACCAGCTCCCCGGGTAGAGTACCGCCCTTCCCACATCACCAGTGGCGACACTAAGCTGAAGACCGTTCACCAGTTTACCTACCTGGGGTTACCATCACATTAGATGCCAAACTCGACAGAGAAATAGACAACAGACAGGCCAAAGCAAACAGCGCTTTTGGCAGATTATACAACAGAGTCTGGAAAAACAGACACTTAAAAAATTGCACAACAATCAGTGTGTACAGAGCCGTAGTAGTTTTATATTTCGATAATCTTATAAGTTCCAAATCTCAGTGACTATTGATCAGAATTTAACAAATGAAAGGCTTATTCAAAAGGTAATGACCTGACTTGTGTAGTGGCTATGTAAAATGTTCCCTTACGGTCGCACATTAAGGGGATCATTCCTCATCCAGAGCCTATTTTTGGCACTTTTTTACAACCATAAAATGTTTCAATCATAGTCATTTGTTTTCCTAGTTTTGCATATGAAGTGTTGAAATTAAGGTTTTAAACTGTTGAATACCGTTTCGAGCACAAAAACAAAAAACTGTCGTTCTTTTCTTCCTCTAATACGCGAGTTAATCGTATGAAAAAAAAATCCATCGTTCTTATTCCCACTGACACGCGAATTCACTCTGGGTGACCAAAAAAAATCTTCTCAATCAAAGGAATACAGGCTTTGTTTATACCAAATTCGATATATGCAAATTAAGATGGGGTCGCATTTGAACATATGTCGCCTTTTCATGTCCAATTGATCGGGGTTCGAGTTTTGAGCATCGCACATCCCACCCTTGGCCACCTATATTTGTGACTGTTGTCACAGCATATGAATTAAAAAATATCTGATATTTACCCCCAAACCTCTGGCCTTGATGGAGGGGAGACTAAAACTTGCTATGGTTTCAAATGATTTGAAATAACAGCAAGAGAAGACTGGATTCCAAATATTTCTCATATGTTATATCCCCCCTCTTTGGGTTTCAAACATAAAGTAAATTTCACAGTGTAGAAGACTTATTTGATACTGGATATATTCATAATCGTACCCTATTTTCAAAAGAGGGGAGATAAACATATGAGAAATATTTGGAATAAAGTCTCCTGTTATTTCAGATTATTTGAAACCATAGCAAGTTTTAGTCTCCTCTCCATCAAGGCCAGAGGTTTTGGGGAAATATATATATAAAAATATACTTGTTTATTGTTATATAAACATGTTCACATCCCGCTGCTACAAATAGCCACTTGTTTCAATCAAACAACAGATATCATCAGGCAGCGACTTGACTATTCAAAAGTTCAATGAATGATTCATTGAACTTTTGAATAGTCAAGTCGCTGCCTGATGATATCTGTTGTTTGATTGAAACAAGTGGCTATTTGTAGCAGCGGGATGTGAACATGTTTATATAACAATAAACAAGTATTATCAGCTCTTTTTATTGAGCACTATCTAACAACCTCGTTGAATTCATTAGTCCATTACTTTTGAATATAAAAAACCCCGAGTATATAAAAATATATCATCTTTTCTTTTGACAGGGTATGACACGATGGTCTTCTCAGGTATATCAGATCATACAGTATCACTGGACAAATGCTTTACATAATTAAATCCTTCTTAAATAAGAGAAGAATCCAGGTTTGTCTCAACGGTCGTACATCCAAGCAATATGATATATATGCGGGTGTACCTCAGGGACCTTTATTATTCCTAATATTCATAAATGACCTCCTTGATTAAATTGTCTCTGAGATGGGTATATTTGCTGATGACAACATGCTCTATAACAGGCATGGGAGAATGAACGAGCACATATCTAAAACAATGGCAGAAACACTAGAGCAAGACCTCCAATCTGTAGTGGAATGGGGACAAAAATGGGTGGTCACATTGAATACTGTCAAGACTAAGCTTGTTTCCTTCAATAATTACATGAACCATTCTAAATCACTAATAGCTCTGGCTAAAGATACATTACCTACAAGTACTTCTGTTAAACTCCTCGGCTTAACGTTCACAGGGAACATGAGTTGGAACAGATACATTGAGAGCATTGCCAAGGTTGTGTCGAAAAAGTGGGCTCTCTCTACTGTGCTAGAAACTTACTTATGCCTGAAAGTATCCTGTACCTCTATAAGACCACCATTCGCCCATGTATGGAGTATTGTTGTCACATTTGGGCTGGTGCATCTGCTACTAGTCTCTCACTCCTGGACAGGGTTCAAAAGAGAGTCGCCAACCTGATAGGTCCTGAACTGTCATCTAGGCTTCAACTTCTGTCCCACTGACGAGATGTTGCATCTCTCTGCTTCTTTTACAAGTATTTTAATGGTGGATGCTCTGATGAACTACAAGCCCTTGTACCTCCTCGATGTAAATATCCCCATCAAACCGACAAGCAGCAAAGTCCCACCCCTACACAGCAGAGATCCCTAGATGCAAGAAAACCTTCTACTCTAATAATTTCTTCCCCAGAACTGCAAGACTCTGGAATTTTCTTCCGGGTTCCTGCTTCTGCAACTGTACTGACTTGCGGAAGTTCAAGTGTAATGTGAACAGACATCTTGCTGCTCAACTCCCTACATAGTATCCCTACAACTTATGTCCCTGTTAGTAGCCCCCTACATCAAAGTGGTACTGTGCCTTGTTTGGGGGTGAAAATGGAATAAAATATATATATATATATATATATATATATATATATATATATATATATATATATATATGTATATATATATATATATATATATGTATATATATATATATATATATGTATATATATATATATATATATATATATATATATATATAAAATATGCATATATATATATGTCGTAATATTAAAACTCTCGTATTTTTGTGTTGTCTAATTATCTCCCCTTGCTGTGTACTCTTTAGTATTTTTCATTAGTTCATTAAAACCTTTATTCTAGGTAAAGGTGTCTTTTGTTTTCACTTTACAACAATATATATATATATATATTTAAAACCTTCTTAGTTTGAATAATAAAATTTATTGATATGTAAAATATTTTTCGGCATACATACGACATAAGGCCGACACACCGGTTTTCGTTAGATAATTGGAGTTAAACAAAATTGAGCCTGGTCAATACCAAATGGGTGATCAGTTTGGATATTCCAGGTACTGTATATAGGAGGACGTCTATACACTCTTGAAAGTGTTTAAAAAACTTAACATTGTCATTTCCATTTACGGGTATATACTGGGCTGTCTGTGACTTTCATACTACCATGGAGGAAGCCGGTTAAACCAACTTAGGATTAGTGCCATATTTTTTTTTAAATTTCCAATATATTTTTCATTTTAATTTTCTAGCATTTAATATATATATATATATATATATATATATATATATATATATATATATATATATATAAAGCTGAATGTGTGTGTGTGTGTGCGTATGTGTGTCTGGTCACGAATAGGCTCCTATATGGTTGACTATTTTAAAAAACTGATTAAATATAATAAAAGAAGATGTATCGAGACACAGGAATGGGTATGTTTGATCTGGCAGAACGGTGGTTCATTAAAATTTTGGGGTCTGCGTTCGCGCCTGGTCCACAAAGTATGGAAATAAAAAATTTAAAAATTAAAAAAAAAACCGTTTACGAGTCTTTTTGATATAGATGTACATAATAATACTTTGATAAGTATGTTTTAACTTAAATAGGGATGGTATAATAAAATTGTGGGGTCTGCGTTCGCGCCTGGCCTCCATAGAATGGAAATAGGCACAAACTTTAATAAAGACTTTTCATATCTATCTGCGTAAGTATACTTTGATAATTATGTTTCAGTTTGAAGAAATATTGTATTATAAAATTATGGGGTGTTCTTTCGTGCCTGACCTCCATAGAATGGAAATATGTCACAAAGTTTAACAAGGTTTTTTTAATATAGATCCACAGAATATTGTGATAAGTGTTTCACTGTGAACAGGTATGGTATAATAAATTATGGGATTTATCTATTTTATTTTTACTTTCATCATATTTTGCTTTGGTTTTGATACCCCCAGATTCGGAGCTATCTCTTTACAACCCTTACTTTTCATAACGTATCATACTTTCATAAATCAGAGTCCATTTTCTGTAGGCTGTTTTTGAACCCAGTCAACGACGGGTTCTTTTGCTAGTATATATATATATATATATATATATATATATATATATATATATATATATATATATATATATATATATATATATATATATGTATGTATATGTGTGTGTATGTGTGTGTATGTGTAAATGTGTGTGTGTGTGTGTGTGTGTGTGTGTGTGTGTGTGTGTGTGTGTGTGTGTGTGTATTGACTGCTTGGTTACGTTTGACTGAACCGTCTTCATAAATAATTTAATTATAATAAATTACGATTACAAACGATTATTACGCAACTGTTCCAATGATTACAATACACACATCACCCTTATTCTCCAGTGGCCTCTGGGCCTTGATATGTGGTAATTCTTTTGTAAAAAAAAAATAGATTTAAACTCCTGACATCATGAACTAGTAGTAGTAGTAGTAGTAGTAGTACCGATGCATTTACAAACTTTTGTTCAGCGTATATATGTCGATGCAGCAGCGGTGAGAACTCGTCTCAGCTGTGGCTTGAAAGGTTGAAATGAATTGCGAATGTCAATGTCTATTCTAATATCTAGGCATCATTCTAAATGACAACCCACTCTGACTGAAGAACTTTCGAAAGAGACAAGTGAATATCTTCCCAGCAAATGTTTGGTGCAAAAACCTTATATGTCATGTTCACATGTCAACAGATATCAAAAGAATTGTAAAAAAAAACAACAAAAAAAAAAAACATTTGTAGCACATATTCCCCCTCCCTCCGCCATTCGACGTGCACATACTCTCGACTCACCCAGCAGGAAGAAAAATCCCACACCTTTACTGTTAAGGTCCTACTCTAATAGTTTCTTCCCTTGAACTGCTAAACTTTGGAATTCCCTTCCTGTTTCCTGCTTCCTTGACTGTTTTTTTTTTTTACGTTCACCCCCAAATAAGGCATATGGCCACTTGGACATAAGAAGCTACTAGGCTTAGAAATGATTAACAAGATGTCGGTTTACGTTAAATTTAAACTTCTGCATATCAGTACAGTCAAGGAAACATGTAACAGGAAGGGAAACAACTATTAAAGTAGAAACCTTTCTGGTATTTAGAGACCTCAACAGTGAAGGATTGAGATTTTGTTGCTAAGCGGGGTTGTTGGGGATATGTATGAATGCAAGGAGTTTACCAGAGCACATTCTATTAAAATACTTGTAAAAAGGCACAGAGATGCAACCTGGCAGTGATGGGTCAGGGGTTGGAGCTTAATTGGCAAAGTGGGATATATTAGATTGAAAACCTATTTTTTGGACCCTATCCAAGAGAGAGAATCTAGTGGTAGATGCATCAACCATATATGGGCGAATGGTGACCTTGTAGAGGTACAGGATACTCTCAGGTGTGAGTAGTCTTCTAGCATGATAGAAGGAACCCACCTTCTTTGCAGCAGCCTTTACAATGTCCTCAATGTATTTGTTCCAGTTCATATTGCCTGTGAATGTTAAGTCGAGGACCTTGAAGGAAAAGGGTGTCATTTGTCATGGATATCGGTGCTTGGAGAGGTTTCTTGTAATTGTTAAAGGAGAGCAGTTTAGTTGGTATTTTTATACGATGTGACCCAGCGTCGTTTAATCCTTTAAAAAAATTAAAATATACTTTTGCTAATCTTGCCTAATATATTTAAACAGCATTTAAAAATAATATGAAAGAAGAAATTTTGAAAAAATAAAATTTTACATTTTAGAGTGGGGAATCACTATATTAATTTAATCACTATATAAATTGAACATAATCACTATATAAATTTAGCGCAAAACGAGCACCCACTTCTTGGCCACCTAGTGTTCAACCATAGCATTTTTCAAGTTTGATGACTGATAGGAGGTGGGCGAGAATGGCGGAAAAACATGACAAATTCAAATTATTTTGTGGGAGGGGGGCAGAAGAGAATTACATTTGAAACATAAAATAACGATTTTTAATTCTTTTGTAATTAATTTTTGGTCCCGACCCCCCCCCACCCCGTATCAGTCACCAAATTTGAACAAATGCTAGGGGTGACATGTATCGTTGGACGCTAGGTGGCCAAGAGGTGGGTGCTCATTTTATGTTAAATTTATATAGGAAAGGGATCCCCACTCTGAAATGTTAATGTTTTTTTTCAAAATTTCTTCTTTCATATTATTTTTAAAGGCTGTTTAAACATAGTAGACAAAAAAAGTAGATTTTCCTTATTTTCTAGGGATTAAATGACGCTGAGTTATATCGTAAAAAAATACTGCCTAGTCTGTGCTGTTTCTTATTTTATTTTCCTAAGACACACACACATTAAAATTTTATAAATTCATTTGGACGGGCATTACAGCATTCACCCACACCAAACCTCTTGAGTCAAAAAGCAGGACCCTTGAGAAATGGTCGACGTAGCTGAAAGCATGTTTTTTTATTTTTTTGTCAAAAATATGAATTTTTGGCCAATCAGGGTTCGATTAAAAAAAAAAATTTTTTTGTAAGCCTCTGGGAGCCGCTAAAGAAATATAAAAGGCACAAAGAACTTCTCTCGTCAGAGAAAGGGGTAACCAAATAACATTGCTTGACTCTTTCTCTCACTTTGCCACAACACAAAGTCGGACTTTTTCTCTCATGCTCTCAAGTCTTCACCTTCTTCCTCCCTTCCTTCTTGCTTACAAACTGCCACCATGGCGCACACTGAAAAGTAATTTCTTTTCTTTTAAGTAAACAAAAGTTTATTTCACATTATTTGGTAGTGTATTTCTTTTTTTTTAAATTTGTTTCAGGAGATTAATGCAAGCTCCCAACAAGTTTTATTAGCATTAAATGTTACTAACTTGCTGCAGTTTAAATGTAATGTGAACAAACTCCTCACAGTCCCCTATTAGACATGATCCCAATTAGTAGCCCCTTACGTTCCAAGTGGCAATATACCGTTTTGGGGTGAAAAAAAAAAAAAAAAAAAAAAAAAAATTCTGATTTCTTCCAAGCTTTTGTTTAATAACCAAACAAAGTTCCATTTGGAGATTTGGAGCAAGGAATAATGTCGGATATATTGCTTGAAAAAAAAAGACATTATCTGATCAAACTGGAAATATGATAATTAGGAAGTGGTCCCGGCGGCCAAAGACTAAACAATACGCCAGGTGTCTAAACGAAAAGAGTGTGTAGCCACATGAAGTTGCATAAACGACATGCTGAAACAGGTGTAGCCGCTGAATTTGCATAAATTGTCCAAGATATTATTTAACACGTTTTATTCATGATCGAAACAGAACGACTCAATGGACATCAACTAAGGTCTTTTTTGTTTTGTTTTTTAATTTTCAAGTTCAGAATAATAAAGGTATTGGAAAGATCATATATACAGTGTGTCAGATTCAAGACTCCCAAAACAGCTCCTTTACGGTGAACTATCCAAAGGAAAAAAAAAACGCAGGAGGACAACGGAAATAATTAAAGAACAGTCTGAAAGTCTCCCTCAAACAACCAACATTCCGCATTGTTTTCGGACATTTAAAAATTATTCAGCTTCGATTTCCAACCTCTGAGAACGTGCCAGGTGTTACCTCCACTATGACACGAAAAAAGAAAAAAAAAACCTGTCTGTACTTCCTGAAAAAAAAATATTTTACTACTCGGAAAATTGAAAAAAAACAAACAATTTAATTTCAATAAATAGATGTGTTTATTAAAATCAATTTAATTTCAATAAATAAAAATGTTTATTAAAATCAATTTAATTTCAATAAATAGATGTGTTTATTAAAATCAATTTAATTTCAATAAATAGATGTGTTTATTAAAATCAATTTAATTTCAATAAATAGATGTGTTTATTAAAATCAATTTAATTTCAATAAATAGATGTGTTTATTAAAATCAATTTAATTTCAATAAATAGAAATGTTTATTAAAATCAATTTAATTTAAATAAATAGATGTGTTTATTAAAATCAATTTAATTTCAATAAATAGATGTGTTTATCAAAATCAATTTAATTTCAATAAATAGATGTGTTTATTAAAATCAATTTAATTCAATAAATAGATGTGTTTATTAAAATCAATTTAATTTCAATAAATAGATGTGTTTATAAAAATCAATTTAATTTCAATAAATAGATGTGTTTATTAAAATCAATTTAATTTCAATAAATAGATGTGTTTATTAAAATCAATTTAATTTCAATAAATAGATGTGTTTATTAAAATCAATTCTGTACTTATCTGGTATTTTCAACCGTTGAATCTTAAATTCTTAACATCGAGTGCTTTTCAAACAGTGGATTTCCTTTTATTATTTCTCCTTCAAACAATTTGGTTTTTATTCTAATTCATGGAAACAACTAACTCAAGAGAGATGTTCATGGCGTGCCGCAAAATCACAAAGGGGCTACACTTGTTGAATTTGCATGCAATGAAGGACACGAGAGGAAACGTGACATTAGAAAAGACAGAGCAGTCAGTATATCTGCTATGGAACTATCCCACAGGTGTCCAACATGCGGGAAACACTTCAGAGCTCGAGCTGGTCTAACAAGCCCTCTTCGAACTCACAGATCAACTGCATCATCACGGTCATCTTTGCGAGCGATGGACAAACATCATCAATAAAAGTATACAATTATATTTTTGATATATCAGTGTTTGTTGTCCTTTCTAAAAACAGAGTAGTAATACATTGCATTTACAGAAATGGTCTGGTAGTT
The DNA here is from genome assembly GCF_053919585.1 of Euprymna scolopes. Taxonomy (NCBI): domain Eukaryota; kingdom Metazoa; phylum Mollusca; class Cephalopoda; order Sepiida; family Sepiolidae; genus Euprymna; species Euprymna scolopes. The sequence continues at coordinate 6,092,302 of NC_136519.1, forward strand.
TTGTTTTACACCATATCAAACCTTTTTTTGAATTATTTAATGCTTAACCTAGTAATTTTTGGAGAAAAAAATTACGTTTAAAGTTGTTTGTGTTTTTAAATATTTATTCATGGTGTTTGGTTTGGTTGTTTTGTAGAGCATAATTGCTGTTTTTGTCTTTGACTTTACAGAACATAATGTGTTTTGCAAAGGAAAAAGAAAAAAAAAACAATTACATCAATGTTTGGTGCATTGGAATCAAGATGCTAATATTTTCAGACAAAAAAATGTGGAGAAACTGCGGTTTTAATGATTTGTCACAAATCATTAAGACCGCAGTTTCTCCACATTTTGATTGCAGTTTCATGGTTTATCCACTTTTCCAAAATATAATAATATATTTTAGAGCGATACTATAGACTTAAAAGGAGTCGGAGGTTACACGTTGTGAGAATAACACCCAAAGAAGAGAATAAAAAGTCGAATAATACAAATATTTTTTTTCTACTTTATCTTTCTAGTTTGACTTTATTTTTGCACTGGAAAAGCTTCTTTAAAAATCTTACCTTTAAAAATAAAAATATCGCTGAATATATATATATATATATATATATATATATATATATATATATATATATATATATATATATATATATATATATATAATAAAATAATGTTAAAAAATACAAATACACATTGTTGGTGACTACCCCCTTATTTAAATATACATCTTTCTTTCGTTGGAATTTCTTAACCCATTTTATATATATATATATATATATATATATATATATATATATATATATATATATATATATATATATATAAAATAAAAATAAAATAAAAATATCCATTCACGTGTAATCACCTTTTTCTTCACCATATTCCCTCTGCTCCACTTTTTGTTATCAAGTAAGATCTTTGACTTACTTGCAGTTTCATCAAATACTTTTGTATGCAAAATCCGATCCCGCATTTTGATAATTCCTACCCTCTGATGAGAAGGAAAGTATTTCCTCGAAACTCCGCGGATTAAGGACTATCCACTTATCAAGTGTTTCCTTTTCAGATTAAATATGTTTTTAACTTTTTCAAAGTGTTTTTTAACATGTTTTATTAACTGTTTGCTCATATATATATATATATATATATATATATATATATATATATATATATATATATGTGTGTGTGTGTGTGTGTGTGTGTGTGTGTATGTATATATATATAATTATTTAAACTGTCAACCCACAAATATGTATATATAAATAAAAATAAATAAAAAAGTAAAATATTCCATGCGTCTTCTATAAGTTTTTGTACGAAAACATCATCTCTTTCCTTTTTCTTATTTAAATTTTTTCTTCTTTTTTTTCTTGCTTTCCGTTATTTCTCAACATTCATTGTATTAAGCTTCTTAAAAATTCCGATCACTAAACACAAGGGGGGGGATATATCTATTTTTTTCTCTGATCTCTTTGAATCGAAAAGGTGTTTGGAATTGAAAACGTTTGTGTGTGTGTGTGTGTGTATGTGTGTGTGTGTGTGTGTGTGTGTGTGTGTGTGCTCACGATAAATTTTATAGTGTGAAACCGGTATTGGTGCTGGTGACGTATGGAGGTATCGGAAAATCTAAGGAAGCGGAAGCTACGCGGATGAATAGGTAAGCAGGTTGAGGTGGCGAAGAGGCTTACAAACCGAGGAAAGCCGGCATGATGCTTGTAGAATGCCAAATGAGTTGCAATATCAGCCCACTGTGGTGCGCAAGGCAACCCACATATTAACCACACACAGTTTAGAATGGCTATGCCAACAATGTCTACATTTCTATCTCTCTCTACATGCGCAAGAATATTGCAAACACGTCTTCTACGTTCCTCCGATGATCACATGTACAATGACCATATCATAATTCTTTTTTATAACGTATGAACAACAATCGATTGTCATTAACGAAGTAAAGTGATTTCCAGTATCAACGATTGTGATAGATAAACGTCGCAGGTCAGTTGTATGGCCACACTGATGATGTTGCAGATTAGAAACCCCCGGGATATTTACTAGAATTATCTGATCAAGATTATTATTATTATTATTATTATTATTATTATTATTATTATTATTATTATTATTATCGTGTAGAGTAAATTAAATTTGTTGTAAAGAGAAAAATGCAATTCACGGAAAAATATGGTTGAATGACGTTGTAGGAATTTAACTTGACTACATTCTATAAACAATAACAAGAAGGAATTTTTGATGAATAAAAACAAATATTAAAGTTCTGAATTTTCTTTAGATGAGGACTGTTTATATTACTTGCATTGCTCGGACTATTGTTCTCATCTTGAGTGTTATTTGTGCAACGTTTCGGTCGGTTTGGCCTTCGACCGTCTTCAGGCATCTTGGTTGTTGTTTGGAGAAGAAAAGAGAAAATATCCACGGAGCCAGTAATTTTTCTCTTTTCTTCTCCAAATAACAACCAAGATGCCTGAAGACGGTCGAAGGCCAAACCGACCGAAACACATATAACACTCAAGATGAGAACAATAGTCTGAACAATACAAGTAATAAAAGACTAATATGGTTTCAGAAAAAGGAATGCGGAAAACAATAATAACTGGATACGTGATACAGATGTCGGCAGATAGGATTCAAATGACGTAATCACAAAGAAATAGTTCTAATATATACACGAACGTTAGTTGGTAGTTGAAAGTCAGTCGAAGAAGTCAGCCTAGGAGCCGAGGAAAAGACACCATGGAAGCCGGCGAAGTCAAGTTCCAAAATGTGAAGTGAAAACATCATAATCTCCGAAATGTTGACACGATGTATGAATAAATGTTGTATGAAATATAAATTTGTATGATGTCATCTTTTGAAGAAACAGATTTGTGAATCCGTCCCCATTGTTACTGTCATGTTGAGTATTTATAGAACTCTTAAATGTTTACAAACTCTGTTTATTATATAGAATGTTGTTATTATATATACTCCCCCTCCTCCTCCTCTTCTTCTTCTTCTTCTTCACCCCAAAAACCCCATTTATTTAACTCTCCATCGATAGAACATTGTCTTCTACCGTCGTTTGAACATCCCTCGTGTACAAGTATTTTTTTATGCCCTTAAAATAACATGTCGATATGTCTACGTCATCGTTTCAGTCCAGCTCAAACTAAACACAATTCATCGATAATTTGATACCCGGCTATCCAGCAATTGAAGAATCATGTTCGCAAATGTGCAAACTGATGAATATTAGTATAGGTTTGTGAATTTGTCCCAGTTGTTACTGTCATGTTAAATGTTTATCGAACTCTTAAATGTTTACAGACTCAGTCTATTATATAGAGTATCTAACTCTTCATTAATGAAACATTGTCTCCTCTGATCGCTTGCAGCCTCCTCATGTACAAGTATTTGTTATCCCATCAAAATAACATGTCGATATGTCCACGTCATCGTTTCAGTCCAGCTCAAGCTAACATTATTCATCGATAATTTGATACTCTGCTATCCAACAATAAGAAGAAACACGCATTTTATTTTAAGTCCTGATTTATAATTATTATACAGTAAAGTTCTGATAAAAATGTTAATTATAAAATATAAAAAACATCTTTCTTATGGATTATTCTGCATGCGAGTGTACTGGATATTAAACCTCGTTTCATTTTATCCTGAACCACATCTTATTCCTGATGGATTTTCTTTCAACAATTTGAGTTTATTTATATTTTAGCATTCTTGTTTTTACTTTTTACTTTTTTTTTTTTTTTTTTTACACAGTGATCACCACTTATCAAGGCCCGGAAGCCACTCAGGGATAAGGGTTATTGCAAGATAAGGGTTATTGCAATAGTGTGGAGATTTGATGAAGTGTTTACTTAAGGGGGCGGTTCATTAGGAATTTGTTAACGTTAGACTTGAAGACATCCAAGTTGTAGTCCGGTGGGAAGCAGGCAGACGGAACAGAGTTCCACAGGCGTGCAGTTCTAAGAAAGAAGCTTTGTTCATGGAATCCGCGTTTTGATTTAGGCACAGATATAGAGTGGGGGAAATTTTTCACAGTGGATTCAGCTAGACGGGTGTTTTTCGTGAAAGATTGGCGAGGGGGGACCAGAGATTGGAGTTTTCCTTTTCGTACTCTTTACTTACTTTTTCCGTACTTTATTTGTCCTGCTTCATATTATAATTCACATTTAAAAAATTTTTTTTTTTTATCAGAACTTTATTGTAAATTTTATTTAATTTTTGAAATTTAAAATTTTTAAAGAAAAGCTTGGGAAATTTTTTTATATTGATTTTCTTTTTCTTTCTGTCATTTCTTTCCTTTATTCCCATCATATTAGCCACCCCATAAAATTTTCATCCAAACTTTGTCCATTTCTAATCTGAATCTTTTCAATGTAAGTGCTGTCTTTTTTCCTTCACATTTGTATCATGCCGGATTTTCCCCTTCTTCTGATGAGAAACATTTACCTTCGAAATGCCATGGCCTAACGAGGTTCTTTCCTTAGTTCCCTTCCTGTAACCTTATTTATATCAAGTACATGAACAATTTCCTCCATGAACTAACAAAAAACAATTTAAAACAAAAACATGGAATTGTCTTCCGTTTTCCTGCTTTCCAGCTAACTACAATATGGTTGTCTTCAAGTCTAACGTAAACAAGTTTTTGATGAGCCGTTCCATATAAGTTAACAGATTTACCGAATTTCCATCACTAACGATTGCTTTATTGTCCAATTGTCTACTGTACACGCTTTAACCCTTATCCTCGAGTGGCCTCTTGGCCTTGATAAGTGGTGACGCCTTTGTAAAAAAATAAAAAAATAAAAATAAAAAATAAAAAAAAAACATTCCATAAAACTCAACTTTTTAGCAGACGTAAAGCAGCTTACAAAACAATCGAGAAATATTTTAAAAGATTAAAACTCAAGAAAGAAAACCATTAGCCATTTTAACTCTGGTTTTGATATTTTCATTAGCCTTCTATTCTAAACGAGGCTGACGAGTCTATGTGGGAAAATTAAAGTCGAGATTTTTCCCAATTCCAGGATGACCAAACGAACGAAACCCGGCTATCTTTAGCAGGCATAGAAACGTATAGTAGTTACATAAAAATTAATATTATTTCTTGTATAATCCATCTATGTATTGATAACATAATATATATATATATGTATATATATATATATATATATATATATATATATATATATATATATATATATATATATGTATATTATTTAATAACTTTTTTATGCAAATATGATTAATTGGGTTTGTATTACTGTACACATAGATTCGAAAAAGTTGTCAAAAAAACAAATATATAAAAAATAAATGTTACCAAAGGCAAGATAAGTTAGTTTTCTACCTAACTGGATAATTTTTTAGGGTTTTTATTTAATGTAACATGTTCATCAGCTCGAAAAACATACAATGTTTACCGATGTATTTGAAAATTGCAAATGGCGGAGCACTCTCTGGTAAACATAGTAAGCTTGGAGAAAACGAGTTAAAACTAAAAAATACACAAAATACTGTTAAAAACCCACCGAATATATGTCAGCCTATGTCATGGTAACGTATATTGAGCGAGTTTCTAACAATATTTTTATTAGTTTTAACTCATTTTCCCAAACTTACCGTGTTTACCAGAGAGTGCCCCGCCATTTGCAATTTTCGGATACATCGGTAAACATTGTATGTTTTTCGAGCCGAATAAACATGTTACATTAAATAAAAACACTAAAAAATTATCCAGTTAGGTAGAAAAGTGACTTATCTTGCCTTTGATAACATTTATTTGTTATATATTTGTTTTTTGACAACTTTTTCGAATCTATGTGTACAGTAAAACAAACCCGATTGATTTCATATTTTTAGTTTCTTTCAATGCATTAACATGCAAAATTTATTGCATATTTAACAAACGTCTTTCCTCTGACTGGCAGGAAGCGAAGAAAAGGATCTTATGGATTTAAAAGTAATCTTAATTAATTTTAAATCCATAAAATCCTTAACTTCGCTCCACGGCAGTCATGGCTAAGTTTATCTCCTCTAAAATTGAAAATGGTCCTGAACTATTTTGAATTTGGAATTTTTCTTCCCTGATGAGATCTATTATGATCGAAACGGTCTGCACATCGTAGCAAGATGTGAATGTATTTACATAAAGAATAATACAAAAATATAATTTGCTCTCCTGAAGTTCAATTACTCTTCGTTTCTGAATACCTCTCTACCTGGAATATATATATATATATATATATATATATATATATATATATATATATATATATATATATATATATATATATATATATATATATATATATAACAATATATATATATATAACAATATATATATATATATATAACAATATATATATATATAACAATATATATATATAACAATATATATATATAACAATATATATATAACAATATATATATATATAACAATATATATATATATAACAATATATATATAACAATATATATATATATAACAATATATATATATATAACAATATATATATATATAACAATATATATATAACAATATATATATATAACAATATATATATATATAACAATATATATATATATATAACAATATATATATATATAACAATATATATATATAACAATATATATATATATAACAATATATATATATATATATAACAATATATATATATATAACAATATATATATATATAACAATATATATATATAACAATATATATATATAACAATATATATATAACAATATATATATATATATAACAATATATATATATATATATAACAATATATATATATATAACAATATATATATATAACAATATATATATAACAATATATATATAACAATATATATATATATAACAATATATATATAACAATATATATATATAACAATATATATATATAACAATATATATATATATATAACAATATATATATATATAACAATATATATATATATAACAATATATATATATAACAATATATATATATAACAATATATATATAACAATATATATATAACAATATATATATAACAATATATATATATATAACAATATATATATATATAACAATATATATAACAATATATATATATAACAATATATATAACAATATATATATATAACAACATATATATATAACAACATATATATAACACTATATATATAACAATATATATATAACACTATATATATAACAATATATATATAACAATATATATATATAACAATATATATATAACAATATATATGTAACAATATATATATATAACAATATATATATATATAACAATATATATATATATAGAGAGAGACACGTGTGTGTGTGTGTGTCTGTGTGTGCGTATGTGTGTGTAATTTTATGTGCGTGTATATTAGATCAACTATAAACTGATTCTTTCATTTCGAACATATGTTTGTGCTGAGCGTCATTTTCACATACAAATATACACAAGAATTTCTTCCGCTAATATTTCAGTTGAATAAACGAGATAAAGGCCAAGAGACTTAAAGATCGACAAGTCAATATTTAAATATGGTTTTTATGATTATCATTTTGGGCGAATAGCAGGAAGGCAAGCAAATATTTGCCTTTTAGCAAGAATTCTGTTTCTTGAAATCTCCAAAGACTTTAGCTTTACTTATCGCATACGGTTTTCTCTGATGCGACTCTTATTCAAATAAGGAAAATCGACACGGATTGTGATTGTTGATTCCAAAGAAAGAAGAAAAAAAAAACTTTTCACCATTTTTTTTTTTTTTTTTAGAAAAAATTTATATATATATATTTATTATACTGCAACATGGGTAGCTGTTCCTTCCAGCTGAGGAATACCAGATCTATTTGTGGAGCAACCATTTTCCA
>NC_136519.1:6109709-6194709 GCF_053919585.1 Euprymna scolopes
TCGATAGGATTGAGGTCTGGAGATTGTGCAGGCCAATTCAAACACGGAATATCATGCTCTTCCAGGAACCTCTTGACATTACCAGCTGTGTGAATGGGAGCATTATCCTGCATGAAGATGGGATTATCATCCACATTCCGGCCAAAGTAGGGTAGAAAATGCTCAGTCAACATATTAATGTATTTGGTTGAATTAATGCGACCTTGCAAGCGAACTATAGGCCCTAGACTTTAGGTACTAATAATGTCCCACACCAAAACAGAACCTCCATCATCTTGCAGCATTGACATTGAGCACTTAGGATTAAATTCTTCATCTTTCCTCCGACAGACGTACTGCCTACCATCACTTCCTAGCCTATTGAACTTGCTATCGTCACTAAAAAGCACTTTTGACCAATATGAAGAGTTATGATCTTCATTGCTTGCATCTGATGAAGTCCAGACGGTACTTTCTGTTCTTTACAAAAATCATTGGCTTGCATCTTACAACATATCCTCGCAAATTAAATTCCTTTAATCTGTTCTTGAAAGTAGAAAGAGAGCACTTTTAACAATATTGCACTGTTGTTGGATTTGTAGAGCTATTTCAAATCTGTTTCTTAGGCTACAGATCTTGATAGCATTGTCTTTGCTGTTAGAAGTAACTCTAGTACGACCAGATTTAGGGACATCACAAACACTGCCGGTGTTTTGGTGCTTTTGCACAGTCTTTCGTACCGTTTTCTCATCACATTTCAATCTTTGGCTGATTTCTCAATTGGATAAACACGAAACATGGAGATTAATGAGCTCCTGACGATCACTAAGAGAAAGTTGTGGCATATGGACTAAATGTTACGTTGTATAACCTGGAACAACAACAATTGCGATTAGAGATGCTTTGTTGCCTGTTGGTGAATATTTTAAACTGATTTAGGGGCGATAATTTAAGCTGGTTTTAAAGCGAAGTTTTTGCTGTAGACTTTCATTTTTGCCTCCTCAATTTGAAGTTATTTTTTTAAATTGAGGCAAACACTAGAATATTTCAATTAAAAGTCGAATATGAACAGGTAAAATTATAGAGGAATAAAACGCGAATCAAATGAGGTATAGTTTGTTTAAACAGTTAGATTAAATTTAGCTTAAATTTGCAGTTTTTGAAAAAATTACAAGTGCGGACTTTCTTTTTGCCGGCACTGTAGGTAGATAGATAGATAGATATTTAAGCAGATAGATAGATAGATAGATAGATGAATTAGATAAGCAGTAAACCAATTATTTCTTTTAAAAAGATTTGTGAGGAATAGACTTTATGTAGAAAATAATCTTGTTTTTTTTTTTTGTTGAATAAAAAAAATAATAACAAAAAAAAAAAATTAAAAAAAAAAAACATCTGCACATATTTACATTTGTTATTCGCGCTTACCATTTTGATGTTGTTTGAATACCAGGAAAGTAAGTATATCCGGAAAGAAAACAAATATTTGTCTCTTAGCAAGAATTCGGTTCCTCGAAATCTCCAAAGACTTCATCTTTACTTATCACACATGACTTTCCATGATGAGATTTAAATAAGAGAAGCTGGCAGCCATGTTTGCCGGTGATAATCGCTTGATTGGAAACAAGTTCGGTTACCATTTAACATACGGTTCGTATTATTTGCATTCTTCCCACTACTGTTCTTATCTTGAGCATTATTTCCACAATGTTTCGGCCGATGTGACCTCCAACCTTCTTCAGGTGTGAAATTCGAACACAACCCTTTGTTTAACCCATGGGTGAAGCATGCTCTCGTTTCGTCAGCCATGACTGTGTAGCAGTCCTAAGCAATCCGCAATTGTATTTTTAACCTTCAACCTCCAGAAGAGTGTCACTTTTAGAACTGGATTTTAGCAAGCACTTCAACCACTACATCATTAATCCTTATCCGAAAAATTCAGAAATGTAAAATTTGTATTTCTCAAAGAAATCCAGCTGTGTCTGCTTAATATGAACGTCATCATAGGATGGTTGTTTCAACTATTGAATTTTTACGTTTTTGTTTAAGAATTACCATTTACAAAGGCCAAAAGTCACTCGAGAATAAACTAAGAGGAATGAAAATGATGAATGGAACATTTCGCATGATGACAAGTTTTTGTTGACGTTAGAATGGAAGTTTGCAGGGAAGAAATCCCGATGTAATACTTTCAACAATTAGAAAGTTCCTGGAAAGAAACTCTGTTCGTGGAAATTCCGTTTGATGTTAGCCACACGGAGGAATAATATATGACATAATCACCTTGACACAAACCGTTTCTTGTTTTATCACTGATGTTAAGCAACGTTGAACCTGGTCAGTACCAAATTGGTGAACATTTCGGAATACCAGGCGCTGTATGTAGGAGGATATCGGCAGTTCTTTGCAAGAACTGCAAAAAACTAACATCGTCATCTCCCCTGATGAGGATACACATGTGACTGGTGACCGCTTGTGATTCACAACTGAATTTTACCAAGTATTTTATCCAATAAATGACACTTCAGATGAAAACAGTAATCGGAAGAACGCAAATAATAAGAATAATCAATCCTCATCTCAAAAAGTCAGAATTTTTTTACGAAACATGACATCACTTATCAAGCGAATTATTTAACGGGTGAACGTTTGTTATGAACGTTTAATAATGGAATTGTTATTTGCATCCTTTTAATGTTTTCATTTTCAGTTTAAAAACATTAAAAAAAATTTTTTTTTATGTTGATAGAGTGCGGGGTGGGCGTCAATTTACTGTTAAAAAAAACGCGATTGAAAATGCGATCAGAACATGGAAACTTGAATTGACAGCTGATGGACAACACAGACCAGAAATCAACATACAAAGAGGTATCTTCCAAAGAGATTAACTATCAGAATTGCTGTTAATCATAGCCATGATGCCACTGAACAATATATTGAGAAAGTGCCAAGCCAGATACAAGTTCTCTTATACAGAGGAAAAAAATGAACCACCTAATGTACATGGACGATCTGGAACTCTTCGCAAGGATCAAAATTGAACAAGAGACATTAATAAATACCACCAAGATATCCAAATGGAGTTTGGGATGGAAAAGTGCGCACTACGAGTTATAAGTAAGAGAAAACTAGAGACGACAGAAGCATGGAACTACCCAACCAAACGGAGATGAGGGCGCTAGGGAAACAAAACGCCTATAAATACATAGGAGCACTGGAAGCAGACACCATCAAAGCAACAGAAATGAAAGCGAGAATTGAAAAGGCATACCTCAGGAGAACAAGGAAACTTCTCAAAACGAAATTATAAAAGGCATAAATACATGGGCAGTAAGATACTCTGGATCGTTTATAGGGTGGACTAAAGAAGAACTGAGACAACTTGATAAGAAGACCAGGAAACTCATGACCATGCACAATGCACTACATCTGAAGGACGATGGTGACCGACTCTACGTAAAAAGGAAAGGCAGCAGGAGGGGAGTGGTTAATATAGAAGACTGTGTGAATGACAGCAAAAAAGAACTAGAAAAATACTTAATACAAAACAATGAAAGAATAATCATAGCAGCGAGAGACACGGAAAAAAAACAACAAAACTGAAAACAGAGAGACAAAGGATAAGACAAGAAAAGAAAAGTGGGAAGAGAAAAAACTATACGAAAGATTCATAAGGATGACAAAAGATGAAAATAACGAAAAAACCTGGGCATGGATGCGAAAAGGACACATAAGCCGAGAGATTGAATCCCTAATAACTGCAGCACAAGACAACTCGATAAGAACCAACCACATCAAAGCAAAGATCGGCAAAACACACAAAAAAAACGTATATGTATTATTAGTATATATTTTTATATTGTCGGTTTTTTATTTTATTGATTATATATATATATATATATATATATATATATATATATATATATATATATATATATATATATCCCAAACCTCTAGTTTTGATGGAGCGGAGACTAAAACTTGATGCCATGGTCTGAAATTATTTGAAATAACAGGAAAGGGGAGACTTGATTCTAAATATTTTTCATATATTTCCCTTCTTTTGAAAATATTGTATGTTTATGAATATCTCCAGTATCAAATAATCCATATACACTGTGAAATTTACTTTAGGTATGAAAACCAAAGAGGGGATATATAACATATGAGAAATATTTGGAATCAAGTCTCCCCTTGCTGTTATTTCAGATTATTTTGAACCATAGCAACAAGTTTTTGTCTCCTTTTCATTAAAACCAGTGGTTTTGGGGGAAATATCAGATATTTTGTAATTCCTATGCAAAACTAATAAAACAAATGACTATGATTGAAATATTTTATGGCTGTAAAAAAGTGCCAAAAATAGGCTTTGGATTATGGATGATCATTAATTATGTGCCACCTTAAGCGCAAATGTCACACAGTCCACTACACAATTCAATTTCCAACGAACTTTCAGTTGTTAAATTCTGATCAATAGTCGCTGAGATTTGGAACTTACAAAATTGCCAAAATAAGGTGGCATATCTATGGATATATCTATACTGGTAGCCAAATTGAATATTGAAATGTTCATATCTTTGGTTCTATAGGACAAAACTACATGAAAATTTGCAGGGTTTTTGAATATTATAATAATATTTATGGTTAAACTTTTATTACAATTGGTAAAAAAAGAACTTATATTTTCAAACCAATAAAATATGCCCAAATTTGCCTAGATTTGTATAAATATATATATATATATATATATATATATATATATATATATATATATATAGTCTCCTTGCAGGCCAGTTCAGTTTTGCTGCTTCGGTTGTCTCCCCTGTGGCCTTACCAGGCCACTGATATAGATGTTATGTCTTTTGGTTATTCTCTAAGCTCAAAGAAAATCTCAGAGTTTGTCGTTATGAGACAACTGAGGAGATGGAAGAGGCTGCGATAAGGGTCATTGTCACACTCACACAAGAGAACTTCCATGGGGTCTTCCAGAAGTTGTTGGAATGGTACAACAAGTGCATTGCAGCCGGAGGAGATTACTTTGAAGGGGACTAGAGTTTCATGTGTGTACTATCAATAAAAGTGCCCATACGAAAAAAAGTCTGGAAACTAATTCAAAGCACCTCGTAATTTTCTTATATCCAAATTCAATAAAAACACCCTCCAATGTGGTACGGAATCGTAATATAAGAATATGTTTTTGCGTTTTTGGTTAGTGTTTTCCTTGGTTGTCTTTATCTGGGTCACACCAATTCTAAGGTACCCTCCCTTTTTTTTAAATAACACGAAAGCGGAAAGTTTTGCAAAAAATGATAATCGTTTTCAAATTTGCGACCAGAGAAATGCGTCGCCTTCTTGAACACTGTAAATGCGAATGGAGACACATCAAACGAAGAATCCCTGTATGTATTTGTAGAAAAAATGAATCGAAATCTAGAAAACTGAGAGGATTTTCAGAATTCTACTAACGAAAAAAAAAAAAAAGAAAAATAATACCGAAAATGTTATGACGTTCTGAAGATGTGTCCATTCCATCTAAGTTTCTAGTGATAACAATGTTATTTTAAACTTCAGTGTGACAGACCAACTCAAACGCTATTTCAAACTTAAGCATGACAGACCAAAGAAAATGCTATTTCAAACTTAAGCATTACAGATAAAAAAAAATGATATTTCAAACTTAAGCATGATAGACCAAAAATAAGTGATATTTCAAATTTACCCATGACAGATAACGAAAATTCTATTTCAAACTTTAGCATGACAGACTAACGAAAATTCTATTTCAAACTGAAGCATGACAGACCAAAAAATAAGTGATATTTCAAACTTACCCATGACAGATAACGAAAATTCTATTTCAAACTTTAGCATGACAGACCAAGGAAAATACTATTTCAAACATGACAAACCAGCGAAAATACTATGTCACACTTAAGCATGACAGACCAATGAAAATACTATTTTAAAATAAAGCATGAGAAACCAACGAAAATATTATTTTAAATTTAATCATGACAGACCAATATAAATGATATTTAAAACATAACAAATGAAAAGCGGACAATCAGGTCAACAGCCAATATCTAAAAAGAATATTGGATGTATTTAGAATAAATTGAAAAACGATAGACCAAAGAAAATTCTGTTGAACTGTGGCAGGTGAACTGACGGACAAGCATCTACTTAGAGATGATTGGTCGCATTTAAAAGAAAAACAAAACAAAAAAAAGACAAAGAAATGAAAAACAAATCTTGGAAAGAATGGAGATGTTTAAGTGGATACATCAAACGTTTGAAACTTGTCTCTTTAAAAATGATTATATGTTTGTGTGTGTGTGTGTGTGTGTGTGTGTGTGTTAGCATATATATGTGTACGTGTGTTAGCATATATATGTGTGTAAGAACATATATATGTGTGTGCGTGCATATATATGTATGTATAACTGTAATAATAAATATAATAAGTAATAATATACTTGTTTCTTGGAAAATGATTATGTACATGTGTGAATATTTATATGTGCGCACATATATGTAATATGCATGTATATACATATGTATGTATATATAATATATATGTATACAGATATATATATATAATATATGTATATATGTGTGTTCATATATATATATATATATATAATGTATATATGTATATGTGTGTAATATATGTATATATGTGTGTTCATACACACACACACACACACACACACACACATATATATATGTGTATATATATACATGTGTGTAATATATATATATACGTAGTATATATATGTGTGTAATATATATATATGCATATATATGTTATATATGTGTATATATATATATATATGTTATATATATGCCCGTGTGTGTATATATGCGTGTGACGTGTTATGTGAGTGGGTGGGATTCTTGCAACAAATGAAGACAATTTAAAGACACTCCCAAGATGTGAAATAATGACAAATCTCCAGGAAAAAAGATGGATACCTCATCGAAAATAATGATGACAACGTGTTTCATTTCTGGTTTGAAGAGCTTCAAAAGCTAAACAATAAAAGTAACGTGTTATTAAGACAAAAGAAACAACAAAAATAAAGATGTTAAAAAACGAACTGAGATAGTTTCGGTGGACTAAAATATATGTTACAGCAATCTATGAAACTTGGAAGGTTTCAAAGCTTAGTTTTTGTGCGTGTGCCACATAGCGCTTTAATAGAGCGGGGAGGAGAGCGACGCTGTAGTTTAGACACTTTCTCTTGGTCATAAAACTGCAAAGTTTTGTATCGTAAGAAAACGACGGAAACGGTATTTTCGTAGATAGCTTTAAAGAAAAAACATGAGTGCTCAATACCTATTCAGATAGATCTTTATAATGATAATAAATTATTTTTCCTTCCAGCTACCTACAAATGTAGCTGGAAGGGGAAAAAAAGGATTTATCATCATTATAAAGATCTATCTGAATATATATTGAGCACTCACTCACAGAAGAGACGTTTCGAGCTTATCTTTACCCTATCGTTATTTTCATGGCAGGTGCTCGACTGAGCTTCACTCTATGCCCCCCCTCTACAGCATTCGCGGCAAACACCCTCCTAGCTACAATTTTTGTTACTCTCTATCTATGCCTAAAATTAAACAACAATTTAATGAACAGAGCGTTTTTTTCCAAAAACTACTCGCCTGTGGAACACAATACTGTGGAGCTGCTTCTCAGCTAACTATAACATGGTCTTTAACAGAACGCGGACGCGCGTATGACAGCAGTAGCAGCAGCAGTAGTTACCGAGCCGTGTTCGAGGTGTCACAGTAAGGAAGAAGGAAAGAAAAAGATTATAAAATGAAAAATGTGGATCCTTGATGCTAGAGAGGACATTATTATTTTCATGACAAATGCTCGACTGAACTTCAATTTATGTTCCCCCTTTACCAAACTTTCACAAAAACACTCGACTAGCTACAACCACTATATACGATTTCCCCACTTTCTATCTGTGCCTAAATCTAAATGCAGATTTCAAAGCTTCTTTCCCAGAACTGCCCGCCTTTGAAACACTGTTCCGTTGGCCCGCTTCCAGATTAAATACAACATGGTAGCCTTCAAATCCAATGTAAACAAGTTCTTTTTGATCCATCCTCATAAATAATCAAATTCTACCCAATTTACACCATTAACAATTACTATACTACCACCTTACATTCATTAAACCTTATCCTTGAGTGGCCTCCGGGCCTTGATAAGCGGTGACTCTATAGTATAAAAAATAGTAATTTTAGTTTGTCTGAAGATTTTCTGCAGTTCCATAGTTTATCTATTCTTCAGTTAAACGATGTACAAATTAAAAAAAATGCGAGCAGTAGACATGGGATAACGCGAAAGGGAAGGGAGAGAAAAAATCACGAAATATTTTTATAGTTTGTCATTAAAATCCTATTTGAAACTTATTCTGAAGAAATCTTTCGAGAAATAAAGATGAAATTTCAGCATTTGTGTTATTTGTTTACTTGAAGTTATTTTGCACTCTGTCTGATTATTAAAAAATACTTGTATGAAGGTGCAAAGTTGGGAGCAGAAGTTTCTTTGGTTCTTCAGTTTTCCCGAGCAAAGCTTATATGCTGGTTCCACTAATTAGAGAGCGGATATGGACGTCAGTCGATATCCAGATCAAAGCAAACGGTGTGGTCCACATACCTCTCTTAATCAACTTTTCATAGCCCCCCTCCCGTCTAGCTGAATCCTCCGTGAAAAATTTCCCCCACTCTTTATCTGTGCCTAAATCAAAACGTGGATTCCATGAACAAAGCTTCTTTCTTAGAACTGCACGCCTGTGGAACTCTGTTCCGTCTGCCTGCTTCCCACCTGACTACAACTTGGATGTCTTCAAGTCCAATGTTAACAAATTCTTAATGAACCGCCCCCTTAAGTAAACACTTCATCACATCTCCACACTAACTTGCAATAACCCTTATCCCTGAGTGGCTTCCGAGCCTTGATAAGTGGTGACCACTGTGAAAAAAAACAAAAACAAAAAAAACAAGACTTCAAAACAAGGTTTTGGTGGCAACATAAAGTGCATTTCAATTTACGTTACAATTGTTTCCATGTCCTGTTCGACAATTTCAAGCATTATGTCGTTTGAAAATTTTCAAACCCAGCATTTCTTCAGACTTTATGAATAAGCACATTTTTGGCAATGGAGCATTTTTTGAAGAGAAGGAAGTAAGGGGAATCCATAGATAGAAAGGCATGCGAGAAACATCTACCTTTGTTGTGGTTACGGAAAATCCCATTATATATATATATATATATACAAGAGAGAGAGAGAGAGAGAGAGAGAGAGAGAGAGAGAGAGAGAGAGAGAGAAATAATACTTATTGGCTTTTATTATACAGTAGAAGATATCTATTTATATACAACTAGCGAAAGTGCTCAATACTTTTAGATTAATGGTGTTTTACTTCATTTACTTTTCCAAGTATCTTGTGCAAGTTTTCCATTTTTCCAAGTCTTCTATCAAATCTGACAAAAAAAAAAAAGAAAAGAAACAAACAAACCTCAACGTGTTCTAATGAAAGCGTTTCCATTTCTTCTTCCCTCCCAGAAATAAAAACGGTTCCATTGTGAGACGAAGTTGCCAGATGTAAAGCCAGGAAATCTTCAAAACACTTCCCCTCCTCCTCCTCCTCCTCCTCCTAAAATATTCTTGTCTGCAAGGAAGTACCAACAAACTAAGAATTGGAAGAATTCCAAATGACAAAAGTGATTGCTGCTGCCACAAATACTTTGATTATTTCAACGATTTCATTTGCATGCTTGACATCTTGAAGTGCTTTCTATTTCGTTTCGTTTCTGAAGTTTTGAGATGATGATTCTTTATTCGGTATTATTCGATACTAGCAGGGAGACCCGACGTTGCTCAGGATATAATGATGATCAACGAATATTTCACACTCCTATATTTTTATTGTCATCGAAATCCATTATATTTCCCGGGAGGAAGCTTCACATTCCTCCATGCAGTAACTCAGTCCAAAATATGCTATTCTACATTGCACTGTAGAGAACCTACTGTTTCTTTTATAAAATTATTTAAAATAAACTTCTTTCCAGTTAACGCAAAAAAACAAAAAAACATTCAGAAATTTACGTTGGGGATTTTTACTCTACAGACCACAGCATGCAAATAAAAAAAAAAAAAAAAAAGCATATAAATTTTCAAGTCTTATAAAATTCTTTGCAGTTAATGAAAAAAAAATTAAGAAATTTATGTGCGGAGTTTGAACTTACAGACCACGTTATGCACCCCCCCCCAACAAAACAAAACAAAAAAAAACACGCTATCAACTTACTCACAGTAGAATTTTCACGGCCCGTTGTTCTATCATTATTCTACCTTGTTCTATCATTATTCTACCTTGTATCTATCATTGTTGCTAAGCGACGACATGGAAAAATGGCTTCACCAATGATAGATAAATTAAACGGGGGTAATAGGAGACAAAACTTAAGATCACTCCCAGACTTATACACTAAAGTTCTGTAAATTTTAATGAAAATCTGTTCAGCCGTTTCCGAGTCTGTAAGGAACGAACTTACACACAGAGATACAAAGTTGCATTTATATAAGTGTAGTTAGCTAGCTAGATAGCTAGATAGATAGATTATTCGGACACTTCGGACTACTCATGCCACGTTGTTGCTCTATAATAAAGGGTTGTGAGTGTTTGTTGCATCATCTCTAATAATGGATTAGAAGAGATGACGTTTTATATTATATATTTATGTTGGATCATAAAGGGAATCGTGTGTGAGTGACATGTATTTTCAGAACCTACCTCTGCTTCTTCGATGTTGGACCATCTGGAATTTCTCGTCCTGGAGGGAGACTTGATACCTGTTGTTGTATGAAGATTCAATCACTCCAAGACAAGGAATTAGTTCTATAGTTTATTTCACTTTTCCCAGATGTCTTGCAGAAGATGGAAAGTGAAATCGGCCTGTGTGGGTTTCTCTTCTACACACGTCAGCGTTCGTCCCCCCCCCCCAGTGAAGAGGAGGAGACAACGGGAAGCCGTCCGTTGTCTTCTGAGTCCAAATAAAATCTCAACGATTCAGCTAACCTGATCACATGACTCGCACGCAATCCAATCAGCTGATCTTAACTTCCGGTCAACGTGTCTACACTATAACTCACCTCTTCCTCTCTCTCTCTCTCTCTCTCTCTCTCTCTCTCTCTCTCTCTCTCTCTCTCTCTCTCTCTCTCTCTTCCTCTCTCTATTCCTTAACATTCTCTCCCTCTCTCTCTCTCTCTCTCTTCCTCTCTCTATTCCTTAACATTCTCTCCCTCTCTCTCTCTCTCTCTCTTCCTCTCTCTATTCCTTAACATTCTCTCCCTCTCTCTCTCTCTCTCTCTCTCCATCCATCCATTCTCTAACACTCACTCGCGTAGCAAGGGGGCAGTCCGTCCCGGGCGGCACGTACTACGGCACAGCATTTTGAGAAGGTAAAAATAGAAAATAAAAAAATAAATAGAAGGAATGTTTGCTTTTATTTATTTTTTTATTTTTTCTATTTTTTTTGTAAAAAAAAAAATCGGAACTTTTGGAGGTATCGGAATCAGAAAAATGTGCTCCTATTTTTCGATTCCAAAACTGATTCTTTTAAGTTTTTAACTTCATTTTTCATTATTGGTACTAATGATAAATATTTGTTGTTTTAAATCATCACTAAAACTAAAATGATAATAACATCAAAATACGATGTAAATTTATTTTACTTTTTTTATTTTACTTTAAAAAAAAATAAATAATTTGCATAAATTCTCTAAGTAAACTTTCAAAGAAAGATGTTGATTTACATGTTCCGAAAAATGTTGAAAAAATTAAACAAAATATTTTTATCAAGAAAAATACTTTTTTTTATTTTATTTTTATTACATTTTCACCCCAAACAAGGCACATTGCCACTTTGGTGTAGGGGGCTACTATCAGGGTCAGCAACTACTGGGGCACTATGTAGGGATTTGGGCAGCAAGATGTCGGTTCACGTTGCACTTGAACTTCTGCATGTCAGTACAGTTAGGGAAGCAGGATCCTGGAATGGAATTCCAGAGTCTAGCGGTTCTGGGGAAGAAACTACTGGAGTAGAAAGATCTTTTACATCTAGGGATCTCTACTGTGAAGGGGTGGGATACTGTAAGTATTATTCCAAATGACCCTAGCCCTAAAAAATACAAACTCTGACATTTCTTCTCTTTTAAATTTATTATTTGTTTTTGTAATTATGTGTATTTTAATTTATATAGGCATTTTGTCTTTTCTCTGGTTAGCTTTTTATATTTTATTTTAATTTATATATGCATTTTGTATTTTCTCTGGTTAGCTTTTTAAATTTTATTTTAATTTATATATGCATTTTGTATTTTCTCTGGTTAGCTTTTTAAATTTTATTTTAATTTATATATGCATTTGTCTTTTCTCTGGTTAGCTTTTTAAATTTTATTTTAATTTATATATGCATTTTGTATTTTCTCTGGTTAGCTTTTTAAATTTTATTTTAATTTATATATGCATTTTGTATTTTCTCTGGTTAGCTTTTTAAATTTTATTTTAATTTATATATGCATTTTGTATTTTCTCTGGTTAGCTTTTTAAATTTTATTTTAATTTATATATGCATTTTGTATTTTCTCTGGTTAGCTTTTTAAATTTTATTTTAATTTATATATGCATTTGTCTTTTCTCTGGTTAGCTTTTTAAATTTTATTTTAATTTATATAGGCATTTTGTATTTTCTCTGGTTAGCTTTTTAAATTTTATTTTAATTTATATATGCATTTGTCTTTTCTCTGGTTAGCTTTTTAAATTTTATTTTAATTTATATATGCATTTTGTATTTTCTCTGGTTAGCTTTTTAAATTTTATTTTAATTTATATATGCATTTTGTCTTTTCTCTGGTTAGCTTTTTAAATTTTATTTTAATTTATATAGGCATTTGTATTTTCTCTGGTTAGCTTTTTAAATTTTATTTTAATTTATATATGCATTTGTCTTTACTCTGGTTAGCTTTTTAAATTTTATTTTAATTTATATATGCATTTGTCTTTTCTCTGGTTAGCTTTTTAAATTTTATTTTAATTTATATATGCATTTTGTATTTTCTCTGGTTAGCTTTTTAAATTTTATTTTAATTTATATATGCATTTTGTATTTTCTCTGGTTAGCTTTTTAAATTTTATTTTAATTTATATAGGCATTTGTTTTTTCTCTGGTTAGCTTTTTAAATTTTATTTTAATTTATATAGGCATTTTGTATTTTCTCTGGTTAGCTTTTTAAATTTTATTTTAATTTATATATGCATTTTGTATTTTCTCTGGTTAGCTTTTTAAATTTTATTTTAATTTATATATGAATTTTGTTTTTTCTCTGGTTAGCTTTTAAAATTTTATTTTAATTTATATATGAATTTTGTTTTTTCTCTGGTTAGCTTTTTAAATTTTATTTTAATTTATATATGAATTTTGTATTTTCTCTGGTTAGCTTTTTAAATTTTATTTTAATTTATATATGAATTTTGTTTTTTCTCTGGTTAGCTTTTTAAATTTTATTTTAATTTATATATGCATTTTGTATTTTCTCTGGTTAGCTTTTTAAATTTTATTTTAATTTATATATGCATTTTGTATTTTCTCTGGTTAGCTTTTTAAATTTTATTTTAATTTATATATGAATTTTGTTTTTTCTCTGGTTAGCTTTTTAAATTTTATTTTAATTTATATATGAATTTTGTTTTTTCTCTGGTTAGCTTTTTAAATTTTATTTTAATTTATATATGCATTTGTCTTTTCTCTGGTTAGCTTTTTAACTTTTATTTTAATTTATATATGCATTTTGTTTTTTCTCTGGTTAGCTTTTTAAATTTTATTTTAATTTATATATGAATTTTGTTTTTTCTCTGGTTAGCTTTTTAAATTTTATTTTAATTTATATATGCATTTTGTATTTTCTCTGGTTAGCTTTTTAAATTTTATTTTAATTTATATATGCATTTGTCTTTACTCTGGTTAGCTTTTTAAATTTTATTTTAATTTATATATGCATTTGTCTTTACTCTGGTTAGCTTTTTAAATTTTATTTTAATTTATATATGCATTTGTCTTTTCTCTGGTTAGCTTTTTAAATTTTATTTTAATTTATATATGCATTTTGTATTTTCTCTGGTTAGCTTTTTAAATTTTATTTTAATTTATATATGCATTTTGTATTTTCTCTGGTTAGCTTTTTAAATTTTATTTTAATTTATATAGGCATTTGTTTTTTCTCTGGTTAGCTTTTTAAATTTTATTTTAATTTATATATGCATTTGTCTTTTCTCGGTTAGCTTTTTAAATTTTATTTTAATTTATATATGCATTTTGTATTTTCTCTGGTTAGCTTTTTAAATTTTATTTTAATTTATATATGCCTTTGTCTTTTCTCTGGTTAGCTTTTTAAATTTTATTTTAATTTCTATATGCATTTGTCTTTTCTCTGGTTAGCTTTTTAAATTTTATTTTAATTTATATATGAATTTTGTTTTTTCTCTGGTTAGCTTTTTAAATTTTATTTTAATTTATATATGCATTTGTCTTTTCTCTGGTTAGCTTTTTAAATTTTATTTTAATTTATATATGCATTTTGTTTTTTCTCTGGTTAGCTTTTTAAATTTTATTTTAATTTATATATGAATTTTGTTTTTTCTCTGGTTAGCTTTTTAAATTTTATTTTAATTTATATATGCATTTTGTATTTTCTCTGGTTAGCTTTTTAAATTTTATTTTAATTTATATATGCATTTGTCTTTACTCTGGTTAGCTTTTTAAATTTTATTTTAATTTATATATGCATTTGTCTTTACTCTGGTTAGCTTTTTAAATTTTATTTTAATTTATATATGCATTTGTCTTTTCTCTGGTTAGCTTTTTAAATTTTATTTTAATTTATATATGCATTTTGTATTTTCTCTGGTTAGCTTTTTAAATTTTATTTTAATTTATATATGCATTTTGTATTTTCTCTGGTTAGCTTTTTAAATTTTATTTTAATTTATATAGGCATTTGTTTTTTCTCTGGTTAGCTTTTTAAATTTTATTTTAATTTATATATGCATTTGTCTTTTCTCGGTTAGCTTTTTAAATTTTATTTTAATTTATATATGCATTTTGTATTTTCTCTGGTTAGCTTTTTAAATTTTATTTTAATTTATATATGCCTTTGTCTTTTCTCTGGTTAGCTTTTTAAATTTTATTTTAATTTATATATGCATTTTGTATTTTCTCTGGTTAGCTTTTTAAATTTTATTTTAATTTATATATGCATTTTGTATTTTCTCTGGTTAGCTTTTTAAATTTTATTTTAATTTATATATGCATTTTGTATTTTCTCTGGTTAGCTTTTTAAATTTTATTTTAATTTATATATGCATTTTGTATTTTCTCTGGTTAGCTTTTTAAATTTTATTTTAATTTATATATGCATTTGTCTTTTCTCTGGTTAGCTTTTTAAATTTTATTTTAATTTATATATGCATTTTGTATTTTCTCTGGTTAGCTTTTTAAATTTTATTTTAATTTATATATGCATTTTGTATTTTCTCTGGTTAGCTTTTTAAATTATATTTTAATTTATATATGCATTTTGTATTTTCTCTGGTTAGCTTTTTAAATTTTATTTTAATTTATATATGCATTTTGTATTTTCTCTGGTTAGCTTTTTAAATTTTATTTTAATTTATATATGCATTTTGTATTTTCTCTGGTTAGCTTTTTAAATTTTATTTTAATTTATATATGCATTTGTCTTTTCTCTGGTTAGCTTTTTAAATTTTATTTTAATTTATATATGCATTTTGTATTTTCTCTGGTTAGCTTTTTAAATTTTATTTTAATTTATATATGCATTTTGTATTTTCTCTGGTTAGCTTTTTAAATTTTATTTTAATTTATATATGCATTTTGTATTTTCTCTGGTTAGCTTTTTAAATTTTATTTTAATTTATATATGCATTTTGTATTTTCTCTGGTTAGCTTTTTAAATTTTATTTTAATTTATATATGCATTTTGTATTTTCTCTGGTTAGCTTTTTAAATTTTATTTTAATTTATATATGCATTTTGTATTTTCTCTGGTTAGCTTTTTAAATTTTATTTTAATTTATATAGGCATTTGTTTTTTCTCTGGTTAGCTTTTTAAATTTTATTTTAATTTATATATGCATTTGTCTTTTCTCGGTTAGCTTTTTAAATTTTATTTTAATTTATATATGCATTTTGTATTTTCTCTGGTTAGCTTTTTAAATTTTATTTTAATTTATATATGCCTTTGTCTTTTCTCTGGTTAGCTTTTTAAATTTTATTTTAATTTATATATGCATTTTGTATTTTCTCTGGTTAGCTTTTTAAATTTTATTTTAATTTATATATGCATTTTGTATTTTCTCTGGTTAGCTTTTTAAATTTTATTTTAATTTATATATGCATTTTGTATTTTCTCTGGTTAGCTTTTTAAATTTTATTTTAATTTATATATGCATTTTGTATTTTCTCTGGTTAGCTTTTTAAATTTTATTTTAATTTATATATGCATTTGTCTTTTCTCTGGTTAGCTTTTTAAATTTTATTTTAATTTATATATGCATTTTGTATTTTCTCTGGTTAGCTTTTTAAATTTTATTTTAATTTATATATGCATTTTGTATTTTCTCTGGTTAGCTTTTTAAATTATATTTTAATTTATATATGCATTTTGTATTTTCTCTGGTTAGCTTTTTAAATTTTATTTTAATTTATATATGCATTTTGTATTTTCTCTGGTTAGCTTTTTAAATTTTATTTTAATTTATATATGCATTTTGTATTTTCTCTGGTTAGCTTTTTAAATTTTATTTTAATTTATATATGCATTTGTCTTTTCTCTGGTTAGCTTTTTAAATTTTATTTTAATTTATATATGCATTTTGTATTTTCTCTGGTTAGCTTTTTAAATTTTATTTTAATTTATATATGCATTTTGTATTTTCTCTGGTTAGCTTTTTAAATTTTATTTTAATTTATATATGCATTTTGTATTTTCTCTGGTTAGCTTTTTAAATTTTATTTTAATTTATATATGCATTTTGTATTTTCTCTGGTTAGCTTTTTAAATTTTATTTTAATTTATATATGCATTTTGTATTTTCTCTGGTTAGCTTTTTAAATTTTATTTTAATTTATATATGCATTTGTCTTTTCTCTGGTTAGCTTTTTAAATTTTATTTTAATTTATATATGCATTTTGTATTTTCTCTGGTTAGCTTTTTAAATTTTATTTTAATTTATATATGCATTTTGTATTTTCTCTGGTTAGCTTTTTAAATTATATTTTAATTTATATATGCATTTTGTATTTTCTCTGGTTAGCTTTTTAAATTTTATTTTAATTTATATATGCATTTTGTATTTTCTCTGGTTAGCTTTTTAAATTTTATTTTAATTTATATATGCATTTTGTATTTTCTCTGGTTAGCTTTTTAAATTTTATTTTAATTTATATATGCATTTGTCTTTTCTCTGGTTAGCTTTTTAAATTTTATTTTAATTTATATATGCATTTTGTATTTTCTCTGGTTAGCTTTTTAAATTTTATTTTAATTTATATATGCATTTTGTATTTTCTCTGGTTAGCTTTTTAAATTTTATTTTAATTTATATATGCATTTTGTATTTTCTCTGGTTAGCTTTTTAAATTTTATTTTAATTTATATATGCATTTTGTATTTTCTCTGGTTAGCTTTTTAAATTTTATTTTAATTTATATATGCATTTTGTATTTTCTCTGGTTAGCTTTTTAAATTTTATTTTAATTTATATATGCATTTTGTATTTTCTCTGGTTAGCTTTTTAAATTTTATTTTAATTTATATATGCATTTTGTATTTTCTCTGGTTAGCTTTTTAAATTTTATTTTAATTTATATATGCATTTTGTATTTTCTCTGGTTAGCTTTTTAAATTTTATTTTAATTTATATATGCATTTTGTATTTTCTCTGGTTAGCTTTTTAAATTTAATTTTAATTTATATAGGCATTTGTATTTTCTCTGGTTAGCTTTTTAAATTTTATTTTAATTTATATATGCATTTTGTATTTTCTCTGGTTAGCTTTTTAAATTTTATTTTAATTTATATATGCATTTTGTATTTTCTCTGGTTAGCTTTTTAAATTTTATTTTAATTTATATATGAATTTTGTATTTTCTCTGGTTAGCTTTTTAAATTTTATTTTAATTTATATATGCATTTTGTATTTTCTGTGGTTAGCTTTTTAAATTTTATTTTAATTTATATAGGCATTTGTTTTTTCTCTGGTTAGCTTTTTAAATTTTATTTTAATTTATATAGGCATTTTGTATTTTCTCTGGTTAGCTTTTTAAATTTTATTTTAATTTATATATGCATTTTGTATTTTCTCTGGTTAGCTTTTTAAAATTTATTTTAATTTATATAGGCATTTGTTTTTTCTCTGGTTAGCTTTTTAAATTTTATTTTAATTTATATATGCATTTTGTATTTTCTCTGGTTAGCTTTTTAAATTTTATTTTAATTTATATATGCATTTTGTATTTTCTCTGGTTAGCTTTTAAAATTTTATTTTAATTTATATAGGCATTTTGTATTTTCTCTGGTTAGCTTTTAAATTTTATTTTAATTTATATATGCATTTTGTATTTTCTCTGGTTAGCTTTTTAAATTTTATTTTAATTTATATAGGCATTTGTTTTTTCTCTGGTTAGCTTTTTAAATTTTATTTTAATTTATATATGAATTTTGTATTTTCTCTGGTTAGCTTTTTAAATTTTATTTTAATTTATATATGCATTTTGTATTTTCTCTGGTTAGCTTTTTAAATTTTATTTTAATTTATATAGGCATTTTGTATTTTCTCTGGTTAGCTTTTTAAATTTTATTTTAATTTATATATGCATTTGTATTTTCTCTGGTTAGCTTTTTAAATTTTATTTTAATTTATATATGCATTTTGTATTTTCTCTGGTTAGCTTTTTAAATTTTATTTTAATTTATATAGGCATTTGTTTTTTCTCTGGTTAGCTTTTTAAATTTTATTTTAATTTATATATGCATTTTCTATTTTCTCTGGTTAGCTTTTTAAATTTTATTTTAATTTATATATGCATTTTGTATTTTCTCTGGTTAGCTTTTTAAATTTTATTTTAATTTATATAGGCATTTTGTATTTTCTCTGGTTAGCTTTTTAAATTTTATTTTAATTTATATATGCATTTTGTATTTTCTCTGGTTAGCTTTTTAAATTTTATTTTAATTTATATAGGCATTTGTTTTTTCTCTGGTTAGCTTTTTAAATTTTATTTTAATTTATATATGAATTTTGTATTTTCTCTGGTTAGCTTTTTAAATTTTATTTTAATTTATATATGCATTTTGTATTTTCTCTGGTTAGCTTTTTAAATTTTATTTTAATTTATATAGGCATTTTGTATTTTCTCTGGTTAGCTTTTTAAATTTTATTTTAATTTATATATGCATTTGTATTTTCTCTGGTTAGCTTTTTAAATTTTATTTTAATTTATATATGCATTTTGTATTTTCTCTGGTTAGCTTTTTAAATTTTATTTTAATTTATATAGGCATTTGTTTTTTCTCTGGTTAGCTTTTTAAATTTTATTTTAATTTATATAGGCATTTTGTATTTTCTCTGGTTAGCTTTTTAAATTTTATTTTAATTTATATATGCATTTTGTATTTTCTCTGGTTAGCTTTTTAAATTTTATTTTAATTTATATAGGCATTTGTTTTTTCTCTGGTTAGCTTTTTAAATTTTATTTTAATTTATATAGGCATTTTGTATTTTCTCTGGTTAGCTTTTTAAATTTTATTTTAATTTATATATGCATTTTGTATTTTCTCTGGTTAGCTTTTTAAATTTTATTTTAATTTATATATGCATTTTGTATTTTCTCTGGTTAGCTTTTTAAATTTTATTTTAATTTATATATGCATTTTGTATTTTCTCTGGTTAGCTTTTTAAATTTTATTTTAATTTATATATGCATTTTGTATTTTCTCTGGTTAGCTTTTTAAATTTTATTTTAATTTATATAGGCATTTGTTTTTTCTCTGGTTAGCTTTTTAAATTTTATTTTAATTTATATATGAATTTTGTATTTTCTCTGGTTAGCTTTTTAAATTTTATTTTAATTTATATATGCATTTTGTATTTTCTCTGGTTAGCTTTTTAAATTTTATTTTAATTTATATAGGCATTTTGTATTTTCTCTGGTTAGCTTTTTAAATTTTATTTTAATTTATATATGCATTTGTATTTTCTCTGGTTAGCTTTTTAAATTTTATTTTAATTTATATATGCATTTTGTATTTTCTCTGGTTAGCTTTTTAAATTTTATTTTAATTTATATAGGCATTTGTTTTTTCTCTGGTTAGCTTTTTAAATTTTATTTTAATTTATATAGGCATTTTGTATTTTCTCTGGTTAGCTTTTTAAATTTTATTTTAATTTATATATGCATTTTGTATTTTCTCTGGTTAGCTTTTTAAATTTTATTTTAATTTATATAGGCATTTGTTTTTTCTCTGGTTAGCTTTCAAAATTATATTTTAATTTATATATGCATTTTGTATTTGCTCTGGTTAGCTTTTTAAATTTTATTTTAATTTATATATGCATTTTGTATTTTCTCTGGTTAGCTTTTTAAATTTTATTTTAATTTATATATGCATTTTGTATTTTCTCTGGTTAGCTTTTTAAATTTTATTTTAATTTATATATGCATTTTGTATTTTCTCTGGTTAGCTTTTTAAATTTTATTTTAATTTATATATGCATTTTGTATTTTCTCTGGTTAACTTTTTAAATTTTATTTTAATTTATATATGCATTTGTCTTTTCTCTGGTTAGCTTTTTAAATTTTATTTTAATTTATATATGCATTTTGTATTTTCTCTGGTTAGCTTTTTAAATTTTATTTTAATTTATATATGCATTTTGTATTTTCTCTGGTTAGCTTTTTAAATTTTATTTTAATTTATATATGCATTTTGTATTTTCTCTGGTTAGCTTTTTAAATTTTATTTTAATTTATATATGCATTTTGTATTTTCTCTGGTTAGCTTTTTAAATTTTATTTTAATTTATATATGCATTTTGTATTTTCTCTGGTTAGCTTTTTAAATTTTATTTTAATTTATATATGCATTCGTCTTTTCTCTGGTTAGCTTTTTAAATTTTATTTTAATTTATATATGCATTTTGTATTTTCTCTGGTTAGCTTTTTAAATTTTATTTTAATTTATATATGCATTTTGTATTTTCTCTGGTTAGCTTTTTAAATTTTATTTTAATTTATATATGCATTTTGTATTTTCTCTGGTTAGCTTTTTAAATTTTATTTTAATTTATATATGCATTTTGTATTTTCTCTGGTTAGCTTTTTAAATTTTATTTTAATTTATATATGCATTTTGTATTTTCTCTGGTTAGCTTTTTAAATTTTATTTTAATTTATATAGGCATTTGTATTTTCTCTGGATAGCTTTTTAAATTTTATTTTAATTTATATAGGCATTTTGTATTTTCTCTGGTTAGCTTTTAAAATTTTATTTTAATTTATATATGCATTTTGTATTTTCTCTGGTTAGCTTTTTAAATTTTATTTTAATTTATATAGGCATTTGTATTTTCTTTGGTTAGCTTTTTAAATTTTATTTTAATTTATATATGCATTTTGTATTTTCTCTGGTTAGCTTTTTAAATTTTATTTTAATTTATATATGCATTTTGTATTTTCTCTGGTTAGCTTTTTAAATTTTATTTTAATTTATATATGCATTTTGTATTTTCTCTGGTTAGCTTTTTAAATTTTATTTTAATTTATATATGAATTTTGTATTTTCTCTGGTTAGCTTTTTAAATTTTATTTTAATTTATATAGGCATTTTGTATTTTCTCTGGTTAGCTTTTTAAATTTTATTTTAATTTATATAGGCATTTGTTTTTTCTCTGGTTAGCTTTTTAAATTTTATTTTAATTTATATAGGCATTTTGTATTTTCTCTGGTTAGCTTTTTAAATTTTATTTTAATTTATATATGCATTTTGTATTTTCTCTGGTTAGCTTTTTAAATTTTATTTTAATTTATATATGCATTTGTCTTTTCTCTGGTTAGCTTTTTAAATTTTATTTTAATTTATATATGCATTTTGTATTTTCTCTGGTTAGCTTTTTCAATTTTATTTTAATTTATATATGCATTTTGTATTTTCTCTGGTTAGCTTTTTAAATTTTATTTTAATTTATATAGGCATTTTGTATTTTCTCTGGTTAGCTTTTTAAATTTTATTTTAATTTATATATGCATTTTGTATTTTCTCTGGTTAGCTTTTTAAATTTCATTTTAATTTATATAGGCATTTGTTTTTTCTCTGGTTAGCTTTTTAAATTTTATTTTAATTTATATATGAATTTTGTATTTTCTCTGGTTAGCTTTTTAAATTTTATTTTAATTTATATATGCATTTTGTATTTTCTCTGGTTAGCTTTTTAAATTTTATTTTAATTTATATAGGCATTTTGTATTTTCTCTGGTTAGCTTTTTAAATTTTATTTTAATTTATATATGCATTTGTATTTTCTCTGGTTAGCTTTTTAAATTTTATTTTAATTTATATATGCATTTTGTATTTTCTCTGGTTAGCTTTTTAAATTTTATTTTAATTTATATAGGCATTTGTTTTTTCTCTGGTTAGCTTTTTAAATTTTATTTTAATTTATATATGAATTTTGTATTTTCTCTGGTTAGCTTTTTAAATTTTATTTTAATTTATATATGCATTTTGTATTTTCTCTGGTTAGCTTTTTAAATTTTATTTTAATTTATATATGCATTTTGTATTTTCTCTGGTTAGCTTTTTAAATTTTATTTTAATTTATATATGCATTTTGTATTTTCTCTGGTTAGCTTTTTAAATTTTATTTTAATTTATATATGCATTCGTCTTTTCTCTGGTTAGCTTTGTAAATTTTATTTTAATTTATATATGCATTTTGTATTTTCTCTGGTTAGCTTTTTAAATTTTATTTTAATTTATATATGCATTTTGTATTTTCTCTGGTTAGCTTTTTAAATTTTATTTTAATTTATATATGCATTTTGTATTTTCTCTGGTTAGCTTTTTAAATTTTATTTTAATTTATATATGCATTTTGTATTTTCTCTGGTTAGCTTTTTAAATTTTATTTTAATTTATATATGCATTTTGTATTTTCTCTGGTTAGCTTTTTAAATTTTATTTTAATTTATATAGGCATTTGTATTTTCTCTGGTTAGCTTTTTAAATTTTATTTTAATTTATATAGGCATTTTGTATTTTCTCTGGTTAGCTTTTTAAATTTTATTTTAATTTATATATGCATTTTGTATTTTCTCTGGTTAGCTTTTTAAATTTTATTTTAATTTATATAGGCATTTGTATTTTCTTTGGTTAGCTTTTTTAAATTTTATTTTAATTTATATATGCATTTTGTATTTTCTCTGGTTAGCTTTTTAAATTTTATTTTAATTTATATATGCATTTTGTATTTTCTCTGGTTAGCTTTTTAAATTTTATTTTAATTTATATATGCATTTTGTATTTTCTCTGGTTAGCTTTTTAAATTTTATTTTAATTTATATAGGCATTTGTTTTTTCTCTGGTTAGCTTTTTAAATTTTATTTTAATTTATATAGGCATTTTGTATTTTCTCTGGTTAGCTTTTTAAATTTTATTTTAATTTATATATGCATTTTGTATTTTCTCTGGTTAGCTTTTTAAATTTTATTTTAATTTATATATGCATTTGTCTTTTCTCTGGTTAGCTTTTTAAATTTTATTTTAATTTATATATGCATTTTGTATTTTCTCTGGTTAGCTTTTTCAATTTTATTTTAATTTATATATGCATTTTGTATTTTCTCTGGTTAGCTTTTTAAATTTTATTTTAATTTATATAGGCATTTTGTATTTTCTCTGGTTAGCTTTTTAAATTTTATTTTAATTTATATATGCATTTTGTATTTTCTCTGGTTAGCTTTTTAAATTTCATTTTAATTTATATAGGCATTTGTTTTTTCTCTGGTTAGCTTTTTAAATTTTATTTTAATTTATATATGAATTTTGTATTTTCTCTGGTTAGCTTTTTAAATTTTATTTTAATTTATATATGCATTTTGTATTTTCTCTGGTTAGCTTTTTAAATTTTATTTTAATTTATATAGGCATTTTGTATTTTCTCTGGTTAGCTTTTTAAATTTTATTTTAATTTATATATGCATTTGTATTTTCTCTGGTTAGCTTTTTAAATTTTATTTTAATTTATATATGCATTTTGTATTTTCTCTGGTTAGCTTTTTAAATTTTATTTTAATTTATATAGGCATTTGTTTTTTCTCTGGTTAGCTTTTTAAATTTTATTTTAATTTATATATGAATTTTGTATTTTCTCTGGTTAGCTTTTTAAATTTTATTTTAATTTATATATGCATTTTGTATTTTCTCTGGTTAGCTTTTTAAATTTTATTTTAATTTATATATGCATTTTGTATTTTCTCTGGTTAGCTTTTTAAATTTTATTTTAATTTATATATGCATTTTGTATTTTCTCTGGTTAGCTTTTTAAATTTTATTTTAATTTATATATGCATTCGTCTTTTCTCTGGTTAGCTTTGTAAATTTTATTTTAATTTATATATGCATTTTGTATTTTCTCTGGTTAGCTTTTTAAATTTTATTTTAATTTATATATGCATTTTGTATTTTCTCTGGTTAGCTTTTTAAATTTTATTTTAATTTATATATGCATTTTGTATTTTCTCTGGTTAGCTTTTTAAATTTTATTTTAATTTATATATGCATTTTGTATTTTCTCTGGTTAGCTTTTTAAATTTTATTTTAATTTATATATGCATTTTGTATTTTCTCTGGTTAGCTTTTTAAATTTTATTTTAATTTATATAGGCATTTGTATTTTCTCTGGTTAGCTTTTTAAATTTTATTTTAATTTATATAGGCATTTTGTATTTTCTCTGGTTAGCTTTTTAAATTTTATTTTAATTTATATATGCATTTTGTATTTTCTCTGGTTAGCTTTTTAAATTTTATTTTAATTTATATAGGCATTTGTATTTTCTTTGGTTAGCTTTTTAAATTTTATTTTAATTTATATATGCATTTTGTATTTTCTCTGGTTAGCTTTTTAAATTTTATTTTAATTTATATATGCATTTTGTATTTTCTCTGGTTAGCTTTTTAAATTTTATTTTAATTTATATATGCATTTTGTATTTTCTCTGGTTAGCTTTTTAAATTTTATTTTAATTTATATATGAATTTTGTATTTTCTCTGGTTAGCTTTTTAAATTTTATTTTAATTTATATATGCATTTTGTATTTTCTCTGGTTAGCTTTTTAAATTTTATTTTAATTTATATAGGCATTTGTTTTTTCTCTGGTTAGCTTTTTAAATTTTATTTTAATTTATATAGGCATTTTGTATTTTCTCTGGTTAGCTTTTTAAATTTTATTTTAATTTATATATGCATTTTGTATTTTCTCTGGTTAGCTTTTTAAATTTTATTTTAATTTATATATGCATTTGTCTTTTCTCTGGTTAGCTTTTTAAATTTTATTTTAATTTATATATGCATTTTGTATTTTCTCTGGTTAGCTTTTTAAATTTTATTTTAATTTATATATGCATTTTGTATTTTCTCTGGTTAGCTTTTTAAATTTTATTTTAATTTATATAGGCATTTTGTATTTTCTCTGGTTAGCTTTTTAAATTTTATTTTAATTTATATATGCATTTTGTATTTTCTCTGGTTAGCTTTTTAAATTTCATTTTAATTTATATAGGCATTTGTTTTTTCTCTGGTTAGCTTTTTAAATTTTATTTTAATTTATATATGAATTTTGTATTTTCTCTGGTTAGCTTTTTAAATTTTATTTTAATTTATATATGCATTTTGTATTTTCTCTGGTTAGCTTTTTAAATTTTATTTTAATTTATATAGGCATTTTGTATTTTCTCTGGTTAGCTTTTTAAATTTTATTTTAATTTATATATGCATTTGTATTTTCTCTGGTTAGCTTTTTAAATTTTATTTTAATTTATATATGCATTTTGTATTTTCTCTGGTTAGCTTTTTAAATTTTATTTTAATTTATATAGGCATTTGTTTTTTCTCTGGTTAGCTTTTTAAATTTTATTTTAATTTATATATGAATTTTGTATTTTCTCTGGTTAGCTTTTTAAATTTTATTTTAATTTATATATGCATTTTGTATTTTCTCTGGTTAGCTTTTTAAATTTTATTTTAATTTATATAGGCATTTTGTATTTTCTCTGGTTAGCTTTTTAAATTTTATTTTAATTTATATATGCATTTGTATTTTCTCTGGTTAGCTTTTTAAATTTTATTTTAATTTATATATGCATTTTGTATTTTCTCTGGTTAGCTTTTTAAATTTTATTTTAATTTATATAGGCATTTGTTTTTTCTCTGGTTAGCTTTTTAAATTTTATTTTAATTTATATAGGCATTTTGTATTTTCTCTGGTTAGCTTTTTAATTTTTATTTTAATTTATATATGCATTTTGTATTTTCTCTGGTTAGCTTTTTAAATTTTATTTTAATTTATATAGGCATTTGTTTTTTCTCTGGTTAGCTTTTTAAATTTTATTTTAATTTA
The DNA here is from genome assembly GCF_053919585.1 of Euprymna scolopes. Lineage (NCBI taxonomy): Eukaryota > Metazoa > Mollusca > Cephalopoda > Sepiida > Sepiolidae > Euprymna > Euprymna scolopes. The sequence continues at coordinate 6,136,479 of NC_136519.1, forward strand.
TATAGGCATTTTGTATTTTCTCTGGTTAGCTTTTTAAATTTTATTTTAATTTATATATGCATTTTGTATTTTCTCTGGTTAGCTTTTTAAATTTTATTTTAATTTATATATGCATTTGTATTTTCTCTGGTTAGCTTTTTAAATTTTATTTTAATTTATATATGCATTTTGTATTTTCTCTGGTTAGCTTTTTAAATTTTATTTTAATTTATATATGCATTTTGTATTTTCTCTGGTTAGCTTTTTAAATTTTATTTTAATTTATATATGCATTTGTCTTTTCTCTGGTTAGCTTTTTAAATTTTATTTTAATTTATATATGCATTTTGTATTTTCTCTGGTTAGCTTTTTAAATTTTATTTTAATTTATATATGAATTTTGTATTTTCTCTGGTTAGCTTTTTAAATTTTATTTTAATTTATATATGCATTTTGTATTTTCTCTGGTTAGCTTTTTAAATTTTATTTTAATTTATATAGGCATTTGTTTTTTCTCTGGTTAGCTTTTTAAATTTTATTTTAATTTATATAGGCATTTTGTATTTTCTCTGGTTAGCTTTTTAAATTTTATTTTAATTTATATATGCATTTTGTATTTTCTCTGGTTAGCTTTTTAAATTTTATTTTAATTTATATAGGCATTTTGTATTTTCTCTGGTTAGCTTTTTAAATTTTATTTTAATTTATATATGCATTTTGTATTTTCTCTGGTTAGCTTTTTAAATTTTATTTTAATTTATATATGCATTTGTATTTTCTCTGGTTAGCTTTTTAAATTTTATTTTAATTTATATATGCATTTTGTATTTTCTCTGGTTAGCTTTTTAAATTTTATTTTAATTTATATAGGCATTTGTTTTTTCTCTGGTTAGCTTTTTAAATTTTATTTTAATTTATATAGGCATTTTGTATTTTCTCTGGTTAGCTTTTTAAATTTTATTTTAATTTATATATGCATTTTGTATTTTCTCTGGTTAGCTTTTTAAATTTTATTTTAATTTATATAGGCATTTGTTTTTTCTCTGGTTAGCTTTTTAAATTTTATTTTAATTTATATAGGCATTTGTTTTTTCTCTGGTTAGCTTTTTAAATTTTATTTTAATTTATATATGCATTTGTCTTTTCTCTGGTTAGCTTTTTAAATTTTATTTTAATTTATATATGCATTTTGTATTTTCTCTGGTTAGCTTTTTAAATTTTATTTTAATTTATATATGCATTTTGTATTTTCTCTGGTTAGCTTTTTAAATTTTATTTTAATTTATATAGGCATTTTGTATTTTCTCTGGTTAGCTTTTTAAATTTTATTTTAATTTATATATGCATTTTGTATTTTCTCTGGTTAGCTTTTTAAATTTCATTTTAATTTATATAGGCATTTGTTTTTTCTCTGGTTAGCTTTTTAAATTTTATTTTAATTTATATATGAATTTTGTATTTTCTCTGGTTAGCTTTTTAAATTTTATTTTAATTTATATATGCATTTTGTATTTTCTCTGGTTAGCTTTTTAAATTTTATTTTAATTTATATAGGCATTTTGTATTTTCTCTGGTTAGCTTTTTAAATTTTATTTTAATTTATATATGCATTTGTATTTTCTCTGGTTAGCTTTTTAAATTTTATTTTAATTTATATATGCATTTTGTATTTTCTCTGGTTAGCTTTTTAAATTTTATTTTAATTTATATAGGCATTTGTTTTTTCTCTGGTTAGCTTTTTAAATTTTATTTTAATTTATATATGAATTTTGTATTTTCTCTGGTTAGCTTTTTAAATTTTATTTTAATTTATATATGCATTTTGTATTTTCTCTGGTTAGCTTTTTAAATTTTATTTTAATTTATATATGCATTTTGTATTTTCTCTGGTTAGCTTTTTAAATTTTATTTTAATTTATATATGCATTTTGTATTTTCTCTGGTTAGCTTTTTAAATTTTATTTTAATTTATATATGCATTCGTCTTTTCTCTGGTTAGCTTTGTAAATTTTATTTTAATTTATATATGCATTTTGTATTTTCTCTGGTTAGCTTTTTAAATTTTATTTTAATTTATATATGCATTTTGTATTTTCTCTGGTTAGCTTTTTAAATTTTATTTTAATTTATATATGCATTTTGTATTTTCTCTGGTTAGCTTTTTAAATTTTATTTTAATTTATATATGCATTTTGTATTTTCTCTGGTTAGCTTTTTAAATTTTATTTTAATTTATATATGCATTTTGTATTTTCTCTGGTTAGCTTTTTAAATTTTATTTTAATTTATATAGGCATTTGTATTTTCTCTGGTTAGCTTTTTAAATTTTATTTTAATTTATATAGGCATTTTGTATTTTCTCTGGTTAGCTTTTTAAATTTTATTTTAATTTATATATGCATTTTGTATTTTCTCTGGTTAGCTTTTTAAATTTTATTTTAATTTATATAGGCATTTGTATTTTCTTTGGTTAGCTTTTTAAATTTTATTTTAATTTATATATGCATTTTGTATTTTCTCTGGTTAGCTTTTTAAATTTTATTTTAATTTATATATGCATTTTGTATTTTCTCTGGTTAGCTTTTTAAATTTTATTTTAATTTATATATGCATTTTGTATTTTCTCTGGTTAGCTTTTTAAATTTTATTTTAATTTATATATGAATTTTGTATTTTCTCTGGTTAGCTTTTTAAATTTTATTTTAATTTATATATGCATTTTGTATTTTCTCTGGTTAGCTTTTTAAATTTTATTTTAATTTATATAGGCATTTGTTTTTTCTCTGGTTAGCTTTTTAAATTTTATTTTAATTTATATAGGCATTTTGTATTTTCTCTGGTTAGCTTTTTAAATTTTATTTTAATTTATATATGCATTTTGTATTTTCTCTGGTTAGCTTTTTAAATTTTATTTTAATTTATATATGCATTTGTCTTTTCTCTGGTTAGCTTTTTAAATTTTATTTTAATTTATATATGCATTTTGTATTTTCTCTGGTTAGCTTTTTAAATTTTATTTTAATTTATATATGCATTTTGTATTTTCTCTGGTTAGCTTTTTAAATTTTATTTTAATTTATATAGGCATTTTGTATTTTCTCTGGTTAGCTTTTTAAATTTTATTTTAATTTATATATGCATTTTGTATTTTCTCTGGTTAGCTTTTTAAATTTCATTTTAATTTATATAGGCATTTGTTTTTTCTCTGGTTAGCTTTTTAAATTTTATTTTAATTTATATATGAATTTTGTATTTTCTCTGGTTAGCTTTTTAAATTTTATTTTAATTTATATATGCATTTTGTATTTTCTCTGGTTAGCTTTTTAAATTTTATTTTAATTTATATAGGCATTTTGTATTTTCTCTGGTTAGCTTTTTAAATTTTATTTTAATTTATATATGCATTTGTATTTTCTCTGGTTAGCTTTTTAAATTTTATTTTAATTTATATATGCATTTTGTATTTTCTCTGGTTAGCTTTTTAAATTTTATTTTAATTTATATAGGCATTTGTTTTTTCTCTGGTTAGCTTTTTAAATTTTATTTTAATTTATATATGAATTTTGTATTTTCTCTGGTTAGCTTTTTAAATTTTATTTTAATTTATATATGCATTTTGTATTTTCTCTGGTTAGCTTTTTAAATTTTATTTTAATTTATATAGGCATTTTGTATTTTCTCTGGTTAGCTTTTTAAATTTTATTTTAATTTATATATGCATTTGTATTTTCTCTGGTTAGCTTTTTAAATTTTATTTTAATTTATATATGCATTTTGTATTTTCTCTGGTTAGCTTTTTAAATTTTATTTTAATTTATATAGGCATTTGTTTTTTCTCTGGTTAGCTTTTTAAATTTTATTTTAATTTATATAGGCATTTTGTATTTTCTCTGGTTAGCTTTTTAATTTTTATTTTAATTTATATATGCATTTTGTATTTTCTCTGGTTAGCTTTTTAAATTTTATTTTAATTTATATAGGCATTTGTTTTTTCTCTGGTTAGCTTTTTAAATTTTATTTTAATTTATATAGGCATTTTGTATTTTCTCTGGTTAGCTTTTTAAATTTTATTTTAATTTATATATGCATTTTGTATTTTCTCTGGTTAGCTTTTTAAATTTTATTTTAATTTATATATGCATTTGTATTTTCTCTGGTTAGCTTTTTAAATTTTATTTTAATTTATATATGCATTTTGTATTTTCTCTGGTTAGCTTTTTAAATTTTATTTTAATTTATATATGCATTTTGTATTTTCTCTGGTTAGCTTTTTAAATTTTATTTTAATTTATATATGCATTTGTCTTTTCTCTGGTTAGCTTTTTAAATTTTATTTTAATTTATATATGCATTTTGTATTTTCTCTGGTTAGCTTTTTAAATTTTATTTTAATTTATATATGAATTTTGTATTTTCTCTGGTTAGCTTTTTAAATTTTATTTTAATTTATATATGCATTTTGTATTTTCTCTGGTTAGCTTTTTAAATTTTATTTTAATTTATATAGGCATTTGTTTTTTCTCTGGTTAGCTTTTTAAATTTTATTTTAATTTATATAGGCATTTTGTATTTTCTCTGGTTAGCTTTTTAAATTTTATTTTAATTTATATATGCATTTTGTATTTTCTCTGGTTAGCTTTTTAAATTTTATTTTAATTTATATAGGCATTTTGTATTTTCTCTGGTTAGCTTTTTAAATTTTATTTTAATTTATATATGCATTTTGTATTTTCTCTGGTTAGCTTTTTAAATTTTATTTTAATTTATATATGCATTTGTATTTTCTCTGGTTAGCTTTTTAAATTTTATTTTAATTTATATATGCATTTTGTATTTTCTCTGGTTAGCTTTTTAAATTTTATTTTAATTTATATAGGCATTTGTTTTTTCTCTGGTTAGCTTTTTAAATTTTATTTTAATTTATATAGGCATTTTGTATTTTCTCTGGTTAGCTTTTTAAATTTTATTTTAATTTATATATGCATTTTGTATTTTCTCTGGTTAGCTTTTTAAATTTTATTTTAATTTATATAGGCATTTGTTTTTTCTCTGGTTAGCTTTTTAAATTTTATTTTAATTTATATAGGCATTTGTTTTTTCTCTGGTTAGCTTTTTAAATTTTATTTTAATTTATATATGAATTTTGTATTTTCTCTGGTTAGCTTTTTAAATTTTATTTTAATTTATATATGCATTTTGTATTTTCTCTGGTTAGCTTTTTAAATTTTATTTTAATTTATATAGGCATTTTGTATTTTCTCTGGTTAGCTTTTTAAATTTTATTTTAATTTATATATGCATTTGTATTTTCTCTGGTTAGCTTTTTAAATTTTATTTTAATTTATATATGCATTTTGTATTTTCTCTGGTTAGCTTTTTAAATTTTATTTTAATTTATATAGGCATTTGTTTTTTCTCTGGTTAGCTTTTTAAATTTTATTTTAATTTATATAGGCATTTTGTATTTTCTCTGGTTAGCTTTTTAAATTTTATTTTAATTTATATATGCATTTTGTATTTTCTCTGGTTAGCTTTTTAAATTTTATTTTAATTTATATAGGCATTTGTTTTTTCTCTGGTTAGCTTTTTAAATTTTATTTTAATTTATATAGGCATTTTGTATTTTCTCTGGTTAGCTTTTTAAATTTTATTTTAATTTATATATGCATTTTGTATTTTCTCTGGTTAGCTTTTTAAATTTTATTTTAATTTATATATGCATTTGTATTTTCTCTGGTTAGCTTTTTAAATTTTATTTTAATTTATATATGCATTTTGTATTTTCTCTGGTTAGCTTTTTAAATTTTATTTTAATTTATATATGCATTTGTATTTTCTCTGGTTAGCTTTTTAAATTTTATTTTAATTTATATAGGCATTTGTTTTTTCTCTGGTTAGCTTTTTAAATTTTATTTTAATTTATATAGGCATTTTGTATTTTCTCTGGTTAGCTTTTTAAATTTTATTTTAATTTATATAGGCATTTTGTATTTTCTCTGGTTAGCTTTTTAAATTTTATTTTAATTTATATATGCATTTGTATTTTCTCTGGTTAGCTTTTTAAATTTTATTTTAATTTATATATGCATTTTGTATTTTCTCTGGTTAGCTTTTTAAATTTTATTTTAATTTATATATGCATTTTGTATTTTCTCTGGTTAGCTTTTTAAATTTTATTTTAATTTATATATGCATTTGTCTTTTCTCTGGTTAGCTTTTTAAATTTTATTTTAATTTATATATGCATTTTGTATTTTCTCTGGTTAGCTTTTTAAATTTTATTTTAATTTATATATGAATTTTGTATTTTCTCTGGTTAGCTTTTTAAATTTTATTTTAATTTATATATGCATTTTGTATTTTCTCTGGTTAGCTTTTTAAATTTTATTTTAATTTATATAGGCATTTGTTTTTTCTCTGGTTAGCTTTTTAAATTTTATTTTAATTTATATAGGCATTTTGTATTTTCTCTGGTTAGCTTTTTAAATTTTATTTTAATTTATATATGCATTTTGTATTTTCTCTGGTTAGCTTTTTAAATTTTATTTTAATTTATATATGCATTTGTCTTTTCTCTGGTTAGCTTTTTAAATTTTATTTTAATTTATATATGCATTTTGTATTTTCTCTGGTTAGCTTTTTAAATTTTATTTTAATTTATATAGGCATTTGTATTTTCTCTGGTTAGCTTTTTAAATTTTATTTTAATTTATATATGCATTTTGTATTTTCTCTGGTTAGCTTTTTAAATTTTATTTTAATTTATATATGCATTTGTATTTTCTCTGGTTAGCTTTTTAAATTTTATTTTAATTTATATATGCATTTTGTATTTTCTCTGGTTAGCTTTTTAAATTTTATTTTAATTTATATAGGCATTTGTTTTTTCTCTGGTTAGCTTTTTAAATTTTATTTTAATTTATATATGAATTTTGTATTTTCTCTGGTTAGCTTTTTAAATTTTATTTTAATTTATATATGCATTTTGTATTTTCTCTGGTTAGCTTTTTAAATTTTATTTTAATTTATATAGGCATTTTGTATTTTCTCTGGTTAGCTTTTTAAATTTTATTTTAATTTATATATGCATTTGTATTTTCTCTGGTTAGCTTTTTAAATTTTCTTTTAATTTATATATGCATTTTGTATTTTCTCTGGTTAGCTTTTTAAATTTTATTTTAATTTATATAGGCATTTGTTTTTTCTCTGGTTAGCTTTTTAAATTTTATTTTAATTTATATAGGCATTTTGTATTTTCTCTGGTTAGCTTTTTAAATTTTATTTTAATTTATATATGCATTTTGTATTTTCTCTGGTTAGCTTTTTAAATTTTATTTTAATTTATATAGGCATTTGTTTTTTCTCTGGTTAGCTTTTTAAATTTTATTTTAATTTATATAGGCATTTTGTATTTTCTCTGGTTAGCTTTTTAAATTTTATTTTAATTTATATATGCATTTTGTATTTTCTCTGGTTAGCTTTTTAAATTTTATTTTAATTTATATATGCATTTGTATTTTCTCTGGTTAGCTTTTTAAATTTTATTTTAATTTATATATGCATTTTGTATTTTCTCTGGTTAGCTTTTTAAATTTTATTTTAATTTATATATGCATTTTGTATTTTCTCTGGTTAGCTTTTTAAATTTTATTTTAATTTATATATGCATTTGTCTTTTCTCTGGTTAGCTTTTTAAATTTTATTTTAATTTATATATGCATTTTGTATTTTCTCTGGTTAGCTTTTTAAATTTTATTTTAATTTATATAGGCATTTGTTTTTTCTCTGGTTAGCTTTTTAAATTTTATTTTAATTTATATAGGCATTTTGTATTTTCTCTGGTTAGCTTTTTAAATTTTATTTTAATTTATATATGCATTTGTCTTTAAACACCACTGATAATTAAATGATTCGGTAAAAAATTAGATATTGGAAAATTAGCGACAGAAAATTACGTAATTTTTGAATTGTAGAAACATTAAGCAACCACGAAATAATAATCAACAAAAAACAGATTTTATGATCATCCAATCGGGAATATAATTTTTAAATAGGAAATAAGCACTACACCTCACACACTATTTAAGTGGCTTTCTGTTCGATAGTTTAAATACTGCCGAATTCTTTTCAAGTTTCACAGTCACGGAGAAATCGATTTTTTTTCGAACTATTAACAAAATATTATAATCGCTTATGAATAAACCGAAATGTATTATGATGAATTAAATCTGGTAATATAATTTTAATTTATTACTTTTTTTTATTAATATAATTTTAATTAATTACTTTTTTTTATTAATATAATAATTGTAACAGACAATGCAAGAAAAGTGAGGTTTTTATTACTATACACATAGATTCGGAAAAGTTATCAAAAAACAAATATATAACAAATAAATGTTATCAAAGGCAAGATAAGTTAATTTTTCTACCTAACTGGATATGTTTTTAGTGTTTTTATTTAATGTAACATGTTTATTCAGCTCGAAAAACATACAGTGTTTACCGATGTATTGGAAAATTTAAAATGGCGCCCAACTCTCTCTTTCACGCGGTAAGTTTGGGAAATGCAAAATATTGTTAAAAACCCACCGAATATATTTCAGCCTATGTTACGGTAACATATATTGAGCGAGTTTCTAACAGTATTTTGTCTAGTTTTTTTTTTTTTACTTATAACTCCTTTTTCCAAACTTACCGTGTCCGGACGCCATTTTAAATTTTCAAATACATCGGTAAACACTGTATGTTTTCGAGCTGAATAAACATGTTACATTAAATAAACACACTAGAAAATTATCCAGTTAGGTGGAAAAGTAACTTATCTTGCCTTTGATAATATTTCTTTGTTATATATTTGTTTGTTTTTTTTTGTTTTTTGTTTTTTGATAACTTTTTCGAATCTATGTGTACAGTAAAACAAACCTGAAAAGTGTCCTTAGAAAAATTGACTCATTTGTTTTCAAACAAGAGTAAAAATTTCTGTGAGAGGCACTTGAATCCTATTTAAAACTATGTCCTCTTCAGGAATGGTCTTAAAGTGTATCTTCAACTGATGCTTAATTTTAATACCTTGCCAAAATTAGTTCTACGGTGTCTAATTTTTCTATATTCAATTAAATTAAAATAAAAATATAAAAGTGAATTTTAATGTTTTTGATTCGTTTGGGATTTTATCTGTTTTTGCTTTGTTTTAATCAGATAGTGAGTTTGGTCCGGTGTCCTTTTGTCCGGTGTGTTTTTTGTCTAGTCGCCTAGCTCGCATTGGCAAATTTTACAAAGAGTTATCAAAAGTATGTTTACAAAAACAAACCTTTAATAATTTCAAAATTTTAGCCGCATATGAATTGGACAATTAATGAATTCAAACCTTCCGTATCTATATATAGTTCATTACTTCTTTTATTACGGTTTATATGAGTTTATTTGTTCAGATGAATTAAGTATTAACAGGATTAGTAGATTCAAAACTTTTCACACCTATACGCGACAATATGACGTAACCGTCTTGAGGAGCAATACTGCCACCCATTGGGGAGGCTAAAATCCCCTAAAACTCTCACTAAGTCTGGGTAAATATGCTGAGATTGGCTGTTAAACGTTGATTTAATCCCGGACAACGTCAGGTTACCTATAAAAAGGGATGGGTTTATTGTGAATGGTCTTAAAATCTATCTTCAATTGACATTTAATCCATAGATGCTTAATTTTAATACCTTGTCAAAATTAGTTCTACGGTGTCTAATTTTCCTATATTCAATTAAATTAAAATAAAAATATAAAAAGCGATTTTTAATGTTTTTGATTCATTTTGGATTATATCTGTTTTTGTTTTGTTTTTATTAGATAGTGTGTTTTGTCTGGTATGCATTAGTCCGACCCCCTAGCTAGCATTGGCAAAGTTTACAAGGAGTTATCAAGAAGTGTGCTTGCAAAAACAAACTTTGGATAAGTTTTCCATACGCTAAGAGGACGCAGAGAGAACATTGAAAATTTGCCAATATAAAATAATTTTTTAAACCTATTTTAAAGATATTCAAAATGTGTTTCATAAATTGAAAATTAATTACTGACATATTTTTTTATTTTAATTTTTGTTTCATGTTTAAACTTTTATTTAAATGTAATGCGAAATTTCGAATTGTTTACTTTTTAAAAGTTGGACATTCTTTTAGAAGAATTACTTATAGTGCTTTATTTTTATTTCGGACTATTATTCTCATCTTTATTAGAATAATAGTCCGAAATAAAAATAAATTAATACATATATAATGCTCATCTCAAAAACGGATTCCAATTAAGGAAGATCAGATAATAAATAAACGTGGACTTATAAGATCAAAGAATCCAACCTTCGGAGCCCGTGGCGCAGTTGATAGAGATGTTGAATCTCTATGGTTCCAAATAGACATTGTCTGAAGATAGCGGTTTCAATCCTACCCAAAGCGTGCCAGAAGTTTACTTGGCCAAAACGTGGTTAGACAACAACTACGGATGGCAGTGATTGCTGAGAATGCAGTTAGGAGATTTGAGGTTTCTATCCGTCGCGGTTACGACCTGACGAAGGCCAGAAGAATAGTTGGCCGAAACATCGTGAAAAACAACAACCAATAAAGATGAAAACAACAACTAATAAAGATGAGAATAATAGTCCGAAATAAAAATAAATTAATATATATAATGCTCATCTCAAAAATGAATTCCAATTAAGGAATAATATATATATACTTATCTTGCCTTTGGTAATATTTATTCGGTTTGTATTTACCCCTCTCCCTTTTTTTTGCTTTCCTAGATATCTGGTGGATGACTTTTCAGACTGAGAAGAAATAAACAAAAAATAAATTTAAGAATTTAGAGGTGAGGGAGTTCATTTTCGTATGTAAATTATGTAAATTTACATATGAAAATAAACCCCCGCATTCGAACTATTCTAGCGTTTTAGGGCAATTAAGCAAAAAGTGATTTTCTTGGATATTTTTGTTGATTTTTCTATGGAAAAGTTGTTTTTTTTTCTGAAAGTTGAATTTTTTATCCCCTCCTCCCCACGTAAATTAAAATTATTTTCAAAATTGATAACTTCAGTGGCCACAATACAAATTGTACTAGATTTGAAGAAAATAAAATAAAAAAAGGTTTTACCATTCGATTTTTTATTCTACATGGACCTCAATTTTTGTGAGGGGTGTGGTAGTTTGTCGTTGAAAAAAGCATATGAATTATTTTTTTCTAAAAAATGTCGTAAGCCATGCATTCCTTGGGCAATCTTGACTAAAGTCGTACGCAAGATGGCGGCCGCGAACAAATGTAAAAAATGGAATGGAATGCAAATTTTAGCGAAACGAAATTAACGAGTCGACTATACAGCCTAGCAAAAAATAAAAAAATGAATAGAAATAACAACAACAACAACAACAACAACAACTCGACTGCTGATAACAACAACTAATAATAAGCATGTTTTAATCTTTAACTTCTCTGTACTTGTTATGAACATGTTAATAATAAAATAACTAAGAAATGTTTTTGTTTCAACTAGACTGTAGTTTCACATAGCATTTTAATAAACAAAAAATACCGTAAAAATTGGATTTCTACATTATTTTTTTTGATATTTCATTTCATTTCATTGTTTTAATTTTCATTTCGTTTGTTTGTTTTAATAATTATGCAGAGAAAGGACGATAAAATTCAATTTTTACAGTATCTTTTGTTTATTAAAATGTTATTCTCGTTCTTCTCTGCATCTATACATCGCGGACTGTGGAAACTAGATAGAGTAGTCGATAAGACGCTGTAAATGCTGTGATAAACAATTATTGAAAGTCGACATTGCCCTGCAAGAACGAGAAAATGCAATCACAAGATCAGATGCATCTTTAATTCTCAATTCGGTACCGTCGTTTCCGTTTCTTTTATTTCTGAGTTTTTAGAAAACTATTCTCCCAGAAATTGATGGCCAGAAGTATCTTTAAACAAAAGGGTTGGATCTGCAACAAAGTTCTGTCAGGCTGACTGCGTTGAGAGATTGCCTTCTTTAGAACAGAGAAAAGATGGTTGACACTGCAATAAACGATTCAGAAAAAATTCTGCTCTGAAATGGGAATAAGTATGGAGCGTCGTGTTCACAAGAAGAAACGAATGGATGGCAAAGGATTGACTAATGCAGAGCTGAGATTTGATATTGTCAATGGAGTGAAAATTTTGATGGAAGTATTGATAGCTTTGCCAAAAAAAAAAAACAACAAAAAAAAACGTGAAAAGAATTTGTAAATTTTCAACCGACTTGATGCCTTGCGGCAGTTTTTTCACAAAAATAATTTTCTGCATTATTTGCAACTCATAAATAAATTTATGTAAAAAGTTTTAAAAATATTTTTTAAAGGTGTGGAAACATTATTAAAAAAAAGTAAATAAAAATAATTTTATCATTTCATAACATTTTCAGGTTTTCAAATGTTCTCATTTAAATTTATAAAAATAATGTTTTCTAAAATGTATGACTCTCCATTTTTTAAATTTCGCGCTTAAACTGAGCAATTACTCAAACGCACTTCAAACAGCACGGATAAAAGACGTTTTTTTTTTCTCTTTGGGAGGCTCGACCTCTTAACAATATTATGAAGAAAAAGAAAAGCAAACTACTTCGAACTATACTCTCCTTGATAAAGCCATGTTTTGGGCGAAAATTCGGACTTTAAATACAACAACAAAAAGTAAATAAAAATAATTTCATCATCCAAGTTTTTCAAATGTTCTCATTTAATTTTATTATATTTGTTTGTGTAGCCAATTAATTTAATTGAACAATTTTTTATAATTTGAATTATACGTGTTTTTTTTTAAAAAAACTATTTGGTTTCCTTTGTTTGCGTAGCCAGTTAATTTAATTAAATCATTTTCCCCCATAATTTGAATAAGTTTTTGCTTTGAATATTTTTTTGGTTTTCTTTGACGACGACTGTATACAGGAGTACTGTAAAAAGATTAAAGTCTAAGACTAATAGCAACAGTCTAAAATTAGACTCTTGATTGTAGTTCCATGAAAATAAATATTTTGAGGGCTTTTTTTTGAATTTTGAAGGTTAACAGGTTATCAAATGCCAACTGGCGTCTTCTTGGATTACCACTTTGTCGCAGTGAAGGAGCTAGAGCATTTCAATGATCCCTAGAGCTATGCTGGCGGGAGCAAAAGCTCCTGGCAGGGCCACCCTTGCCAGAAAGGTCGACGGATAGAAACCAGACAAAGAGTGATCCCTGGTATTCTCCAGGTTAGGGGTTTAACATAGGCTAATGACTCTTTCTTGTAAAACAAGTTTGTTACGGAAACAATAACAAAGAGAACCCCTACTTCAGCAAAGGAGGGGTCTTCTGAGTCAAGTGAAACATATGAATGCTGGTGGCCATAGCCGAGAGGACGTTAGCATCTTGGAGAAGAACGATGGAAAGGGAGAGGAAAGCTATGCAGCATTCTTGGGGTTCACTGGCTAAGCTGGCCCAGCACAGGCGGAGGTGGAGGGAATTCGTTGGTATTGGGTGTAATGGTTGATGATGAAATGCCAGCGCGGGGCGGGGCAAATCTTATGACCAATACGCGTGGCAAAAACAGTTGCTACACCATTAGGACTACTGTTCTCATCTTGAGTGTTATTTTCATAAAGTTTCGATCGATGTAACCTCTGAGCTTCTTTAGGTGTATCTTGTCAAACTCGGGAGTATACAGAATAATCTTCTGGTTTCTATTTTTTCTTTTAATACTCCTATTGTTTTACATAAAGATGCACACTAAAAGATTAAAAAAACATATGTGCAATTTAGGATTTAACTACATATAGGAGTAGTGCCTTTCTGTGTTGGCTTTCTATAGCACCTTTAATTGATCGCTGTGCAGCCAGCAATATGTGATGTGTAAAATAGCATATTTTGCAATTGCAATCTGCGACAGCCTCTTCATAGTGAATGACCATCTGTGCATAGTGAAGAGTTATTAAAAAAAAAAGGCTTCCTTCAGTCTTGACAGACTATGGATACCCACTGTAAGGGTGCCTGCGTGTGAAATTTGTGTGGCAAGAGTTGCGCAATCTCCAACCACGCCTCTCCTGAGTCAACATTGTTGCATACCAATGGCAAGTTGAGGTACAAGATGACTGGAAACAATGCCGAGATAAGCGGAGAGCACATACAGAGCCTAGAATTCCCAAATGGTCACCCATCTGGTATTAGCCAGGCTCAACGTTGCTTAACTTCGGTGATCTGACGAGAACCGGTGTGTCAACGTGATTATGCCGTACAGTGAAGAGTTATACCGTTCAAGAAATAACCATAGACAGAACACGGCAGATCTAGAGGAGTAAACCTCGATGAACTATCCTTCTATTATCATGAGTAGCAGTAATTCCTGTGGTGGCTAATGAAAATGTGAAAGTGAGCACAAGAAAAGCATTTGTGGGAGATCATATTCTTGATAATGGACAAACACAATTTCTAGTTAGCAGAGAACTATGGTGAGATGGTGACTTGACAAAGTACTCCTCCTTTGGAGGAGTTAGTGTATGCAGGGCATACATCCATAAAATTTTTGTTTTAAGCTGTTCTGAGCAGCTGTTAAATGGTGGACTGTGCAAGCATTGGAAACATGTCTACAATTGCATAGAATAATGCTACAGGGTGGAACGATAAAATTGTCGTCATAAAAAAAAAAAAGACGACACGATTCTATTTCTGTTTGATGAAAACTGTTTTTTTTTTGTTTTTTTGCAGACCATCTACTATTCGACCAGTTGTGTACAAATCCCACATATATACATATCAATGTCTACATGTCTACAAACGTTTTATCATACAGTACGTAAACAAAGAGAATGGAGTCGTCTGTTCTTGTTATAAAACGACCAAAAACTAACTAGAGCTCACGTGACTTGCTAACTCAACAGTTTGATTGTTAAATTATTTGTTCATTTTGTATGTTTTAAAACGTTAGAAAAAAATAAAAATAAAAACTTTCTTTCCTGCAATGCTTTTTGGAGTTTTTCCATATTATTTTCTCAAATTACAATAAGATTCGATTTCAAGCACAAGCCTGACAGGCGAACATCTACAAACAGCACCAACAAAAGGCTAGCACATGTGATTTAAGGATGGTTAATAATAGTGATGGGACGATTTCAATATTTTTTCCCAATTTCGATACAATTACCGATTCTGATATTTTTTTAAGTCTATAAATATTCATATTATTTAGATTTATTGGATTACTCATCTCATCTTGAGTGTCATTTTTCACAACGTTTCGGTCGATATAATCTCCGACCTTCTTCAGGTGTATCTTGTCAAACTCGGGAATGCTTCTGTCAAACTCAGGAATTTGGACAAAATTTTGAATGGAACCCTTCAATTACTTCACAGAGGTAGCATGCTCTAGTTCTGTCAGCCATTACTGGATAGAGGTCTTAAGTAATTCACAATTGTAGTTTTCGGTCGTCCGCACTGAGAATCGAACCTTCAACATTCAGGAAAATATCGTTTTCACAATTGATTTTTCCAAGTACTCCGTCCAAATTCCTGAGTTCGATATAAATATTCCTGAGTTCGACAAGATACACTTGAAGAAGGTCGAATGTTACATCAACCGAAACGTTGTGAAAATAACACTCCAGATAAGAACAGTAGTGCGACGAATCCAAATAATACGAAAAACCAATCCTGATCTCCAAAATTTAGAAACGTGTCTAAATGTATATAGCTATCTACATTTTTATTTTGTAATTTTCGGATACTTTAAACATTCATTATTATATGTGCATATCGTCCAATGCTAATAAAAGCTTGAAACTCCACCGATTATAAACAATTGGGGCTTCTAATCGTTACGACATGGAGATAAGTCAAATTATAATGTTTAAAAAAGCATTATAAACTACCGATTAGTGCTCCATTCGTTTATAGAGTGGGCGTTTCATTCATCAACTGCTGAAGATATATTAATGATGTAAGGATTGCAATATTTTTCTGATTCCAATACAATTACCGATTCTGTCCTAAATTCCTGAATCTGATGCAATTACGTATTCTGATTCTTCTTAAATTTATTAATATAGAGTTAAAATTTATTATTATGAAGTTAAAATTTATTAATATAGAGTTAAAATTTATTAATATGGAGTTAAAATTTATTATTATAGAGTTAAAATTTATTAATATAGAGTTAAAATTTATTATTATTGAGTTAAAATTTATTAATATGGAGTTAAAATTTATTAATATGGAGTTAAAATTTATTATTATTGAGTTAAAATTTATTAATATAGAGTTAAAATTTATTAATATCGAGTTAAAATTTATTATTATGAAGTTAAAATTTATTAATATAGAGTTA
Source organism: Euprymna scolopes (assembly GCF_053919585.1). Classification (NCBI taxonomy): domain Eukaryota; kingdom Metazoa; phylum Mollusca; class Cephalopoda; order Sepiida; family Sepiolidae; genus Euprymna; species Euprymna scolopes. The sequence continues at coordinate 6,152,833 of NC_136519.1, forward strand.
AAATTTATTAATATGGAGTTAAAATTTATTATTATTGAGTTAAAATTTATTAATATAGAGTTAAAATTTATTAATATCGAGTTAAAATTTATTATTATTGAGTTAAAATTTATTATTATTGAGTTAAAATTTATTATTATTGAGTTAAAATTTATTAATATAGAGTTAAAATTTATTAATATCGAGTTAAAATTTATTATTATTGAGTTAAAATTTATTAATATTGAGTTAAAATTTATTAATATAGAGTTAAAATTTATTATTATTGAGTTAAAATTTATTAATATAGAGTTAAAATTTATTAATATCGAGTTAAAATTTATTAATATGGAGTTAAAATTTATTATTATTGAGTTAAAATTTATTAATATGGAGTTAAAATTTATTAATATGGAGTTAAAATTTATTATTATTGAGTTAAAATTTATTAATATAGAGTTAAAATTTATTAATATCGAGTTAAAATTTATTATTATTGAGTTAAAATTTATTATTATTGAGTTAAAATTTATTAATATGGAGTTAAAATTTATTAATATCGAGTTAAAATTTATTATTATTGAGTTAAAATTTATTAATATGGAGTTAAAATTTATTAATATAGAGTTAAAATTTATTATTATTGAGTTAAAATTTATTATTATTGAGTTAAAATTTATTAATATGAAGTTAAAATTTATTAATATAGAGTTAAAATTTATTAATATGAAGTTAAAATTTATTAATATGGAGTTAAAATTTATTAATATTGAGTTAAAATTTATTAATATGGAGTTAAAATTTATTAATATAGAGTTAAAATTTATTAATATAGAGTTAAAATTTATTAATATTGAGTTAAAATTTATTATTATTGAGTTAAAATTTATTATTATTGAGTTAAAATTTATTAATATGGAGTTAAAATTTATTAATATGGAGTTAAAATTTACTAATATTGAGTTAAAATTTATTAATATGGGGTTAAAATTTATTAATATAGAGTTAAAATTTATTAATATAGAGTTAAAATTTATTAATATGGAGTTAAAATTTATTAATATAGAGTTAAAATTTATTAATATAGAGTTAAAATTTATTAATATAGAGTTAAAATTTATTAATATCGAGTTAAAATTTATTAATATAGAGTTTAAACTTATTATTAGAGAGTTAAAATTTATCATTATAGAGTAAAAATTTAATAATATAGAGTTAAAATTCATTATTATAGAGTTTAAATTTATTAATATAGAGTTAAGATTTCATATTAGAGAGTTAAAATATATTAATATGGAGTTAAAATTTATTATTAGAGAGTTAAACTTTATTAATATAGAGTTAGAATGTATTATTATAGAGTTAAAATATATTAATATGAGATAAAATTTATTATTAAAGAGTTAAATTTGTTAATATAGAGTTAAAATTTATTATTATTGAGTTAAAATTTATTAATATAGAGTTAAAATTTATTTTTATAGAATTAAAATTTATTAATATAGAGTTAAAATTTATTAATATAGAGTTAAAATTTATTTTTATAGAATTAAAATTTATTAATATAGAGTTTAAATTTATTATTATAGAGTTAAAATTTATTAATACAGTGTTAAAATATAAAATTTATTATTATAGAGTTAAAATTTTATATTATAGAGTTAAAATTTTATAATATAGAGTTAAAATGTATTATCATAGAGTTAAAATTTATTTATATAGAGTTAAAATATATTAATATGGAGTTAAAATTTATTAATATATAGTGTAAAATTTATTATTATAAAGTAACAATTTATTATTATAGAGTTAAAATTTATTAATATGGAGTTAAAATTTATTATTATTAAGTTAAAATTTATTATTATAGAGTTTAAATTTATTTATATAGAGTTAAAATTTATTAATATGGAGTTAAAATGTATTATTATGAAGTTAAAATTTATTAATATAGAGTTAAAATTTATTAATATAGAGTTAAAATATATTAATATAGAGTTAAAATCTATTATTATAGAGTTAAAATATATTAATATAGAGTTAAAATTTATTAATATAGAGTTAAAATATATTATTATAGAGTTAAAATATATTATTATAGAGTTAAAATTTATTAATATAGAGTTAAAATATATTAATATAGAGTTAAAATATATTATTATAGAGTTAAAATTTATTATTATAGTTAAAATTTATTAATATAGAGTAAAAATTCATTTTTATAGAATTAAAATTTATTAATATTGAGTTAAATTTTATTAATATTGAGTTAAAATTTATTATTATAGAGTTAAAATTTATTAATATAGAGTTAAAATTTATTATTATAGTTAAAATTTATTAATATAGAGTAAAAATTCATTTTTATAGAATTAAAATTTATTAATATAGAGTTAAAATTTTATTAATATACAGTTAAAATTTATTAATATAGAGTTAAAATTTATTAATATAGAGTTAAAATGTATCAATATAGAGTTAAAATCATTAATATAGAGTTAAAATTCATTATTATAGAATTAAAATTTATTAATATAGAGTTAAAATTCATTAATATAGAGTTAAAATATATTAATATAGAGTTAAAATTTATTATTATAGAGTTAAAATTTATTAATATAGAGTTAAAACTTATAATTATAGAATAAAATTTTTTTTATATAGTGTTAAAATATATTATTATAGAGTTAAAATATATTATTATAGAGGTAAAATATATTAATATAGAGTTAAAATATATTAATATAGAGTTAAAATGTATTAATATAGAGTTAAATATATTAATATAGAGTTAAAATTTATTTATATAGAGTTAAAATTTATTATTATAGAGTTGTTTCCTTTTCTGAGGGAATGGAGTCAGATAACTGAAAAAAATACAAAAAAACAAAAACAAAAGAAAACATGTAATACACCTTTCACCTTTTGATGGTAATTTATAGATTTTAGTTTTACTGATACAGGGGCTCGACAATATTTTTCGGTCACTTTAGTATTCGACTTTCCGAGTACCCTAGAGTGGCGAAATTCCTTCAATAGAATAGCATAAACATATAAAGACAATACCTGTAATAAAAATGGAAGAAAATCGATTAGGTAAGGAAAAATATTATTCACTTTAGGCATCCATTCTTTCATGAGTTTTGACACATGGATGCTGCAATTGTCTTGCTGTAGAACGAAATCATTCGCCATCTCTCTTCTTATCCTTGGTAGGGCTTTCTTCTTTTAGCAACTGTTTGTAGCTTTCGCTGTTCTGTTGTCCTTTCAGCCACTCCAACCATATATTTCCATTAGCAAAGATCATACCCCAAACCCTAACTCCTCCTCCTCCTCCTCGTCCTCCCAACTGTCGTTTGTTCAGTACAACAGGCTTACCCCTTCTCGACCAAGTACACCATCCATCGGGCCTATCAAACTTGAAACGCTTCTCATCAGTAAATATAACCTTCTTAAAGTCAATATGCTTTGTTAACCACCTTTTAGCACTCTCCAGTCTTGTTCCTTTGTGTTTCTTTGTTAGTGTAATTTTTTTCTTAGCCTTTGCATACTTCGAACCAATCCTATGCAGCATTCTTTGTACTGTTCGGACGTTTACACCAATTCACATTTCTCCTTCACTTTTCTTGCTGTAACTTTTTCTCCAGATGTCAAAAGCCGTGTCATAGTCCTCTTCATTTTCCTTTTAGTCCTCTTGCCAATTGATCTTTTCTGCCCTCTCTTCTTTTTCCGCTCGGAGTTTGTCTTCAGCATGTATTCACCTGTTGATTTCGACTGCCTCAAATCTGTGGCGATCATTCTGATGCTGAGGCCATCTTCCCACTTCTTTTGTGCCAAACAAATGACTTCTTTTGAATGCATTTTACTTCATTAAACTTAATTGTTTTGCCAGTAGAATAGAACAGATAATTGATTCTAATGATGACAGCTAAGTGTAGAAGCAGAAAATTTGCACACAGGCAACATATACATGAACATAGTTCTTAATAAAATAGGATTTTTTGTCCAAAAAATAGTGTCGTGCAAGTTTTCGCAAAAATCACAAAAAACTAAAATTATCAAAGCCAAACTAAAAAAATAATTACACTAGTAGTGGATTTTCACTCCTCAATTGCATATTTACAATCTCAAAAGTTTATGGAACTAGTAACCACCTTGAAGTACTCCTTTCAAATTTCCTGAAAAATATTGTCGGACCCCTATAGTTTAAAATCAATAAATATTTATAATTTCATCAGTAATATGCATAATGGAAAACTAATAAAACCGATTACAAGAATCTTTTTTGGCATCGGAAAATATGCACATTTCTTTCTGATTCTGATACCTCAAAAAGTTCTGCTTTTTTCGATTCCCGATTCTGATTGCTCTTCCTAACATAACTTATCTCTATCTCTACTATTAAATAAAAGAAACTTTGTCTGTGTGTGATAGAGAGAGAGAGAGAGAGAGAGAGAGAGAGAGAGAGAGAGAGAGAGAGAGTTTCCTATGAACTCAGAAATGACTGGGCCGATTTTTTAAAAATTTCACACAGAGGTACTTGATGTGTCTGGGAGTGTTCTTATGTACGTTTTGTATTGGAATGCGTCTGATAAGTATCGAAAATCGATAATCTAAAATACGATTAATGAAGGAAGTCTTATTGTGACCAAATTTAACACTTTTATACAACCTAACATTACAAATGCATTTGATAAGTTTTATCATCGCACAAGAAGAAACGCCTAGCCTATAAAATCAACTGAAGATTCTTTATAAGACAGGTGCGCGTTCGAAATGAATGTTATTTTTATAGATATATGTATACAATATACAATATATCTTTTGTATATGAATGATGCTTAAATATCTAACTCATGTTTTATTTGCCATTTTATCAAAATGTCGAATCAATGGATTCCACATTAATCACACAAACTGCACGCAAGCAATTCTGTTTTGGAAACCCAAAATTCAACGATTTGCAATAATAGCAAATAAAAACAGAAAAAAAAAAATGGTGAATAAATCTTGTATAACGCTCAAAGTATCTGTCGTCTGTTTGGTGACTAATATTGAAGAGAATGAGAAAGATGACAGGTGTCTACGCGTCGTCGTCGTCATCATCATCATCATTGAGATAAACATCTTTTACGCTTGCAGGTGGCAGACAGTTTAGTTTTAAGTTAAAAAAAGTACATCTGAGGTCGATTTTTTTTTCAGTTCTATCAGATGTTTTGATTGTGTTTTGCGTTCAAATCTCAGTAAGGGTAGATTATTATTATTATTATTATTATTATTATTATTATTATTATTAAAAGGGAACAATGAACGTTCTAACAATGTTGAAAGAGAAAATCCACACCGATGGTATGAAAATTTCGGAACTTTATTGGAAGGCTGGCATACGAAGGATGACAAACTGGAAGCCACCTGGTCCAAATGGAGTGATGGGCTTCTGGTTTAAACAGTTTCAATGCCTTTATCCAACTATAGCTGCAAAGGGGCATAGAGTTGTGAGATTCCCCTAATTGGCTCGTGAAGGGAAGAACAACACTGATTAAGAAAGATCCTGCAAAGGGAACAGATGCCAATAATTAGAAACCAATTACATGTCTAGCATTAATGTGGAAACTGTTAACTGGAATCTTTGCAGAAAAAATTTATGAACATCTAGAGAATAATGGTGTTTTTCCTGACGAACAGAAAGGGTGTTGGAAAGGCTCGAGAGGTACTAAAGTGCAACTACTAATTGATAAAGCATTAATGCAGGATGCAAAGAAGAAGAAGAGGAATCTGAGCGTTGCATGGATCGATTACAGAAAGGCTTATGACATGGTTCCTCATTCATGTATACGTGAAATACTATTGATGATGAAGGTAGCTGAGAATGTGGTAGGGCTTTTGGAGACAAGTATGGCTCAATGGAAAACGGTGCTGACAGCAAACAGAGAGGTGATGGGGCAAGTTGGCATTAAACGTGGAATATTCCACTGATTTTTGTAATGATAATGATGCCACTGAGCATCCTCTTGAAGAGAGAAAAACTGGGGTATAACTTTGGATCTGGTGACAGACACCTCAACCATCTACTGTTTATGGATTATTTGAAAATATTCAGTAGAAATGAAAAGGAAATGGAGAGACTGGTAGAACTTGTGGGGACATACTCAGAAGACATTGGGATGGAGTTTGGAATTAGTAAATGTGCGGTGCTGGTGATGGAAAGAGGAGTAAAGGTTCATTTGAATGGAATAGTGCTGCCAAATGGAGAAATCATGAAAGCAATAGAAGATACGGGATATAAGTTGGAGGCTGTAGGCATCATGAACAGAGGAATGAAGGAGAAGGTCAGGAAGGAGTATCTTAGAAGAGTGAAACTAATTGCAAAGTCGAAACTGTATGGAGGAAACCTAATGAAAGCAGTAAATGCATGGGCAGTCAGTGTTTTGAGATACAGTGCGGGAATTTTAGAATGGTCTAACAAAGAGTTGCATGCTATGGATATCAAAACAAGGAAAGTTTTAGAAATGTTTGATATATTTCACATTCGAAGTAGTGTAGCAAGACTGTATCAAAAGAGGAAAGATGGTGGGAGAGGATTGAAAAGTGTAAAAGATTGTGTTAGAACTGAGAAGATGTCGTTGAAGGAGCATGTGGTTGGAAGTGAGGAGTGGATGCTTAAGGTCGTGGCGAATGAAGTGGAGGTATGTGAGACCAAGGCTGATTATGTGAAACGTATGGACAGATAAAGGGCAGAAGAACTGGCTAGGAAGAAAATGCATGGAAGGTTCTTCCAGGATATAGCAGAAGTGGCTGATGAAAGATCATGGCAATGGCTTAGAGCTGGGTATCTGGCTAAGAGTACTGAAGCTTTTGTTTGTGCAGCACAAGAGCAGGTATTAGGAACACGATTGTTAAAAAAAGTGGTTCTAGTTGCTGCAGAATGCTAGATTTGTGGTAAGACCTCGTAGTCAATTGTGCACCTTGCAGCAGGGTGTAGTGGACTGGCCCAGAGAGAGTACCGCAAAAGACATGATCACATGGGACTCCGGATATATTGGGAGGTGTGTTAGAGGGTTAGGGTGAAGTGTGCTGGAAAATGGTTTGAGGAGGTTCCTGATGAAGTGAGAACAAGTGAGGATCGCAAGATAGAGGTATGGTGGGACAAAAGTGTCATAACGACTAAGCAATTGGAACATAATCGTCCGGATTTGGTCGTCATTGACAAAGTCTCAAAAAATTGGCAGATTGTAGACTTTTCAGTACCCTGGGAAAGGAATGTGAGAGAAAACGAGAATGAGAAGTGGAGCAATTATGCTCCATTGGCCTTGGAGATAAGGCGTATACACGGGGTTAAAACACAAATAATCGCGGTCGTAGTTGGTACACTTGGAGTAGTATCAAGTCGTCTGGAAGGACAATTGAAAAAACTACAAGTCCCCAATGTTTTAGGTGGCCTTCAGACCTCTGCAATTGTAGGTACCACCAACATCCTTAGGAAAATCTTTGATCTTTGAAGTTCCTGGTTTGGAGCCAGGATTGAGGGAAATCCTCTGGAAATGAATCCCATCCCTTTCCAGAGAGACGTTGATAAACGAAATCAGAATTATTATTATTGGCTCACAAGGAGCTTTCACACAGCAAGCTGAGGGAAAACAAGTCTCCCAAGGTTTCCAATACTCTCCACCTCATTCGATAACATTTGCAAATAAATTTGCATTATCGCAACAGCTGTATGCCATTGATTTCTCGTTGGCAGCAACTATTGGTCTTTGCTGGGATTTGAGTGGCAATAAGCCTCCCCAAGGTCCCAGTTCCCTTCTTCTTGTCATTATTGTTGTTGTTGTTATTATTGTTGTTGTCATTATTGTTGTTTTTGTTGTTCCTCCTCCTCCCCCTTCTCTGCCTCCTCCAACATCACCACCACCATAGTAGTCTCAACCATTGAATGTTTTTAGATGGATTTTTTTTCCTTGAGCATCAGGTCAATTCCTTTCACTTTGGACATTCAAGCTGTATTAACGCTATCGCCGTTCCTAACAGGCAAGCCTTAGAAATTGTCTTGTCAATCTAATTAAGCCATTTATGGTGGCTTTTTGTTATGGTTCCAAGCGTTTCAATCACAATGGGAATTTCCATGACTTTCTTACAGTTCGAGGTGTTGCCATTGTATTATCATTATTGTTTCTTAGCAGTCTAAACTTTCTGATGTTTTTTTTTTTTTTTTCAGTTTTGGTGTAGACATTCAAGCTATACCTTCACACTTTCACTGTTCCCAACAGGCAAGACTTTTGTAAAATTGGAAAAGAAATTGTCTTGTCAATCTGATTAAGCCATTTATGGTAGCTTTTTGTTATGGTCCCAAGTGTTCCAATTACAATAGGAATCACCTTGATTTCTTTACATTTCCAGAGTCTAATTAAACCCCATTTCAGATTTTGGTATTCATTTTTTTCTGGTTCTTTCTTGGTACTACGTCAATGATTGAGTAAGTTGTCTTGTTCTTGGTGCCCCCGACAAAAGGAGGATGGACCTGTAAATTCACCTTTGTCCGTTTGTCCATTTGTCTGTCTGCACTTTTCTCAATAACTATGCCTTGGAATTTTTAAAAATTTTGCAGAAACATTAAACATGAAATAAGTAAAAAAAAAAAAATAACAGAACGAATTTTATTAAATATGTTAATGCCTTCGGGATTTTGAGGCTAAATGGGTGGGAGTGGGAGCAAATGATGGACTTAGTCATTTCCTTTTTTGCATGGAGCAGAACTGAAATTTACAATTGTTAAGACCTAAAACTGCACCGTTTGTTCATTTTCATCAGGATTTGACATCCCCTTGGGACTTTTGGAGTTAAATGGGGGGGGATGCTGAACTTAGTCATTTTTTTTATACCTCGTTCACTGTGCATTCACGGGTGTTATTTAGTAAAATTATGTCAGTTCTGGAATGTTCAAGGACCTTATCAGTCTGTATGCGCATATCCCAAAGAGGTTTGACATTGTCGTGTTCCCGAACCACTTCTCGTTTATGCTCATACTACTTCTCGTCTCCATAGAGTTTGCAGATATTCCAGTCTAATAACTGAGCAACGTTGTCGTGTGTCTCCATTTTTTATATTGATGTTGAACTAGCATAAGGCATTCTGATGCAATATGCGCTAATGTTTCTTCCTTTTCATTACACATTCTGCACATCGGTGATTCTGCATTTTGTCGATGCAGTGTTTGATGGACCTAGTGCGAGTGGCTTGTTTCTGGGCTTCCATTATTGTGCTCTCAGTAGATCTTTTAATATCTCCCCTGCCCAACCAATTCCAGCTGTCGTTATCTCTAAATTCAGTATTTTTAAAGAATACACTGTGTAGTTTCTTTCCAAATAAATTTTGCCCTCTCTCTCTTGTAATTGATGACTCTTTTTCAGCCGAGATCTTATTATCTTTTCTCTCCTCACTTCATGTAGAATTTCATGGCTTTCAGAAATATATTTAGTTAGGTTTTCTTCTATATTTACAACATCTTCAACACTAAGTAAACCTCGACCGCCTTCCTTTCTAGGTAGATACAATCGATCTACATCCCCTTTCTTAGTAAAAGCCACATAAATTGTAAGCATTTTACATGTTTTTGTGTCCAAACATTTCAATTCATCAACATTCAAGTCAAGTATACCCGCAGTATATCGAATGATAGCTACTGCTCTAGCGTTGATGGCATATATTGTATTCCGACTGGAGATGTGATTTAAGAATAACTCTCAGTTTTCTGTTGTACTCGGGTGTGACCCATTTTTCATTTCCATGTTTTTGATCTGATCCGCTTTCAATATCCCCAAATACCTGTAGCCTCTCTCACTGTAGACATTCTTTATGAGATCTGTTGTTGAAAGTTTAAGGCCATCTGAGTGGACCAGCTTGCCTCTTTTAATCACAAGAATAGCAAATTTGGAGATGCCAAATTCCATTCTTATGTGATTACTAAGCAATCTGATTGTGTTCATCAAGGTATCAAGTTGATTCTCATTCTTTCCAAAAACTTTAAGGTCATCTATGAATAATAGATGGTTGACTATAGGAATGTTGTGTGGTGGAGTACATAACGGAAAAAATATAACAGAGTACACAGCGACGATGACGACGTTTACAATAAGAAGCTGAGAAAGATCGAGAAGTGAATTCATTATTGATGATGGGGACAAAGAAATACCACTTTGGAATTGTGTTTCATATAAAGTTTATTCACAAAGACGATAAGCAAAACATTGCCTTTCGGTGGATGACAAACGAAAACAAAGGCGTACAAATAACATGAAGATATTTATTCCAGCTGGTTATGATGATGATGATCAGGTATTCGATGCCTTGCAGAATTACAGTGTCTTGTCTCCCTTTCTGGTTCGCTTCCGAAAGAGGCTTCGGCTAACTCAATTCTCCTGATTCTCTGTCAACGCCAAACCCTTCTGACTCTCCTCTGATCTGGCTGACTGACTCTCACTTAACTGAATATATTGTAATCTATCTTTCTTTGTGATGTCAGAACGTGCTCAGGCATGTGAAAGTCACTCACGTGGATTCTACATATTATATAAGTCTCCAACACGATTTTGGCAACACAAAAAAAATTCCTTAATTTACATTGTCCGATTCTACTTGCTCTGACCCAATTAGTTGTATAGTTATTTCTGACACAATGTACAATGCTCCACATTTCTATCATCGTATCGAAATTGTAATATGTATTCTTTTTAAACTTTTGAGTACTGGGTTCGATTATAGCCTTTTCCTTTAATAAATATTATTTTCAATCCTATTTTTATTTCTCTAATTACCGGGATCTGTCCTCTTCCATATACAACACGAATTCCAAAGTCTAGCAGTTCAAAGGAAGAAACTATTAGACTAGAAAGCTTGCCGGCAACTAGAAACTTCCAGAGGGAAAGGGTGGGATTTTGCTGCTTGTCAGGTTTGTTGTGAGTATGTACATCAAGAGGGCGCAAGTGCTACGAGTTCATCAAAACATATTCCATTAAAATACTTGTAAAACAGGCCGAGCGATGAAACGTTGTGGTGATGGGGCAGGGGTTCGGGCTTAGTTGACAGCACGGGACTTATTAGATTGGAGACTCTTTTTTAACCCAATCTGGGAGGGAGAGATTAGTGGCCGATGCACAAGCCAAGGTGTGGCAGCAATACTCCATGCATGGACGAATTGGTTTATTTATAATTTGAAAACTTAGACTTGAAAATCAGAGAAATTAACAATAAAAATGTTAGTATGGTGTTCATTTTGTGGAAACAAAAGTAAACAGGGTGTTCTTTTCATTTCCAGACAATACCGGATGTCCTTGCTAGCAATAGACAGAACACAAAGTGATTTCTAGTGATGTTGACCTTGGGGTTTTCCTTTTTCAAAAGCGTAATTAAAAAAAAAATCATAGTAAATGCCAGGTATCCCTGCATGCATTGCATACAGGTTGCACCCCGAAAAAGAAACCTAAACACAAAACTGATTTTGAACTTGTGATTAAATTTCTGAGTTTGGCTTATGAAAAATCGGAAATAAGGATTAAAAATACGTTTGCATTTCCGTATGTAAGAAAACATAGTCAACAACCTGCATTGCCGATTGTATCTTGTGGATTGAATAGCATTGCACTACCCAAGAAAAAAAAATCAATTTTATTCAAGGATTATTGAAAATAAAACGTTTGTTCAACTTTAAAGAAAGGATTTTTTCCAATATGAAAGATAGAAAATTGTTCTCATAGAAATGAGAAAAAGGGAGATAGGTGGAAGGATGTGCTGTGCAGAAAAAGGTTAAAAATGCGCGCACACACACGTGTATGTATAAATATACGTGTATATTCGTATATATGTAAATAAATACACACACACACACACACATATATATATATATATATATATATATATATATATATATATATATATATATATATATATACAAATATAAATATGTATATTTGTATATTTATATACAGTGGCGCCAAAAAGAAAGTCCACACTTGTCATTTTTTCAAAAACCGCAAATTTAAGCTAAATTGAATGTAACTGTTTAAACAATGTATACCTCATTTGATTCGCCTTTTATTTCTCTATAATTTTACCTGTTCATATTTGACTTTTAATTTAAATATTCTAGTGTTCACGTCAATTTAAAAAAAAAATTTCAAATCGAGAAGGCAAAAAGAAACTCTGCAGCAACAAATGAGCTTAAAATCAGCTTAAAATATCCACCTTTTAGGCAACAAAGTATCTCTAATCGTAATTGTTGTTGTTCCTAGGTTATACAACGTAACATTTAGTCTACATGTCTCGACTTTCTCTTAGTGATCATCAGGAGCTCATTAATCCGCAGCTTTCTGGTTTATCCAATCGAGAAATCGGCCGCAGATTGAAATGTGATGAGAAAACGGTACGAATGACTATGCAAAAGCACAAAAAAAAAAACAAAAAAAACAAAAAAAAACATCAGCAGTGTTCGTGATGCCCCTAAATCTGGTCGTCCTAAAGTTACTTCTTACAGGGAAGACAATGCTATCAAGATCAGCAACCTCAGGAACAGATTTGAAACGGCTCCCCAAATCCAACAACAGTGTAATCTCGTTAAAGCTAAACTCTAAACTCTGATCACGTGTAGTACTAACCAATCATGTTACGTCATTAACTCAACGTAACATTAAGATCACGTGATGCCATCACTAAAATCATCTCCATTGTTTATGTTTTGATATTCTTGTTTGTTTTAACATTCCTGATACATTTCTACCATAATATTTTTATCCTAAAAGCTAGCTTTCATCGATCATATTTTTGCAGATTACTTAGCATCCCTCGCCAGTGCTTTATATAACAGTAGCATTTCTCAACCTCTGTCCTGCTAAAGTTTGAAATAGAATTTTCATTGCTGAACGCACTACTAAAATGAATGCATCTAAAGAATTGCTGTTTAACAAATTTCTCTTAAAAAAAAAAATAATGCAAAGAAAATGGAACAATTTACTTGTTATCTATCCAATAATCTTGATAATTTTTCAAATACAGAATTAAAATCAGAAATGAATAGAAAGTCTTAGACGTTCAGGCTAAGAATCAATATTCGCTTACAAAAAATTGAAAGAATTGATTGTTTTCTTATAAATGCCAATCACTCCTGGTCTGTTTTATGAAAAATTGATTAACTGCAAATACATTCTTTGGTAAAGTTTAAAAAGTTTAATCTTTTGTCTTTAATTAAAAATACGGTTTTGAATTTATATTATTCCGGCTACTGCAGGTAACATGCTCTCGTGCCATTAACCATGACACGGGTAGAAGTCATAAAAAAAATCACAATTGTATTCTGAGTACCGCCTGCACTGAGGATTGAACCTTGAACCTCCAGAAGAGTATCACTTTAAACAAAATTTTACCAAATACTGTATTTGTTATGTCATTCCTCATTTTGGTCACACACACACACACACACACACACACACACACACACACACACACACACACACACACACACACACACTTAGCAACTCTGCACTACTTGTTTCAAACTTAACACACACTTTAAAATAAGTTAAAACACCAAAAGTCTATCCAGATAGGTAGAAGAGTAACTTATCTTGCTCTTGGTAACATTTATTTGTTATTTCTTGGACACTTTTTTCGGTTTGTTGTCTGTAATAATGCTTGCATGTAGCCGTTGTCGAAATCGAACTCAGGATGCCGAGTTGGCAGTCTGTGTATGTAACCGCTATATTACGTCAGCTCCATAAACAGTGTAAAATAAACACCTTTACCCCTCCTCCTAGTTTTTGTGGCGCAGGATGGAAACCCGATCCTACATCGAAACTGCACTTTTAATTTAGAAAATAAACATTTGTGGATATTGAACTTTTATGGTGAAAAGGCGTTTAATTAAAAGAATACATTCACAGTCGATCAATATTTAATAAACAAACAAGCCAGGAGTGATTGGCTTTCGTAAACACAATCGATTCTTTCTGATTTTGGTAAGCAAATATTGATTCTCTGCTAGAATTTCTCAGATTTGGTTTCCATTCACTTTGCATTTTAATTCTGTCTTTAATAATTGTCAGAGTCAGTTGACTGGTAAAAAAAGTTTAAAGACAAAAGAAAAAAAATGCTTTCTGTTTTCAGATGGATCCTAGAATAATTGTAAACGGCTTTGTCTGTCGGTCTGTCACACTTCCATTTAAAAATAAACTTCCGTCATAAAATATGTAAATTGAATGACCATAACAGTCTAAATGCACCCAAGCTTGTTTATAAGAGGCTTTGTCTGTCATTTTCTTCACGCAGTCAATCGTATATTGTTAAACTTGAAATGATATCTCCGTTTGTCTGGCATGCTTAAGTTTAAAATAGTATTTTCATTGGTTTGTCATCCTCAGGTTGGAAATGATATTTTCGTTAGTCTGTCATGCTTAACTTTGAAATGGTATCTTCATAGATCTGTTATACTCACCGTGAAAAGGGTATTTTCGTTGGTCTGTTATGCTGAAGTTTGAAATAGTATTTTCATAGGTATATCATCCTTCAGTTAGAAATAATATTTTCGTCTGTCTGTTTGTCCTGCTTAAGTTTGATATGGTATTTCCGTTGATTTATCCTGCTTCAGTGTGAAATAGTATTTTCGATGGTCGAACTTGCTTAAGTTTGAAATCATATTGTCGTTGGCCTGTCATGCATAAGTTTGAAATCGTATTTTCGTTGATGCCCTATGCTTAAGATTGAAATGGTATTTTCGTTGGTCTGTCATGCTTAAGCTTTAAATCGTATTTTTATCAGTCTATCATGCTAAAGTTTGAAATAGTATTTTTCTTGGTCTATCATGCTAAAGTTTGAAATAGTATTTTCCTTGGTCTATCATGCTAAAGTTTGAAATAGTATTTTCCTTGGTCTATCATGCTAAAGTTTGAAATAGTATTTTCCTTGGTCTATCATGCTAAAGTTTGAAATAGTATTTTCCTTTGTCTATCATGCTAAAGTTTGAAATAGTATTTTTCTTGGTCTATCATGCTAAAGTTTGAAATAGTATTTTCCTTGGTCTATCATGCTAAAGTTTGAAATAGTATTTTCCTTGGTCTATCATGCTAAAGTTTGAAATAGTATTTTCCTTGGTCTATCATGCTAAAGTTCGAAATAGTATTTTCCTTGGTCTATCATGCTAAAGTTTGAAATAGTATTTTCCTTGGTCTATCATGCTAAAGTTTGAAATAGTATTTTCCTTGGTCTATCATGCTAAAGTTTGAAATAGTATTTTCCTTGGTCAATCATGCTAAAGTTTGAAATAGTATTTTCCTTGGTCTATCATGCTAAAGTTTGAAATAGTATTTTCCTTGGTCTATCATGCTAAAGTTTGAAATAGTATTTTCCTTGGTCTATCATGCTAAAGTTTGAAATAGTATTTTCCTTGGTCTATCATGCTAAAGTTTGAAATAGTATTTTCCTTGGTCTATCATGCTAAAGTTTGAAATAGTATTTTCCTTGGTCTATCATGCTAAAGTTTGAAATAGTATTTTCCTTGGTCTATCATGCTAAAGTTTGAAATAGTATTTTCCTTGGTCTATCATGCTAAAGTTTGAAATAGTATTTTTCTTGGTCTGTCATGCTAAAGTTTGAAATGGTATTTTCGTTGGTCTGTCATGCTGAATTTTTTAAAAAGCTTTAGTATATCGTGCTTAAGTTTGAGATAGTATTTTCGTCTCTGTCATCCTTGAGTTTATAAATAGTATTATTTTTGCCCTGTCATTATTAAACCTGAAATGGTATTTTCGTTAGTCTATCATGCTTAAGTTTGAAATGACATTTCCGTTGCTTTGTTATGCTTAAATTTAGAAATGGTATTTTCGTCCGTCTGCTATCCTGAAGTTTGAAACACTATTGCCGTTAATCGGTGATGCGTAAGTTTGAAATAGTATTCGTCTTGATATGTCATCTTTAAATTTGAAACAGTATTTTCGTTTGTCTGCCATGCTTAAGTTTGAAATAGTATTTTCATTCGACTGTCATGCTGAAGTTTGAAATGGTATTTCCGTTGGTTTGCCAAGCTTTAATTAGAAATGGTACTTCGATTGGTCTCTTCTGCTTAAGCTTTAAATCGTATTTTCGTTGTTCTGTAATGCGTAAGTTTGTGATGGGACTTTCGTTGGTCTGTCATGTTTGAAATAATATTTCCATTCGTCTATCAGCTTTAAGTTTTAAATGGTATTTTTGTTAGTCTATCATGCTTAAGTTTGAAATAATGTTTTTGTTGGTTTGCCATGCTTAAATTTTACATGGTATTTCCGTTGGTTTGTCATAGCTTTTTCCACGTTGGCCATGGTAGGGTTGATTTTCCACGTTGGCCATGGTAGGGTTGATTTTCCACGTTGGCCATGGTAGGGTTGATGTGATTCTAAAAAAAAAAAAATCCAACAGTTCAGGCTTTA
The DNA here is from genome assembly GCF_053919585.1 of Euprymna scolopes. NCBI lineage: Eukaryota > Metazoa > Mollusca > Cephalopoda > Sepiida > Sepiolidae > Euprymna > Euprymna scolopes. The sequence goes on from NC_136519.1 coordinate 6,169,254, forward strand.
CCTCTTGTCTCTTTGGTAGAGTAAGTTTATTTCTTGCCGCCTGAGGCGCCCTGAACGGGCAATGCCGATGAGGCTGTCCAGGCAATTTTTAGAAAGGTAGAGTGCTCCTCTTTTAAGGGTGCTGGCTCGATTTCCACTCACCTTTTGACCTTGAATCATATCTTTCTGTGGGGGATGGGGGGAGGGGAGGAAATTAATAAACTTTCATAAAAATCCACGTCAGACACGGAGAGGATTTGCAAAGCAAATTGATTGCGAGAAAAACAAGGTTTTATAATGTGCATGGATTATTCCTCACCCCAAAATATACAAAAATGATTGATTATATTCATACAATTTCCCTGTGCCCGAACTTGGAGTTTATATTCTTAACACTTTTCCCTTATCTAAACTGCACTTAACTACAATCAGATGATTAGGCTTTCATGTGCTTTAGACCAGCCTTACAACTCTATGCTTGTTATTTATATTTTCTCTACTGGTCTTTCTCGACTCAGGACTGTATCCTAATCAACCGTGTCTCTGGTAGTATAGATGCAGAACTCTTCTTATAAACTTTTTTTTACAACAGAGTCACCAAATATCAGGCCTCGAAGGTTACTCGAGGATAAGGGTAAATGGTGGTCACCAGGGCAACACTATAGTAATCGTTGGTGGTGAAATTTGGGTATAATTTGATTATTTGAAGAGAAGGCTCAACAAGAACTTGTTTACATTGGACTCGAAGGTGACGATGTTGTAGTCAGCTGGAAAGCAGGCCAGCAGAACAGAGTTTCACACGAGGGCAGTTCTAGAAAAGAAGTTCTGTTCATGGAATTTGCGTTTAGATTTTGGCACAGATAGAAAGTAGAGGAAGTTGTTGATGGTTGTTATCTCTCGACGAGTTTGTTTTTGTCAAAGTTTGACAAGAAGGGATCATAGATTGAAGCTCAGACGAGCACTTATAAAAATAATGATTGAGCAGATACTAACGCCAAGGTACATGTATTTGGGGATTTTGATATACACTACAATAGTTGGCTTGGTTTCTCAAGTTACACGAACGCAGCTGACAAAACATACATAGTTTTTCTATATCTCATTTCTTAACGCAATCACGTTCGTGACCCGCCTTCCAGTTTGTGAAGATCAGCAAGCCTCACTTCTTGATCTATTCCTAACTATGTAATGCTGCCGTTACACTTATTGCAGGAACAAACAAATAAAAGAGGAATAGAAATAAATAAAACTCCAGGTCGACATTTTTTCTTTTTTGTACAAAACGTTTTTATTACTGTTACTTTCAGCACCACTTAAAAAAAGTCTCTTGCTGCCATATGTTCATTTTGCTAGGCACGCGTTTCTCCTTCCTTTGATTATATACCGGTCACAGCAGGACCATTCTCGTCCTCAACTCTACACGTCCATTTTCTTTGACACACATTTTTCTTCTCGCGCATACTTCCTAATTTGCATATCCGTTATCTTTTGGCTACCACTACTGCTGCTAATCTCTTTGCAAGCCAGCAATCCTTTGCTGCTGCTGATATTTTCTCACGCGCTCATATGCACCATGTTACAATCCTTTGGTAATGTAGAGTGTGTGACAAATGCCGACAGTCCACTCGGAAATCTCGATCACTGCGTTATATTGGTTGACATCACTCTAAGTTATTGCATTTGCAGCAAGAACTCGTCTTCTACCATCACTGCCAACAACTTTCCTATGATTCTCAGTGTGCCTAGCATCAAACAAAATTTCCATGCACAAAGTTTCTTTCCAAAACCTTCAAATCTGTGGAGCACATTGCCACAAGAGGATATCCATTGTCTCACAAGACTGACGAGAAGCGAAATACAGACATGCTATGGATAGATGTCTGTGCATGCTTTTGATATGTTTTATTCCATCTTTTTTTTTTTTTTGCAAGAAAGTACCCACTTATCAAGGCCTGAAAACCACTCGAGGATAAGGGTTAATAAATATCGGTAATTATCAGGACAACAGCGTAGTAATCATTAGTGGTATAATTTGATTATTTAAAGAGGACGGCTCAGCAAGAATTTGTTTACATTAGACTTGAAGACGAGTATATTGTAGTCAGCTGGAACAGTGTATATGTATGCATAAATATTGAGTGCACACACACACACACACACACACACACACACATATATATATATATATATATATATTGAGTGTATTAGGTCTGTATACTGTAAATAGATTCACATAAGAAAAGAAGATTTCACATAAGAGTGGTTCGGCGCATAGAAAATCTAGCAATTATCTAAAAACTGGATTTGTAGTTGAATGTTTCTGTTTGTGCCTTCGTTTATTTGGAAGAATGAAAGCCTACAGCCGATACAAATAGCAAAACTAATCTTATAATACTTTATGATAAAACTGCTAACAGGATTTGTCTAGCAAAAAAAAAAAAAAAAAAAAAGAAAGAAAAGAATGCACTTAAAATATTTGAAGATGATAAAGTCTGCGAAAGAAAGCATAGGAACGTCTGAAAGCTCAATACAAAATGATTACTATATATTTTTTTTTTTTTTTAATAATTCATTTATGAGTGGAATTGCTGCTCTGGTGCCCGCTCGATGTAAATATGACCGGCCAATCCGACAATCAGCTAAATCCCAGCATTTCACTGCGAAGGTCTCTAGATAGCACAGGGCTTTCTAATCTAATAGCTTCTTTCCTTGAACTTCTATTCTTTGGAATTATCGTCTTGCACCCTGTTTCTCTGTCTGTACAGAACAGCGAGAAATCTAAATTTAATGTAAACAAACAGCTAGCTGTATAACTCATCACTAGGGCTATGACAACAGCATATTCTTTTCCTTGTTTTGATTCTCAGGTATATATTCATTGATATCTTATATGTTTTGTATGGTGAGTGATGTGGTTCTCGGTTGATTAATTGTGTCTGTGTCAGATATATACTCGAGAGTAAAAACAATGAAAAGAATATGCTGTTGTCATAGCTCTACTCATCATTTATAAACTTAGCCCCTAATTCTTTGTAACCCGTGGCAATGCGCTTTCATTGAGATGAATTATAATATTAAAAAGATAAATTAAGTATAAGGGGGATATTTGTCCATAGAATTGAGCAATGGTATTATCATTTATTCGACCCTTAACTCATCAGAAAAATAGAAACTCATCAACTTTAAAAGAAAATAAAAGAAACATGGGCATGATTGCATAAATCCAAAAACATCTGAGGAGTAATTGCAATTGTGTTTTGTTTTAGTTACGTCACCTTTGAATTCTAATCATTCCTATTCTTCTGATGAGTTAAGGGCGAAATAAATTTTTAAAAATTGATATAATAATTACATGCATGATTCTACACTACGAAACAGGTGCTGTCAAGAATTGAACATTTTAACATGCTGAGAGAAATAAATGGTGAGAAGAATAACATCTTGAAATTTGAAATATAGACTTTTTGTCATTTATTTATATAGATGTGTGCGTCTGTGTGTGTGTGTGTGAGAGAGAGAGAGAGAGTGAGTGAGTGAGTGAGTGAATGTGTGTATGTGTGTGTGTGTGTGTGTGTGTGTGTGTGTGTGTGTGTGTGTACCATTTGGACAATTCAGACTACTGTTATTATCTTGAGTGTTATTTTTAGAACGTTTCAGGCAATGTAACCATTGACCTTCTTCAGGCGTATCTTGTCGAACTCAGAAATCTGGACAGAATTTTGAGTTCCAAACTAACAGTTCTATGGAAGAAACTATTAGAGTAAAAGGCTTTCTGACATCTAGGTATGCCTACTGCATAGAGATGCCATTTGCTGTATTTCTGGCTTTCTTGGGGTTATGTACGTCGATGAGGTACAAGGGCTTGGAGTTCCTCAGAGTACCTTCCATTAAAATACTTTTAGAATAGGCACAAGGATGCAACATTTCGCCGATGGGACAGGAGTTGAAGTTTGGTTGACAGAGTGGGATCTCTCAGGTTGGCAATTCTTTCTTGAACCCTGTCTAGGAATGAAAAGTTAGTAACAGATGCATCAGCCCAAATGTGGCGACAATATTCTATACATGAGTGAATGGTGGCCTTGTAAGGGTACAGGATACTCTCAGGCATAAGTAAGCCTCTAGTACAGTAGAAGGAGCCCACCCTCTTTGCAACAGCTTTGGAAATGCTCTTAATGTATCTGTTCCAATTCATGTTCCCTGTGAACGTTAAGTTGAAGAGTTTGAGCGAAGAGCTTTCAGGTAGTGTATCATTAGCCATGACAATCAGTGGTTGAGAAGATTTCTTGTAATTATTAAAGGAAAGAAGTTTACTCTTGGCAGCATTGAATGGTATCATCTACTTATGTTCTTATTTAACTACCGACTGAAGGTCTTCCTCTAAGCTTTCACCCATTTTCTTAGATATGCGTGTTAGTAGGTGAACACGAGACTGTTAATGCGTATGAAGAAGCATATAAACATATAAATGACGGACTTCGACAACGGATACGGAGAGAATATTTTATTCGACTCCTCACTAACTACCGAGTATATACAACAATGGCTGCTTCCCCGCTTCCGACTGGAAACCGCCTCACTCGCAGGGAGAGTTTCTTCAGGGGAGATCACTCACACAGATTAACAATGTGTTTATTCATTTTATGCCTATGTCTTGAAAAGACCAAGGCAAGGAGGAAAACAGCAAGCAGGAAGGGAGTTCCAGAACCACATGCAGTTCTTGGAAAAAAAAAGCTACTGGAATTGGAAACTGCCTTACAATGCATATAATGCTACATCCTCTTAGCCAAAATTCAGACAAGAATTCCAATGTTCGATAAAATGGCGGAGTTGAAACCTCTTATGTGAATTATAACAGAGTCAAAAAAAAAAAAAATGAACAAGCTTCTGTTTATCTCGAGGCAACATTTTACTTTGCGTTTTCTCCAGAGACAAAATAATAGAAACTCTTGAAAACACTCTTGATTTATTTAAGCCAAAAAGTATCTGTTTTAAGTATTTTTTGAGGCATCTTTCTTGATTCCGAAATACAAAAATAAATTATAATTTTCCTTGTATTGTCATTCGAAATAATAAAAATTATATCTTACAAAAAAAAATTACAAAAACCAAAACAAAAAAATCAAATCAATAAAAATAAGTAGAAAACAAAATAAAACAGGCAAAAATTCTTCCAAAAAATTGTACCAAATTGTTTTTGGAGAATTTTTGTCTGTTTTATTTATTTATATCTACGCCTGTTAGAAAACGATTTTGATATATCACCCGTTTATTTTTTATTTAAAAAAAATTTTTTTTTTGAAAATTGTTAAAATACACGAAAATGTATGGGAATTAAACCTAGCTAGGAAGAATTAAAGACATGCCTTGCATCGAAATAAATGATATGAAAATGATATAATGAACGTGGGAGTCTTAAAGGTAGACTTAGATCTGATAATGTTGTGGTGGCACACATTCATTTGCATATGTGGATAGTAATTACACATAAATAGGAAGACTCAGTTAGTCTGAGTGTGTGTTCACCAGAAGCCACCGAAGGCCGCCGAGAGCAGATATGTTTCTCCAGCAAAGACTCTCGTATTTGACACCATTATGTAAATATCCTGTAAATATACCTTTTCCTAATACACTTCTTATTTGATCTACCTTAGTTTGTTGAGTCGTCATTTGTATTGCTTTCTACGTTACTTGTTTCAACCTGCAAACTTAACAGATAACCTCAGAGGAAGATTAAATCTGGAAAGTAGAGTGTTGACAAGTGTTGCAAGATTTCTAATGATCGGTTAATTAGTTTAGGAGTAAATCCATATCCATACAAATATTTAGTAATATACATAATTATATCTATCTATCTATCTATCTATCTATCTATCTGTGTATGCAGTCAGCACCAACCATATTCAGGGTTTAACAGGCTTCCTCCGAAGGAGGAAGTTTCATGGGAGTATGAAATTCACAAGCGGTCCCCAGTCGCATGTATATCCCCGTTAGGGGAGATGACGACATTAGGTTTGCAACTTTTTGCAAGAAGGTGTCGACGTCCTCCTACATACAGCACCTGGACTTCCAAAATTGGTTACCCATTTTAGTAATGACCAGGCTCAACGTTACTTAAGTTCGGTGATCTGACGGGAACTGGTGTGTCAACGTGATTATGCCATATCTATCTATCTATCTATATAATTTGAGGTTATTGTTTTCCGAAGGTTAAGTAACCAACGAAGTGTTACGAGGTTAATACGAGAGTGCTCAATACCGAGGTAGAGCAAGGTATACTCTTTATTTGTTTTTACATAAACAATAGTATGTTGCTACACAGTCATGAGCATCTTTCAGTCAGCTAGTTACTAAACTTTGCTTTCATATAAGTATCGCCTGAAGAAGTCTCTAGTTATTAGTAGCTAGCTGACCGAAACATCCTCATGACTCTGTAACAACATATTACTGCTTATGTAAAAACAAACAAAGAGTATATACATACATACACATATATATATATATATATATATATATATATATATATATATATATGTGTGTGTGTGTGTGTGTGTATCAAAGGTGCATAATTAAGTCCTTCTACAAGAACCAAAAAATGCTAACAAATTCCCCTGCCACATCTACGAACGATCATTCAAGAGTGTAGCTGGGCAGAAAAGCCATCTACGTGCACATAGACATCCAAAACCAACCTGAAACTTCTATAAAGAAGTGGCAATCATCATGAACAAAAGGCATATCGTCTATGTATGTATGTGTAAGAGTTCATTTCCTATGGACTCCAAAACGACTGGGCCGACTTTTTTCAAATTTCACACATATATACCTTGTGTCTGGAAGTGTTCTTACATAGGTTTTGTATCGGAATGCCTTCAACAAGTATCAAAAACCGACAACTAATCATCGAAAAAATCCAGTTAAAGAAGCAACAGTCCAATTTTGAACAAAGGTAACACCCTTATAAAGCATGACGTCACAAATGCAGTTGACAAGTTTTATAATCACACAAGCAGAACGTCCCGGCGTATAAAATCAACAGTAGGTTCTTTGATTAGACAGGTATGCGTTCGAAATGAATGTTTCTGTTTAGGGCACAACTGAACCATGATGTTTGACTTTAAAATTTTAAACTTTAATTCAAGTCATTATTCACAGAAAATTTTATAAAATCAACAGTAGGTTCTCTACAATGAAATGTAAACTACAATGTATTATGGGTTAAGTCACTGTGGGAAGGCATGTGAAGCTTTATTCCGGTGCACCGCGATGGGTCCCCAACTAGAGCAGGCAATCAATCGAATTGATTGAAAAATGGATGATTTCACCGATTTTAATGACAATAAAAGTATTGGAAGTGTATAACATTCGTTGATTATCATTCAAACCCGGACAACGTCGGGTCTCGCTGGATTTATAGATTAAAAACAATTGTAGAAAATAAAAAATAAAAGTATGTTAAATATATAGTCGTTAAATAATAATTAAATATAGTTTTTTTTTCCACTTTTATTAAGCATTTCTCATTAAATGCGAGAATTTTCGGAGATCCTAAACAAAAATGTAGTAGGCAAAAAAAAAAAATAAATGTTCTGTCAGCAACAGTACAACTTCAAAATAGTCAATATCGCCCACCTCCAGAATAGAGGGAATTCCTGTCCGTGATAACCGTGGTAAAAGACACACTCCAATCGCCAGAAACACCCACACACACACAATTTGCAGGACACTGCCGACTCGTATCTAGCCTCCTGCTTTTATAGTGGCCGGGAATTATCCATTTGCATAATCACATGAGAAAGAAACGTGATTTTCCGAGAGTTGCATGGGGTAAACGCTAATAAAAACCCCCGGACGCCATCTTGGAATTCTCTTTCCCCCCCAACCGGTGACACAACAGACGTACCCGAGGTAAGCTCTTTTTCCCCACATTTTAGTTATTGCTACTTCTGCTACACTCTTTTATCTCATTTCAATGTTGACTCACCTTTGACACACCTGTTAATTCTTTCACGTGATCATTTTTTTTTTAAGAGACTAGAATGAATAAAATGTCTTTTTAATAGAATAAATGAACTTCTTTTGAAACTGACCTTGCGTGAAACACAATAAAAACCAGCAAAACTGTTGAAGACTTACCTGAAATAGATTAAAAATAAAAAATAAATAAACATAAGTAAATAGATAAATTATACAGGTAAATCATATAGATAATGAATTAAATGGATTTCATATGAATTTATCACAAAAAAGATAACACTTTTAAACAAAACTGAAAACAGAAAATAATTGTTACTTTATGTCCGCGCAAACCTGTCACATAGTGGATAAAGTACTTGGTAAAATTCAGTTCTAAAGTCATCAAATCTCCTCTGACAAAAAAGCTCGTTCGACAATTCGACAAGACACACTGGAAGAAGGTTGGAGATTATATCGGGCGAAACTTTGTGAAAATAACATTCAAGATGAGAACAGTAGTCTGAAGAATCCAAATAATAGAGTCATATATTTTTTAAACAAATTGACAGCTCAAGAAGAAAAATAGTTTTTAAAATATCTAGGTTTTTCTACAACTCGTCATCCATATCGGCTTGAATGTTTTTGCTTGTGATTTACAGAAATGGCGAAGCCGTTGCCAAACAGTCAATTAGTATCGATATTACATGAAACAACTTTTCTATTTCTTCCATGACAAAAATAGGGCTCAATTAATCCTTAACCCACCTCTCCATGTTAAGAATGGGTTTAATAATTTTTTTTTCAAAACAGTCAGTGAATCAAATTTATTTCTTTTCTTTTTTTTTTCAACTTTATTTTATAAAGCAAACTTTTACAACTTCATTTTTGAGAGGTTGAAAAATTAAAAAAAAAACCTAACCTAACCCTGAACCAAAAATAAAAGTCTGAATTTCGATTTGCATGTGTTGCGACATTCGGGAGGGGGGTAGGGTGCAGTGAGGCTGATTTATTTATTTTATACTTTTCTACATTGCTATCAGCCTTCATGAATAACCACATAGCAATGTTTTACATTCCCGTTAAACTTTTATTGTCTTTTAAAATGATTCCATGATTTTCAAACTCAAATATCATTTGAATGATTTTACAGTCTTTTTTCATGTTGTTAAGTTATTTTTTTTAAAGCTCCTCAGCCTGAAACGTGCACACTTGTCTTCGATGTCGACTCAGCATTATCCGAATTTAAAGTTGGTCATTTGATATCCAAGTTTGTAAAATTAAAGATTTGATGAAATTTTTATTTATTTATTTATTTCCTTTAGGAAACTCAGATTGTTATCTGAATATGTAATTTCTTTTGGAAAGATCAAATTTCTTGTTCGCTCGTGCATTGAGCGGAGTGGATTAAGTTAATTGCGTAATGTTGTATAGTTCACAGCGTGGCATACGCATTGATATGGAGAAAAGATATAGAGAGAGGAGGATGGAGAGAGGTGGATAAAGAGGACAAAAGGTGAATGGAGAGAGAGGGGGCTATAAAGAGAGTGGAGATAGTGAGAAGGGAATAGAGAGAAGAAGGATAGAGAGAGAGAGAAAAAGGTGTGTGGGGGGGGGAGAAAGCGGAAGAGAGAGGGAGGGAGAGAGAGAGAAATATTGGGATATAGTGAGTGATAGGGATAGTGAGAGAAGGAGAGGGGATGTGGTAACAGAGAGAAAAGGAAATGGAGAGAGAGGGGGATGGAGAGATCGGAATATAGAAATAGAAAGAGTGGATTTAGAGAAGAACATAGATAGGGAAGGATAGAGAGAGAAAGAGAGAGAAAGAGAGAGAGATGAAATAGTGAGAGATGGAGATGAAGAGATAGACGGATACAGCGATAGAGGAAGAGAGAGAAATAGTGGAATAGAGATATAGGGGATATAAAGAGAGAGGGAGAGAGATGGGGATAGATAGAGAGAGCAGGATAGATAGAGAGAAAGGAATAGCGAGAGAGGGAGAGAGAGAGAGAGAGAGGAAGTGATACAGGGTGATAAAGAGAAAGGGAGAGGACTAGAAAGACATAGGAGAATAGAGATAGGAGGATGGAGAGTGAGAGTGAGAGAGAGAGAGAGGGTAGAGAGGGATGAGGATAAAGAAAAAGTGAGGGGAAAGGGAGGGAGAAGGAAATCGTAGGATAAGGAGAGATGGGGATAGAGATAAAGAGGGAGAGAACGAATAGAGAGAGAGAGAGAGAGAGAGAAATGATAAATAGAGAAAGAGGAAGATGTATATATATATATATATATATATATATATATATATATATATATATATATATATGGAGGGAGATAGATAGAGGGAGAGATAGAAAGCTATAGAAAAAATGGAGAGGAAGATAAAGGGATAAAGAGAGAGAGGCGGACGAGATAGATAGAATAAACAAAAATGATGTAAAATTCTAAGACTAAAATATCCTGAAATCGAATTGCTTGTATTCGAAGGAGGAAAACTAATTCCATCCTTAAAACCAAATAAAGAAAACGCATGAGACGTAAAAAGGCAACAAATAAAACAAAAAGGAAACAAGGCACCCCCTCTCTCCATCATCCAAGAAACAGTCATGGATTTTTAAGATACGCCCATTTAATTTGTGCATTTAGTGCTGAGACTGCCATTCCAACGTTCAAGTGTGGCAGACTAACATAGAGTCTCTTTATATTACTTGTTTTTATCGGATTATTGTTCTCATCATGAGTGTTATTTGTGCAACGTTTCGGTCAGTATAGCCTTCGACCTTCATCAGGCATATTAGTCATTATCTTCGAAAAGAAAGGACAAAAGTTACTGGCTCAGTAGATGGTTTTGCATTCTTGGAGTTGTTTTTTTGTTTTTTGGCCGTGGTTTCGTATGTGTGAGAAAAAATTTTGATGATAAAGGGGAGCCAACTCTAATAAAGTTCGACAGGGGATTATCTCCCTTTCATCATTGAAATTTTAAAGAGGGGTTGTACAAATTTTTGTTTTTCCTACAATTATAGGTTCCCATATGCTGCTAGTTTCTACGCCTTGTTTGCTTAGTAATTTTTCTTTTATTTGTTTTAGCTTATGTGCAGCTTTTTTGAGTCTTTTGTACAACCCCTCCTTAAAATTTCAATGATAAAGAGAGATAATCCCATGTCGAACTTTATTAGAGTTGCCTCGCCTTTGTCAACCAAATTTTCTTTTTCTCACACATCCGAAACCATGGTCAAAAAACAAAACAACAAAAAAGAACTCCTAGAATACGAAACCCTCTACAGAGCCAGTAACTTTTCTTCTTTTTTTAATTTATTTTTCAAGATAACGACCAGCATGCCTTACAAAGGTTGAAGGCTACATCGACCGAAACGTTGCACAAATTACACTCAAGATGAGAACAATATTCCGATCAAAACAAGTAATACTAACAATGAGCCCTCATCTAAAAGATGCTGGGATACATCGAAAAGAAGCTAGGCCATTTGTTCTCTACGATTAATGATGGAAATGTTATTTCAAACTCAAGATTTCCAGATAGATAGATGAGGGGGATACTATTCGATGCAACACAATGGAGTGTGTAAATATTTCTACTGGACCATCTGTAAAAAGTTGATTATCGAATGTAGCAGTGTTGCAAACATATGCCAAAAATAACTGTTGGAAATAACACCATATATTATGACTATGCAACTCCTGCGGCTATGTATCTAAGAAACAGAGCTATTAAACCTGACATAACGATATGGAACAAGAAGGAGACAGAAGCAACCTTAGTTAGTGTTTTCAATGACGCTGGATTAAACATGGCTGATAAGGATAAGATAAGGAAATACCAAGTTCTTATGTATGACATGAAAAGAAATTGGAATTTTAGGAAGATTTCAATCATTCCAGTAATTATAGGAGCAACCGAACTAATGAAAACAGAATTAAAAAAAGAAAACTATTTGGCAAATATACTCGATGAACCAAGTGCAAGAGAGATTTTTAAAATTATACTTAAAGGTACGGTTAGAATTTTATATGAGATAGTGAGTGAATATCTGACATCCGGTAAGATGTCCCATCCCCATCTAAAGCAAAATAAAATAAATAAATGAAAAAAAAAAAACAAAGACAAATGAATCCTCTTTTTTTGTGATGTGTAGACACGTTCTCGTAAATGTAGCAAAACGAAAGATATGATATAATTCTAGAGGTTGAAACACTGTCTCCAGAAATACATTGATTTAGGAGGAGGGCGGTATGCTCAGAAATAGTTTCGCCGGCTTGGTAGCATTCTTTTAATTTCCTCACGTACATAGTATTTCACATAGCATTCGTAAAAAAATTAAATTATGGCAACTTTTATAAGTTTATACAATGATTAGAAATATTTCTATACATTTGAAAAATGCTGGATCTATTCGTACTATTTCGATCCTTCTCTACAATTCTTTTCATGGTGAGTATTATTCTCTCAACGTTTCGGTCGATGTAACCTCCGACCTTCTTCTTTATCTGGTCGAACTTGGAAATCTTTCTGTCGAACTCAGAATCATTCTGTCAAACTCGGAAATCTTTCTGTCGATCTTAGAAATCATTCTGTCGAACTCAGAAATCATTCTGTCAAACTCGGAAATCATTCTGTCGATCTCAGAAATCATTCTGTCGATCTCAGAAATCATTCTGTCGATCTCAGAAATCATTCTGTCGATCTCAGAAATCATTCTGTCAAACTCGGAAATCATTCTGTCGATCTCAGAAATCATTCTGTCGATCTCAGAAATCATTCTGTCGATCTCAGAAATCATTCTGTCAAACTCGGAAATCATTCTGTCAAACTCGGAAATCTGCGTGGAATTTCCAAATGAACCCTTTATTCAAAACATTGGAATAGCATGTTCTCGTTCCATCAACCGTGATAAAATGTAGAAGTCATAATTAATTCGCAATTGTATATTGAGTGTCGCCCGCACTGATGACTAAACCTTCAACATCCAAAAGAAACTGGAAGTGTATATTTGTAAGTTAACCCTCTACCTTCCCCTGAAGTGTTTTTGTTTTTGTGTGTATGTCTCACCCAAAACTGACGCCATACTAAATAAGCAAGGAGGGTTAAAGAAGATGGAAAGGCCAAGGAAAGAAAGCACTTCGTTCGATGAGTGCAAAGAGAACTAGGACCTTGGGGAATGTTTTTGCCACCCAAATTCCAGGGAAGACTAATAGCCGCCGCCAATGAGAAATAAATGGTAAGCGGCTGTTATGATAACGCAAATCCATTTGCAATGTTTATCGAAAGAGGTGGAGAGTACTGGAAATCTTTGGAGATTTGTTGTCACTCAGACTTCAGAGAATTCCACAAGTTGTTCTCAAAGAGAAATCTTTGATAATGGCCTGTATGATTACTCCTAGTGAGTAAATAATAATAATAATTTCGTTTGATAACGACTCTCAGAAGAAAAGAGATGGGATTCATTCTAAGAAAATTCTCCCTCAATCCCGGCGCCAAATCAAGAGCTTCAAAGATCGAGGATTTTCCTAAGGATTTTTATAATTGATATCAACAATAACAGAGGACTGAAGACCGCACCACCACCACCACCACCACCACCACCACAACAACAACAACAAATAAATAATAATAATAATAATAATAATAATAATAATAATAATAATAATAATAATAATAATAATTTTCTAGCATTATTTTGCAATTCATTTTTCGAATAATTCTTCCAATAGATTATTTGAATAATTAAAAATGAAATTGATGGACAATGGAAGAATGTAAAGTTTTAATGCCAAAGTAGAACTAAAAAAATATTTTTAAAGAATTTTAATTAAAAATTATTTTTTTTATAAATCGATTTTGTGCGGGGGAAAAAAAATCTAAAAATGTCTGTAAATGGCGTCCCTTTCAGTTATATGAAATTCATCGTTTGTTGTTGTCGTCTGCTACTTTTAATTTGTCCAGCCTCAACTCAAGATTATAGACATCAACAATAAACATCAAAAGGAGTTGATTATATTTCTGGAAAAAAGTTCTTTGTTTATCAAACAAGTTTTTTTTATAGTCATTTTAAACTGAAGATAATTTGGATGCTTATTCACGATTCATGCGATTCGAATGTTAATCATGTCTTATTGTCTGCATCGCGAAGCGGATAAAGTACTAGGTAATTCAGCTGTAAGCAACTTCTTTCCCACAAAAGACAAGTTGCGAGCCTGTTTTTACGTTATTGTTATTTTCATGGCAAATGCTTGTTTGAGCTCCAATCTAAGGTCCTCCGCACCTAGCCTGACTTTCTCAAAAAAACACTCGTTTACCTAAAACCACTATCAATAATTTCCCCCACTCTTTATCTGTGCCTTAAACTAAACGTAGATTCCATGAACAAAGCTTCTTTCTTAGAACTACACGCCTGTGGAACTCTGTTCCATTTTCTTGCTTTCCAACTGACTACAATATGGCTGTCTTCAAGTCCAACGTAAACAAGTTCTTGATGAGCCACCCCCTTAAATAATCCAATTTACTAGGCCTTGATAAGTGATCAGTGGTGACTCCTTTGTTAAAAAAAAAGGCCACTCTTCTGAAAGTTGAATATTCAATCCTCACTGTGGACGATACAAAGAATACCGTCTAGCTGAATCCACTGTGAAAAATTTCCCCCACTCTATATCTGTGCCTAAATCGAAACGCGGATTCCATGAACAAAGCTTCTTTCTGAGAACTGCACACCTGCGGAACTCTGTTCCGTCTGCCTGCTTCCCACCGGACTACAACTTGGATGTCTTCAAGTCCAATGTTAACAAATTCCTAATGAACCGCCCCCTTAATTAAACACTTCATCAAATCTCCACACTAACGTAATGTACTTGCAATAACCCTTATCCCTGAGTGGCTTCCGGGCCTTGATAAGTGGTGATCACTGTGTAAAAAAAAAAAGAAAAAAAAGATCCTCAAGTTCAACAAGATACTCCTGAAGAATGTGGGGTGTAACATTAGCTGAAACATTGTGCAAATATCACTGAAGCTGGAAACTGTAGTCCGAAAAATCCAAATAATTCGAATTGTGATTTATGAGCATTCTTATGACAGTTTTCTGAACCTTATTACTTTCGTGGTTGCTCATAACAAATTAGAAACAGGTATTTTATTTGTGATATCATCTATAGAAAATTGCTTTACAGAGATAATGAGTTCCTTCTATTCAGTTGCATTGCCTCCACCACGGTTGATTAACTCCATCAATACTCTACATGGAATATTAGAGAGAATCTAACAGGCGCTACACCTTGCTCAAGGGTGATTGTGTGGAAAAGTAATATATTTAGTTTTAGAGAAAAGAAACTTTTCAATTGAAAGCCATGTTTAATTTTAAAAGAATTTCTGATGGATCTGTATAAATCATGAGACAAAGAATAGAGTTACTTTCCATGGAAAGACGAAAAACTATGTGCAGGAATTAAAAAGAAATCCAGTATTTTTATGGAGTGATTTCGATTTCTGATTGGTTGCTAGCAGAGCATGGTTCAATTTGATGGGTCACTTCCTATCACCAGTGTCTATAAATAAATAGAACCTTTCAATTTTCTTTAATCATACTCTCTTTAATATATTAAAAATATTGCAACATAAACAAGTATTTTTTTATTTTTTTTATTTAAGCCTGGCATCAGATCTTGGGAAGGATTGTGTGCAGATGCCATAAAAGGTAGATCATATGACCATTATTTTTGCAATTTTTATCAATTTCTTGCCTTGTAATACTATTGACGCTCCCCTACTCCTAAGTGGTAGGAAGTAAAAAAAAAAAAAGAGAAAAAATAAGTTTATCAGCAGAACAATGGATCAGAAGTTGTTCACCAAGATACGCAAAAGAAAGCAGAAATAGGATTGTTAATCAAGGTGTGGCAGACAAAAGACCAAATATATTTAGCTTATAGTTTATGGGCATTTTTAGATATGACTGAGTTTTGCAGCAGTTTACAACAGTTGGGTACAGTCTTGGGTTTGTGACGGTTGACGACAGTTTTGGGTAGAGGATAACTGCGAGTTTACCTCAGTGAAAGCCCGATCATGGCTTGGACTAGATCAAGAGAGCTCTAGGAGATCAAGATAAGCTGACGAACAAATGACTATCTAGCTGTAGACCTTAGCGTGTAGAGGGCCGATGATGTCACAGATATTTGCTGAATGTGTTGGAGTTTTTTTTTTTGTGTTTTTTATTTATTTTTATTTTTTATGTTTTTGTTTTTTATTTTTATTTTTTATTTTATTTATTATTTTCTTTTTTACTTTATTTTATTTTATTTTTATTTTTTGTATACTTGTGTACTCATTCACGCCCCCTCCTCGGCAATCATCAAGGTGAGAGACGACAACGTGGCCAGAAGAGAAGATGAAACAAGAAGCCAATGGAAACGATGTTGGGGTCACTGTTTGTTATTGAGCGGGAGACCATGTGGGTTTATCACAACCTAATTTTTGTGATCACTTTTTTAGAATTAGTTTTTGGAACACGACATATTTTTTGCTCACATAGTAAGTCAACGAATATATAAGATTGGTAGACATGCTAATCTTATAAGACCATCTAAATTTTCTATGCTTTACAAAAAAATCTATTAAAATAGGTAAATATGATTCTAATGTTATTTATTCCAAATTTCTTATTGCGCTTGAACATTTATTATTCCTCATATTCATAAATGACTTCCCTGATAAAATTGTCTCCGAGATGGGTATATTTGTTAATGACACCACACTCTATAACAGACACAAGGTAAAAACGAATGAACATATATGTAAGGAAATAGCTGGAAACTTCAGTCCGTAGTGGAATGGGGACGTAAATGGATGCTAACGTTCAATGCTACTAAGACTAAGCTTTTTTTTTTTAATAATTGCAAGAAACCATCTCAACTGCTGATAGTCATGGCTACTAGCACATTAACTGAAAGCTCTTCATTCAAACTCCTCGACTTAACATTCACAGGAAACATGAATTAGAACAACTACATTACCAAGGTTGCTGTGAGGAAAATGAGCTCCTTCTATCGTGCTAAAAAGTTACTTACACCTGAGAGTATCCTGTATCTCTACGAGGTCACCATTCGCCCATGTATGGAGTATTATTGCTAAATCTGGGATGATGCCTCTGCCACTAGTGTCTCGCTTCTGGACAGGGTTCAAAAAAGAGTAATAGGCCCTGCACTAGGAGCTGAACTCTAACCCCTGCCTCATCACTGAAATGTTGCATCCCTATTCCTGTTTCACAAGTATTTTAATGGAATGTGTTCTGACGAACTCAAAGGACTTATATCCCATCATCATAAGTTTCTCCAACTGACCCAACAAACAACAAAATCCCACCCCATACACTGTAGAGATACTTCGACTCAATTTCTTTCCTCAAATTGCTGGATTTTAGAATTCCCTCCCAGATAACTGCTTCCCTGACTGTACTGACATGCAGAAGTTCAAGTGTCATGTTAACAAACATCTCGCTGCCCAACTCCCTACATAGCACCCTTGCAAATTTTGTCCCAAATAGAAGCCTTTTACGCCAGAGCAGCACTATGCCTTGTTTAAAAACATCAGTAAAAAATAAAATTAAAGTTTTATTGAAAACAAACAAGTCATTTATTTTTGATTTAAGATTTTCTGCTTTTTTTGGAATCCGGTTTTTAAATGACTACCATTTCCAGTGCGATTCTAATGTAATTCTATGCAAATTTGTTATTGTGTTTAAAATATTCTTCCTATGCAAAAAAATCAAACAAAAAACACCATTTTGTTTCAGATATACATAAAATATGACAAGAACGATAACTCGATTCTTTTTTTTTTTTTTTTTTTACACAGTGATCACCACTTATCAAGGCCCGGAAGCCACTCAGGGATAAGGGTTATTGCAAGTACATTACGTTAGTGTGGAGATTTGATGAAGTGTTTATTTAAGGGGGCGGTTCATTAGGAATTTGTTAACATTAGACTTGAAGACATAATATGTCCGGTGTCGTCTCCTGTAATTGGGTTTCAACCTCTGGAAGTTTGGAACGTAGACCCCTGATGTTGGAGAAGGAGACCTGGTAGTAGGGGTCTACGTTGGAAGATGGGGTTCTAGGTTTAATTGAGTTTTTATTCTGGAGATATTTCATGTTAAGAAAACTGAATATTTTCAGCATGAGTGATCGTTCTTAGTATATTAATGTTTATTTTGGATATACGTCTCAGCAATGACAAGTGTAGGTTCTGTCACACAGAAGTAGAGACTATGAGCCATCTGACATCCAGTTGTAAAATTCTGCTGGGGGGGGTACTATACAATGCAACATAATGGAGTATGTAAATATGTCCACTGGACCGTCTGTAAAAAAAAACAAAATTGAATATCAAATACAGCAGCAAGTCCTGGGAACATATACCAGAAGCAACAATTGAAAATATGACGTTTCTGAATTTTTTGAGATGAGGATTGGTTATTCGTATTATTTGGATTCTTCAGACTACTGTTCTCATCTTCAGAGTGATTTTCACAACGTTTCGGTCGGTGTAACCTCCGACCTTCTTCAGGTGTATCTTGTCAAATTTGAGAATGTTACTGCCGAACTTTGGAATTTGGACGAAATTTCGAGCGGAAACCTTTACTTACTTCACGGGGGTAGTATAGTCTTGTTCCATCAGCCATGACTGGATAGGGGTCCTAAGTAATTCGCAATTGTATTTTTTGATCATTCACATTGAGGATTGAACCTTCAACCATCAGGAGAAGATCACTTTTTACAATTGATTTTTCCAAGTACTCTAACCACTGCGCTATGGATCCTTGTGGACAAGATACACCCGAAGAAGGTCGGAGGTTACACCGACCGAAACGTTGTGAAAATCACACTCAAGATGAGAAAAGTTGTCTGATGAATCAAAACATGTGCTGGTCCTGGATATGACCTTAAACTATATCCAGTGGTGAGGCCCCAGCTTGTGGGCTTTGTGGGGTGTGGAGCCACCCTTTAATTACCATTGCTCCCAGGTCCACTCTGACCCGGAGTGGTAGTACCTGTTAGGGTTCCAACTATAGGTTAAATAGAAACCGACTTGAAAACAACAAATATATTCTATCAAAAAGTTGTTCTTCAAAATCTTTGGATTCGGCATTAAATAACCCGAAAAGGGTTGATATGCCGTAAAACAAAAACAACCAACCAACCAAATATTACGAATGGGGACTATGTCATACACCATCCACTATGACTAAAACAAAATAAGAAAATTGAAAAAGAGAGACTCTCACACACACACACACACACACCCACACACACACACACACACACACACACACACACACACACACACACACACACACACACACACACACACACTATTTCTAGATTAATGTGTGCGACTATTTATCGTATATCTGTGTATGTGTCTGTGTAGCGTTGCTTTGTTGTAAAATACTCATAACTATATTTTAGCTGCGGAAAAAAAAAACAATTTCATAAAGCAAGCTTGTGGACCTTATGGCAATGTCTCAGCCGCTGCAAAACGGAGCAAATTACGGCGCCATGACCATGTGACGAGTTCAACAGGACTTGCTAAAACAATAATGCAGAGGACAGAAAGAGGAGGAAGAAGGCGTAGCAAACAGAAGAAGAGATAGGAGGATAACATCAAGGAATGGATGAGCCTGAGGCTCAGCATCACCATCACAACAACACAGGAGACAGATGGGAGTAAAGAGAATTGGCGAGAGTTTCTGCAGACGCCCCCCCCCCTACGGTCAATCAGACTACGGGGATAGAGATAGATAGTATCTGTGCATATGTTTCTCGTCTCTATGAGACTTACACATTATTATTATTATTATTATTATTATTAGAATATTCATTAAAAGCAAATGGCAACAGCGCCAAGTATTACAAAACTAGGAGTTAAAACAATTCTATTTAAAATGTTACATATAGCATAATCACGTTGGCGCACCGGTTCTCGCTGGATCATCGAAGTTAAGTAACATTGAACCTGATCAGTACGATATGGGTGACCATTTGGGACATCCAGGTGTTGTACGTGCTCTCCACTTATCTCGACATTGTCTTCCGTCGTCCTGGACTTCTCCTTGCCACTGGACTCATTCAGGAGAGGTGTGGTTGGTTATTGCGCAACACTTGCTTCACAATTACACGAAGCTGCCTCTACAGGGGGTATCCTTTGTCTTTTAAGACTGAACGGAAGCATCGACCGATTGATTTAAAATGAATATTCTAATTAGGAAATTAAATCTATCACAATGCACTTCGATTTCTTTATAAACGAATAACATTTTTATCTATTGTATTACTTTGTGACCTTTTGAGAATATGAAATGAATTTGAAAGCCTTTAAACTGTTGAATAGAAAGACATTTAAACTGACTTTAAAATTCCTAGCAAATCCTCATTTGATGAAAAAAATTGAAAATTTTGAAAAATATTCACATGTAATAATTTTTTAGATAGACATCAAAACAACATTAGATTCACAAAATTAGTTACAGTTTCTTTTTTACTTGGTTGTCACCGCTTATCAAGGCCCGAGGGCGACTCGAGGATAAGAGTTAATGAATGTAAGGTGGTAGTGAAGTAATCATTAATGATGTAAATTGGGTAGAATTTGATTATTTATGAGGACGACTTAATAGGAATTTGTTTACATTAGATTTGAATGTTACCATGCTGTATTTATCTGGGAAGCATGCCAGTGGAACAGTGTTCCAACGGCGGGCAGTTCTGGGAAAGAAGCTCTGTTCATAGAAACTAACAATTTTGTTCGATTAATAATTTAATGATATCTTGACAGTTAAATCCAAATTTCAAAATTTTATTTTAAAATCATATTCAACAAAATTCTATTTTAAAGACATGTTTAACAGAATTTTATTTTAAAAACATATTTAACAAAATTCTATTTTAAAAACATATTTACCAAAATTCTATTTTAAAGACATGTTTAACAGAATTCTATTTTAAAGACATGTTTAACAAAATTTTATTTTTAAAACATATTCAACAAAATTCTATTTTAAAAACATATTCCACAAATTCTATTTTAAAGACATGTTTAAAAGAATTCTATTTTAAAAACATGTTTAAAAGAATTCTATTTTAAAAACATGTTTAAAAAAATTCTATTTTAAAAACATGTTTAAAAAAATTCTATTTTAAAAACATGTTTAAAGGAATTCTATTTTAAAAACATGTTTAACGAAATTATATTTTAAAAACATGTTTAAAAGAATTCTATTTGAAAAACATGTTTAACAAAATTCTATTTTAAAAACATGTTTAACAAAATTCTATTTTAAAAACATGTTTAAAGGAATTCTATTTTAAAAACATGTTTAAAAGAATTCTATTTTAAAAACATGTTTAACAAAATTATATTTTAAAGACGTGTTTAAAAGAATTCTATTTTAAAAACATGTTTAAAAGAATTCTATTTTAAAAACATGTTTAACGAAATTATATTTTAAAAACATGTTTAAAAGAATTCTATTTTAAAAACATGTTTAACAAAATTCTATTTTAAAAACATGTTTAAACAAAATTCTATTTTAGAAAAATGTTAAAAATAGTAAATAAAAAACATACCCGGGCAATGCCGTGTATGTACAGCTAGTTCTCTATATACACCTGCTTCAATACCGGTCGAAATCTTTTTTTTTTTGTTGTTGTTTTCAATTTCAAAAACAACCGGATCGTTCTTTTTTTATGGAAATCGCTTCAGACAAGACATGAGGCCACTTTATGTAAGCAGCTAAAAATACTACTTCGTAGTAAACAACGATAAGTGTTAGATAGATGGATTCTTATTCAGAAAATAGCAGTTATTCTCCTTTTGCCAAAAAATAGTTCATGGAGTATGAGGACTAAAGGACGAAATAAAGGAAGCAAATTTACAAGATGCTGAAAGTAAACCCAACATCCACTTTTTTGTTCGTCTTTATAATCACAGTTAATAATGGCAGCAAATCTCGTTTGTTTTTGGATGTGAATCTTAAAGAATAAACAAGGTTCTTATTAACCACTTTGGCCATCAAGTGTGAAAACGTAATGACTCTTTATTATTTGCTCCTGGCCCTATGTAATTTCAAATTGAAGCGTTATAGACCAACCGATTGACCTACCGACGGACCGACAGAGCCTATAATAGGAATGCAATGACCCACCTTTTTTTTCTCTACCAACTAAACATGTTATCTGGCGATACGAAATAGATAGGAAGGAAATTTCTTCTCCTTTCGGACGAAATTGCATCAAATACAGAATCATGAATTGATCTGGACTAAGCTTTTAGATACACAGAATATACTCTTTATTTTATCACGTGATCTCTTATGGCATCATCATTGTTATCATTATTAGTAACAGTAGCAACTTTTATCCTTTCACACACACACACACACGCACACACACACACACATCTATATCATCATGAGTTGGATCGTGAACCAACGTGACTTATTTTCCGACATTCCTTCCAATCCAGGGCAAGTTGATGGATGCCTAACTGCTGAGAGATATCCAATCAAAACATTTTCTCTGTACCTTCTCCATGGTTTTCCTCTGTCTCTTTGGCCTTCTAACAGGTCTTCAACGCATAACTTTGACAGGCCAGTGGTTGATCATTTGATATGGCCAAAAAGTTTAAGGGGTTTATATATATATATATATATATATATATATATATATATATATATATATATATATATATATATATTTATATGTATATAACTACTTAATTTACTCACATAAAATTAATATACGAAAGTATAGATTTATACGTAAACATTAAGTATTTACTTCAAAAGTGCTCAATACGTAGGTAGAGCTAGTTAGTAAGTTATAAAATGCATATGGCGATTAAGCTAGAAAGCTGATTGGCTAACTAAAATCTCAATAGAAGATGCGAAAGAAAACCCGAATAACAAGAAATATTACGTAGGTGTGACTTCCCTAGATTTCAAAACGCGATACTATGACCACAAAAGTACATTCAACAATAAAAAACACCGTATGAAAAGAACACTAGCGAATAAATACTTGGAACTCAAGGAAAGCGGACATTAGCCGGCCGTTGAATGGAAAATAATAAGACAAGCTACCACGTGTAGGGACCTAGAAGACCCATGTAGATTATGCCTTCATGAAAAATTTTCTATCCTCTACTTTAAAGAATCCCAACATCTATTAAACTGTAGAAGAGAAATAGCAAACAACTGTATTCACAAGATAAAATTTACGCTAGGATAGCGATACAAAATAGTTTTAAAACAAACAAAAACAATAGAAAATAAAAAAAATAAATAAATTAAATAAACATGAATATGCATAAACGATCACACTTATATGTATGTACATATAGATGTGCATATATGTGTGTACACATATATATATTTATATATAAACTAACATTAATAAAAAAAACACTAACCTAGATTTAAAACAGATCAAGAAACTAAATATCCAGGCTAAATAGAGCACACACAAAGGAACAGGTCAACCAGAGGTCAAATAGGCCTTTGTCCGATAAATACATGCTCATTGGCTGATAGGAAGGGCGCCGTGGATACTAGAAAGCTGATGCGCATATAAAAACAACAAACAACCACAGAATTCGCGCATAAGCCTGAAGAATCCTAGAGTGGATGAAACGCTGAATATTCAGTGTAGCTTAATCGCCATATACATTTTATAACTTACTATATATATATATATATATATATATATATATATATATATATATATATATATATATATATATAAGATTTGCTGTCGTTGCTTTTTTAAGCAATATTACCAGTTTTGAAACGCTGTTATTTATTTATTTCGCTACCTTAGCGTTTTTTAAGTGCTATAAGCTCTTTCTATTATATATATAAATCACACACACACACACATTTATATATATATACATATATATACACATAAATATATATATACATATATATATACAAATATATACATATATATACACATATATATACACACATATATATATATACATATATATACACACATATATATATATATATATATATACACATATAAATACATATATATAAATACATATACGTACATATATATAAATACATATACATGCATATATATAAATACATATACATACATATATATAAATACATATACATACATATATATAAATACATATATATGCATACATATATATATACATACATATATATATGCATACATATATATATGCATACATATATATATATGCATACATATATATATATATGCATACATATATATACATACATATATATGCATGATGATTGCAACGTCTTGTCAGACGAGTGCCACTCCCTCAGGCATTTAAAATCCATGAGCCCAAATGCCTGAGGGAGTATCTATACAAAGATGATGTTACAGAGTCTTAGCTTTGTACGACAGCTAAGTCTCTCTCTCGGTTCAAAATGTTGAGATCCAGCAACAAGCAAGAGCAAGATAGCCAGCAACAAATTAAACTGCAGACCAGCTTAATGCGGGTACTGGTCTCCCGCTTTATGTTTTTTTTTTAATCAGAGATTTGCTTCTCCTAGAAAAGTTGCCTTCACCACGGCTTACGGGAGCCCTCTCCACACCAATACACATATACACACACACAAATATACACGGTGCTAGTTGGCCGTTGACCCAGAAAAAGAGTTCATTCGGCCTTTGGAAGGTCTTGTTTTTAATCCTCCAGGGAGACTAGCCGCCCTCCTCACCAAACAAGTCTGGTGGGGGAACCAGTTTAGTCGCCGGTGACCCGACCATGAGGCAGGTAGTACTGGGTTACATGGTACCAGTAGCATATGACATGACCTGACACACACTGATATACACGCATATATATACAGACATATATATACACGCATATATATATATACACACACACACACATATACGCACACAAACATACGCACACACACACATTATATATATATATAATATCTTTCTGATGAGTCGTAGACGCGTGTCAGTGGATAATTAAATTTAAGCAATACATATGCCGCTCCCTATTTGGGGGGTACCAAATTGATAAAAGGGATAATTATTCCCAACTCGTATTTAGGTAAAAATACACTTTTGTATAAATAATTCAAAAAGTATCGCAAAACAAAAACAAATAAATAACATCTATCTATCTATCTATCTATCTATCTATCTATCTATCTATCTAATATTCATATATATATACATATATATATATATATTCATATATATATACATATATATATATATATATATATATATATGTATGAATGAGTTGCCGCTTATTTTTATGCAGCGTATTTTTATTTATTATTTTCATTATTTAATATTATAGCGTGCATAAAATGTATACCCATTGACATGCATGTTTTTAGCTTTCAGCCGTCATCAGCACAGGTTAGGATCGGACACATTTCTGTACAAACCATATCTAAGAACACTGCCAGAAATATAAATTACCTTTGTGTGAAATTTGCAAAAGATAGACTCAGCCGTTTCG